>NC_084505.1:23767626-24137626 GCF_024500385.1 Phyllopteryx taeniolatus
GTGGCAACACCAAACTAGACTATGATGGGTGAACACAGGACTGATTCGATGACCGCTGTGGAGAATTGCCTCAACAGCTCCTGTGGCAGGCCGTGCTTCCTCAGAAGCCGCAGGAAGTACATCCTCTGCTGGGCTTTTTTGAGAATGGAGTTGATGTTGGTCTCCCGCTTCAGGTCCTGAGAGACTGTAATTCCCAGGTACTTGAAGGTCTCGATCATGGTTTCCACTCCCGTCCACTCCCGGTGACTTTGTTGTCATAGTTCCCGCTCCCGATGACTTTAGCTCATGCTCAATCCCGTGATTAATAATGAAATTCACTCTTGTTCTGCGGAATCCACAGGACTGTATGAGAATCTCGAAAAATGTCAGCCTTTAATCCAAACCATACCGCTATACTTCGCACTTTGGCATGTAATAATAACATTAATAATTAGACTTACTTGAATGTTGAGTGTGACGCCAGGAAACCGAATTTCTCATCAGGACTTTTTAAATGTTGGTTTGTGGGAGAATTGTGGTGATAGAAGAGTCACTGATCATTTCTTGGCTTCCATTCAGGGATTTTTACATTTCGTGGCAACGTGAAACTCCAGAACCCCCAAATGGCAGCTACAAAATAGCGTGAAATTCTAACATCCCATGAGCGATGCTGAACGTGCTGTAAAACATATAGCGAATATTCCATCTCTAGTTTAGGCATCAGTGTGTTTGAGTGCATTCGTTTCGACAGGGTTTGCTTTATTGTGTGATTGTGTACATCCATCCATCCATTTTCTGTACCGCTTATCCTCACTAGGGTCGCGGGCGTGCTGGAGTCTATCCCAGCTATCTTCGGGCAAGACACCCTGAACTGGTCGCCAGCCAATCGCAGGCCACATGTAAACAAACAAGCATTCGCACTCACATTCACACCTACGGGCAATTTTCGAGTTTTCATGAACCTACCATGCATGTTTTTGGGATGTGGGAAAAACACGGGGTACCCGGAGAAAACTCAAGCAGGAACGGGGAGAACATGTGAACTCCACACAGGCAGGGCAGGAATTGAACCCCGGTCCTCAGAACTGTGAGGCAGATGTGCTAACCAGTCAAGCGCCGTGCCGCCATGATTGTGTACATATGTGATTAATTTAATGATTCAGCAGGCAGAATCTCAAAACCCTGAATCAGCACTTCTTCCTCTTCTGTCCACAAAGGGAATCCCCCCTGATCCCCCCACAAAGTCCTTGAGCAAATAAATTCAGTCCTCACACATTCAAAAGGGGACCTTATATCTTATAACGTGGCCGCAACAGTATGGAATATGGACATGGTTTTGCTTGTTTGCACCAAAAACAGCTACAGTACTTTGAATAGCACAGCTCATGTTATTTAATACAAAAGCAGGACTACATGGTACCTTTTTTTTGCTAATATCGTTCCATCTGATTTGTTGTTATAGTCTGAGGTAAATTGATCTCGGAATAAGAGTCAATAAAACAAGAGTCAAGAACAGAGCCAGTGACTCACTTTTGTAGAATTAACCAGCAACTTCTGTCAATCACGTTCATCCATCATACTCATACTGATACTTGGTATCGAGACAATACAAAGTAAATACATGGCCAGTATTGCTGATACGGACACCAATACATATGGCGACACCTTTTCATAATGATGGTGGATGAGGGCATTTTTATGACCTTTAAGTGTTTTTGTGATTTTATTCCTTTTGGATTATTCATTTGTTGAAATCCAAGACTGAATCTGGGCAAATCTACAGTATACCGTAGGTAAATACTTAATACATAATGAAACAAATGTTCAAGAGTGGCAGAATAGAAAAGTTATCCCCAATAATAAAATAAAATAATTCCTAGTACATGTGTGTGTATTTAAAAAAAAAATAATAATCACTTGAACAAATGAAAACATTTTTTTCAGGTTCAGACTGTCAATCCTCTCTAATTTGGCCGATTGATAGACAGGATGCCACAAATACCTGATTAGGAGTTAGGCAACTTCAAGCTTTAAACGTCGATGTGTAGTAGTAATAGTAGTATTGGACTTGTCGACTAGTAGGTTTCAACCCCTAGTATCCATCAGTACCAGTACCAATGTTTGTATCAATGTTATTGATATTTGGATAGATTCGCCCACCACGAGCAATCACCCTCATATGTGCCTCATCTACTGCATTTAAAGGAAAGACAGCATGAATTAAAAAAAGAGAGCCATATAAAAAAAAAAACTTATCCGTACTAGATCGAGCCAAATGTCATGAAAAATTGACAACTCCTTGTCCATATAGTTAATACCAGTTTCACCATGGCAACCGTTTGACCTAGGAATGGATTAATTCCCATAATTAAAAAAAATATTTACGACAATAGATTACTCATCAATCAAAGTATCCACTAGACACTTGTTGGTTAGTTATGTTATTATAATCAAAGAGTGATTCAACAGTCAGTCCGTGGAAGCCCCGGGGCGATAAAGCTGATGAGAGTTCTTCTCTTTTTCATTTCACGACCCCTTTGACCATCAACTGATACACATGGTTAAAGGCAAAAAAACAAACCAAAAAAACTCCGCTCACAGCGGTCTCCTTGGGCCATGACTGACTCCTGGGACAAAACCAGCACTCCAATTATTAGATCAGGTCTCCCGGCTTTTCTTTTGGTGCTTTGAAGGATGTTGTTTTGTGTTTGTTTGAGAAATTACTGGTGTCCGGTCTGCAAAAAAAAAAAGAAGACAAGCAGGGTTAGAAATTGGAGTGATCACAAAGCAGTGACAATGCCTTTTGCCAATCTTTTACCATTGCGCTGCAACCTGACCCCCTGTCTATTTGAATGCTGTATTTGGCTAAGCGTCGCCATGGGACACACTGATGCACATCCTTTTAGTGGTGCACTATTCCCATGCATTCTACTCTTCTCCCAACAAGGCGTGGACATTTGTAAAACATCTTGTCATAGCATAAAGGCTTTTGAATATACATTTCATTATGAGAAATAACCTTTGGGCGAGCAATCGGAACAACTTTGGGGCTCGTACGGGGTCCAAAGTGTAATGGCACGGGAAACCATAACTGGCATCATGAAATGTTTTTATGCAGATTCCTTCCATTTCAGCGAGCTCTCTGCATTTGAGCATTTTTGAACAGAATGAATGCGAAATCTGTGAGTGAATAACTTTTTACGGAGCTGGGATAGGCTCCAGCACGGCCGAAACCCTAGTGAGGATAAGCGGTATGGAGAATGGATGGATAACTTTTATGGGCTGCCCAGTGGGGTTGGACCAAAGCGAATAGAGAAAACTCGTGAGCAATTGATGTACCGCCAAAGAAAGCTTTATTGCCTATTTAAGCGTTTAAACAGTAAAAATAACACAAAATATGATATCACAACACTTTGTCATTTCTAACTCACAGTTCCCTTGAAATAAATGACTTACAGATGATTTTATCTAAAAAAGTAAATAAAAATGTTCGTATACATGCACATGAACTGGACGCTCTGGAACATAATACATTTGATGAAAGAAACCCATTATAGTTTGTTTGGGAAGGCATTTTTATCATGTGACTTTTGTTTACTCTGGTAACATAATCTGAGGCCTTGGCGGAGATAACATCAGTGCAAGGGACAGCTTTATTGAGACTATCTTCCCAATCAGCGGTGAGGCAAGAAATCAGTGACAGTCTCTAAACTGTGAGTTCAGTAAAAGTGCATGCGGATCTTTATTATAGTCACGTAAAGAGATAAAGCAAACATATCAGGAAATTATGCTACACCGCTCATCCGCAAAACAAGAATATTCTGAAGTTCAACCACTATAGAGATTCTGTATAACCATTTTAAGATAAGTAGTTCGTCATAGTGGCCATTTGAGGTGGCAAATGTTTGCAGGCTAGCAAACTGAGGCCTTGGCTAATGTTGGCTGGCTAATTGAGGGGATTTTCAGGCATATACCGCTATCAAATGGCTACTTTGCTCAGATTAGAGAGCAATTTTGAGGGACTTTTAAAGCAACCAGCAAATATTAGCTGGCTAACAGAAGGATTTACCAGGCAAAAAGCTGATTTAAAGCGCTTTCAGTGAAATAGTAATAACAATAATAAAGTTGCTAACTAAGAGAATTATTAGGCAAATAGCAATCTGCTGTCTGGGTCAGTGGAACTTGTGACTCGAGACTGAAAAAAGTGAGTCACATACCTGTTCTGGGTGTGTCAATTGTTACTGGGGGTTTTATGTGCTTTATTTTGAAGGAGATAAAAGTGTCAAGAATGTGCAGCTGTAGCAATGGTTGTTGAATTGATGCTATTACAAACGTTCTTATTTTCAGAGACAAGATGGCAAAGCGGCGGAACAGCGGGCGACTGGTTAGGAAGTCTGCCTCACAGTTCTGAGGACCAGGGTTCAATTCCCGGCCCCGCCTGTGTGGAGTTTGCATGTTCTCCCGAGCCTGCGTGGGTTTACTCCGGGCACTCTGGTTTCCTCCCACATCCCAAAAACATGCATGGTGTGAATGTGAGTGCGAATGGTTGTTCACATGCTTGTATGTGGCCCGCGATTGGCTGGCAACCAGTTGAGGGTGTACCCCGCCTCCTGCCCGATGACAGCTGGGATAGGCTCCAGCACGCCCGCGACCCTAGTGAGGAGAAGCGGCTCAGAAAATGGAGGGATGGATATGCATTTTCAGACCAAGTACAACCCCTATTCCAATGAAGTTGGGACTTAGTGTTAAACATAAATAAAAACAATACAATGATTTGCAAATCATATTCAACCTATATTTAATTGAATACACTACAAAGACAAGATATTTAATGTTCAAACTGATAAACTTTATTGTTTTTAGCAAATAATCATTAAGTTAGAATTTTATGGCTGCAACAGGTTCCAAAAAAGCTGGGACAGGTGGCAAAAAAGACTGAGAAAGTTGAGGAATGTGCATCAAACACCTGTTTGGAAAATCCCACAGATGAACAGGCTAATTGGGAACAGGTGGGTGCCATGATTGGGTATAAAAGGAGCTTCCCTGAATTGCTCAGTCATTCACAAGCAAAGATGGGGCGAGGTTCACCTCTTCGTGAGAAAATAGTCGAAGAGTTTAAGGACTATGTTCATCAACGTACAATTGCAAGGAATTTAAGGATTTCATCATCGACGGTCCATAATATCATCAAAAGGTTCAGAGAATCTGGAGAAATCACTGAATGTATGCGGCAAGTCCGAAAACCAACATTGAATGCCCGTGACCTTCGATCCCTCAGGCGGCACTGCATCAAAAACCGACATCAATGTGTAAAGGATATCACCACATGGGCTCAGGAACACTTCAGAAAACCAATGTCAGTAAATACAGTTCGGCGCTACATCCGTAAGTGCAACTTGAAACTCTGCTATGCAAAGCAAAAGCCATTTATCAACAACACCCAGAAACGCCGCCGGCTTTTCTGGGCCGAGCTCATCTAAGATGGACTGATGCAAAGTGGAAAAGTGGTCTGTGGTCCAACGAGTCCACATTTTGAATTGTTTTTGGAAATTGTGGACATCGTGTCCTCCGGGCCAAAGAGGAAAAGAAGCATCCAGACTGTTATGGACGCAAAGTTCAAACGCCAGCATCTGTGTTCCAATGGCATGGGTAACTTACACATCTGTGAAGGCACCATTAATGCTGAAAGGTACATACAGGTTTTGGAGAACTATATGCTGCCATCCAAGCAACGTCTTTTTCATGGACGCCCCTGCTTATTTCAGCAAGACAACGCCAAAGCACATTCTGCACGTGTTACAACAGTGTGGCTTCGTAGTAGAAGAGTGCGGGTACTACATTGGCCTGCCTGCAGTTCAGACCTGTCTCCCATTGAAAATGTGTGGCGCATTATGAAGCGTAAAATACGATAACGGAGACCCCGGACTGTTGAACAACTGAAGCTGTACATCAAGCAAGAATGGGAAAGAATTCCACGTACAAAGCTTCAACGATTAGTGTCCTCAGTTCCCAAACATTTATTGTATGTTGTTAAAAGAAAAGGTGATGTAACACAGTGGTAAACATGAGCCTGTCCCAGCTTTTTTGGAACGTGTTGCAGCCATAAAATTCAAAGTTAATGATTATTTGCTAAAAACAATAAAGTTGATCAGTTTGAAGATTAAATATCTTGTCTTTGTAGTGTATTCAATTAAATATAGCTTGAACATGATTTTCAAATCATTGTATTCTGTTTTTATTTGTGTTTAACACAACGGCCCAACTTCATTGGAATTGGGGTTGTAATTGAAATTGGATAATTTCTCACACTAAAGTTTTGCAGCACAGTGGTTTGGAATCACTGATCCTGCCTGATAAATTCCTAGCTGCCTTGATAAATCCCTCGGTTAGCCAGCTAATTACCTGAAGGCGAACTTTGAATACCCTTTTATCGAAAGCCACGTATGATTTGTTCTTGCAATATCAGTAAGCCTATCGATAATGTTGCTCCAAAGACAAGAAAATTGACCGCGCCGCATGGTTTCTGAGAAGAGAAGTGCATTAGAAAAATTCTTTATCTCTTTTCCAACGAAAACATCTTTCATGTGAACCTCGTCGCGTCACATTAAATGTTACATTGAGATTCTGCCTAGTATCACATATCGGCCCAGCAAGGTTGTAATGTGGGATGCCTGATGCCAGCCACCGCAGACATTTAAAAATCGTATTTTCAATATAGCTCATCTTTTTTGAAAAACCATGTCCTGCCATATTTCTTGTGGGGAAAAAAAGACTTTTCGAATGAGTTTTGACAGGTTCGGATACAGTTTCTGATAAAGTATCGCTTAAACTGCCAAGGTCTATATGTACTCTGCAGGAGGACGCCAACCATTCGCCCACTGGAAACGTCAAAAGACAATTTACGGCTTTAAATGACCCTAGATCATGTGTTAAAAAAATAAAAAGTATAAATGTAGTCTTCAAAGTCTTCAATTAACCTTTGCGCTATTTTGTAAACGTCAAGGACAATTCAGTGTTCACTGAACCCAACATACATTTTTCATAATTGGAGCGGCAATTTAGTTTACAGCGTTCGTAGCGTACACTCTAAAACACATTTTAGTCAAATGTATCTTGACCTTGAAGACGAGAAGACTTTAGTTCTGCAATGAAACCTAATGGTAGGGTCTTGTGAACCTAACATGTTTTTGTAAACACTGAAGATAACAATCTAAATGAATCTAATGTGCTTGACAGTTTATGGTCTTCAATAAATCAAAATATTTTTTTGTAAGACAGATTCTCTAAAACAGTTTGGTCTTCAATGAGCTTGACTTGAAACTTTAGTCCAAAATAATGTTTTCGTAAACATCACTGATTAATTGATCAACTGATCAATCAATCAATTTACTCTTCAACCCTACTGGACTTGGTTAGTAAGCATCAATGACGAATCTTCGGTTCTTCAATGAACCTATTGTTTTTTTCTAAATGTCAATTTAGTCTTAAATAAACGTAACATGTTTTTGAAAACATCGAGTCATTTCAGTTGCCAATAAACCTAATATATGGGTTTTTAAGTCTTAAATGATCCAAACACGTGTTCATAAACGTCAGACAATTTACTCTTTAAGTCATGTTCGGGGGGGTGTTCGTAAATATCAAAGTTTAGATGCTTCAATAAAACTAGCGTACTTGCCAATATAACAATTTCATCTTCAGTTAAGGTATTTTCGTAAATATAAATGACATTTTAGTCTTCAATGAACCTAACATATGTTTTGTCAACATTGAGGACAATTCAGTGTTCGATGGAGCTAGAATATGAGATTTTTCAAGAGAGACAATTTCTTCGTCAATGAACCAAACATACTCGTTTTTGTAAATGGCAAGACGATTTAGTCGCAAGCAAACATTACATACATGGGCTCGTAAACGTCAAGGATAGTTTAGAGTCCTCAATGAACCGAATGTACTTGTTTTTGTAAACATCAAAGATGATTGTCTTAAATAAACATTACGTACTTGTTTTTGTAAACATCAAAGATGGTTTCTTCCATGAACTTAACATACTTGTCCTCGTGAACATCACAGACAGTTTAATCTTCAATGAACCTAATGTACGTGTTTCTGTCAGCATTGAAAGAAAACAATTCAGTCTTCAGTGGACCTAAAGTATGAGATGTAAATCTCAAAGACAATTAAATTAAATTAACGCAAGGTATGTATTTTCATCACATTAAAGACAATTTATTCTTCATTGTACCTAACATGTTTTGTAAACATCAAAGACAATTTAGTCTCAAATTTCGTGAATGTCAAATATAGTTTAGATTCTTCATTGAACCTTACGTACTTGGCTGTCCATGTCAAAGACAATTGAGTTTTCAGTTAACACGTTAACATGGCGGTTGCCAGACTTCATTGTTCATAGACCAAGTACTGATCCAATTCAATCTTGTGCTCAGAAGTGAGGAGCTGAAAACTATTCCAAGTGACAGCACATAACTATTAGCAGCTAGATGTAGTTATTAAACTGCTTGTGAGTGACACACAGCAGGAAAAAAGATCAGTGACAGTTGCTGATGACTCGTCAAGCAGCGCGTTGTAGTAGCAGCAAGTTTTGCTTTATATCCAGCGACACCAAATCAAGATCAGGCCTCCTGATACCTCAAATCTGTTTTTGAAACAACTTCACTTTTTCTAAGCCATAGGATCATTTGAGCCACATGAAATGAAAACACGTGGGGTGAAAAAAAAATCTATTTGCTGGAACTGTTAACAAATCATAGTCATGTCTGAAACAAGAGCCCGGCCGCACGCTGCTTTTTTTAAAAAAGACAGGAAACGCCTGGTTTAATCTTTAACAAGGCGTTTTATTGGAAGAGAGGTTTCAACTGTCCGATGTGTAAAATCACCATAAAGAAAAATAGCAGGACAATCGAAGCAAGGTGCTGTAGATTTAGTGTGGAGAGCAGGGCTGTGCAAAATTTTGTGTTCAAAGGTCTCATTTGATTTCTAAAATGGACAGATGAGCTCATGCTCATTTTTCAGTTTATTATTCCTTATAAATTTCCCAAATATTTAAAGTTTACAAAATGTACAAGTGTTTATTTTACATTTTATTTGTAACTGTTTATTGTATTGATTAAATAATTGATTCTCCTTTATGATTAATATAATCCTAATAAATTAGACAGTTATTCAATTTAAAAAAAAAAAAAAATTCTTGTCTTATTTAGCCAATTTCTGTATTTTACGTGCCGGCACGGTGAGCTACTGGTTAGCACATCTGCCTCACAGTTCTGGGAACCGGGGTTCAAATCTCGGCCCCGCCAGTGTGGAGTTTGCATGTTGTCCCCGTGTCTGGGTGGGTTTTCTCCGGGCACTCCGCTTTCCTGCCACATCCCAGAAACCTGCGTGGTAGGTTGAATGAAGTCTCTCAATTGCCTGTCGGTGTGAATGTGCGTGCGAATGGTTGTATGTTTCTATGTGCCCTGTGATTGGCTGGCGACCGGTTCAGGGTGTACCCCGCCTCCCGCCCGAAGATAGCTGGGATAGGCTCCAGCAGCCTGCGACCTTAGTAAGGATAAGCGGTAAAGAAAATGGATGGATGGATGGATGTATTTTATGTAAGAGTTTATTTAAATAATAAAATAATTCACGCTCATGTTTAAATTGCATTTATAATGACTCGAATTATAATTAGCCAATTAATTACAAATGTTAAATGTATAGAGTATGTACAATTGTATGCTTTACTAATATTTATTATTATTTTTTAAATCAATTAACCAATTATTTTTTTAGAGGAATGAAGGAATAAATACGTCAATTAACAAAATCAAGAGAAAAACAGCTAAATAAATGCAACAAATATTAAAGGACTGTTAATAACTCGTTGGGCCGAATTAAAGAGCGAAGAGGGCTGTGTGTGGCCTGCGGATCATACATTGCAGAACCCTGGTGTAGACTGTCAAACCATAGAATATACCCTGAAATTAGTCCAGTTCTTTTTATAATCCTCACCAGAACACGCTCATATTCCGCATGTTAGTGGATTTTTTTTTTCTTTTCCTGCTGTTAAACTGCTGTAAAAGGTGCTATAACGCTAATGTAAAGCATACACATCCATATGAGTTCCCTTGTGAGTCAGGCCGGAAAAGCGCAGGCATCGTTTTTAAGCGTCAACAGAGAAGGGAAGCGCTTCTTCAACAGGGACTGTGGTGTCGCTTTTGTTGTCACTGAGGAGGAGCAGGAGCGGAGTGGAGTGTTAGTCATAAAGTCATGAACCAACAATACAGTCTGCTCTATCCTGACAGACATAAAATCACAACAGTCGAGCTTGGGTTACATTACATTTAATTTGTATGTTAGTTTGTGTGTGTGCGTGCGTGTGTGTCACTGTGTGTATCTTTGTGTGTTAGTATTTATCTTGTATATGCATGTTAGTTTGTGTGACTGTGTTACTGAATGTATTTGTGCATGTTTGTTAGTGTGTCTTTTTGTGTTATTATACATGTTTGTGTGTTAATTTTTTGTGTGTCTGTTAGTTTGCCTGCGTGTGCATGTTTGTTACTTTGTGTGTGTGTGTGTGCTTGCATTTCTTAGTGTTTGTCTCATCGTGTATTTGTTTCTATGTTAATGTTCATTTTGATGTGTTAGTTTTGTGAACGTGTGTTACTTTGTGTGTCTGCGCGTGTTAGTGTGATAGTTTTGAAATGTAACTAGGACCGCAACCTATACTGAAAAAGCGTGTCTTTTTATAGAAAACCTATTCTATTCCTGTTTTGCACATCTTGGCCTCTTAGGGGCAGTGTGGTGCGATTCATGCATGGAGCTGCATATATACAGTCAGCTGAAAAAGAGTAGAAAGTCGCAATGAAACTTTAACTAATTTTTCACAGGTTAGGGAGAATATATGCCCGTGAGTATTGTTACATTGTCTGTCTGTATGTGTCACTACGCCGTTTGTGTGTAAATATTCGTTATTTGAAGGTAAATCCCTCCCGTGATTTAATGCTAATGTTAGCTAGCCTGATAATAGGGTTTTCCGTTGACTCTGAAATGTCTAAAACGGTGTGTCTTGTATTTAAATATACAAAGTGTGCAATTCATTTTGTTGTGTGTTTAGTTTTACAGTAAACTCCAACTGAGATGACAATAAAAAGCTTAAAGCACGCTCAGGGAAGGCAGAAGAACATGCATCACACGTTTGTTACAAGCAACACAGGGTGTGTTCAGGGTGCGTTTACAACTCCGGAACTTTCATTTACAACCTACGCCGCGGCACATTAATCTTTTTTTTTTTTTTTAATTATAGCGTTTTTATGATCGTGAGAAGCCAAAATCGAAATCACGATTAAATTTTGATTAATTGCCCAGCCCTGCCTTCTTTATCAGTGTGATTGACAGGTAGAACAGAAATTGAGAGCCAAGGGATCAAGCATCGAGCACGATGGTCCATGGGAATGTTCCAGTAATTGTTGGACTTCATTATCATCCAGCCTGAGGATAATGATGGCCACAAGCACTCAATGGCAACGATCGCGTCAAGTAAACTGCAAACGTCAGGCATCGCAACAATGTGTCCTTTTTAGAGGGGAGCGATGGGGCTGGCCAGGGTGGGGGGCTAAAGCCTGGTCTCAGGGGATTAGGAGGGGCACACCGTCACTGCTTGGATGCATTGAAAGGAGCACAATGGCGCCTGGTATCCAGTTTACCTGTTTGACAAATGTGACTGGGGCAAATGGTCTTATCACTTGTGGATGACACACACCATGGAGATGAAGATGAAGCATCAACACTAGAAACACTAAAATGGCCATCTTACATCAGATATCTAATCCCACACCCCCACTTTAACATAGACCAGTGGTTCTCAAATTTAAAAACAACAAGTTTAAACCACTAACGTCATGCACAATTTGAACATTTTAATTTTGTGATTCTTTCAAGTACCACTAGAGGCAGCCCACATACAATTAGTGGTACGCATACCACACTAAGAATCACTGATGTAGGCAAATAATAGGCACCTTGTATCGGCTACATTTCAAAATGAATAAGATTATTGATATTGATTCTGATTATAGGACAGTAACAGTAGGACGCTGTTATGCCCATGTTTTTCTGTATTGCTAACCAGGTGGGGGGCGGACTTGAGTTGGCAATTTTAGGACTGCTTGACTATGAAAGATTCAACATAACTTTGACTTTGTATTCATGGGACTCAACTCGATTTAAACTTGATCGACATGACTTGAAAAGTCTTGTTCCTCTTTACAAAAAATGAAGGCAAATCAACCTTTCTTACAGAGGCCTTGACATGACATAGGGAAAAGTGTTATTGTGGCCACAATATAGATATATGCACAAAATACTAATTTTTTGGCCACAAAATATGCATGATGTGCACAAAATACTGATTTGCAGTACATGAACAACTTGGGATTTCTGTCTACTTGGTGGCCACAATTGCATATTTTTTGTGCCCGTGTTATACTTTTCTGCCCTTGTCATGTCTAGAGCTTCGTACTTTCTGGCACTGAATTAGTGATGTAATTAATTAGCATACATCCACACCATTTGAAAACTATATCATTTAGGTTTTCACACTGACATCTTTCCCCTTTTATTGAAGAGAAGAAAAATGATTTAATGTATCCAACATCAGCTCACAGTTGTGAAGCATGACCGCTCCTCCCAGGGACTGCTTCTCATACCCGCTATCTAATGTGTTTGGACCAGGGAATGATTACAAGCCTCACCTCCAGGAAATAAAAAAAACTTTTGAACAACCAATAAAGACCGTGGCGAACTTCGATCCAGGCCTTATAAATCAAGCCCCGATTGTCGATCAAAGCGAGGCTGTGAATCTCCCGTGACGCATCTCACATTCCGCGTTAAACACATTCACATGCTGCACTTGGTTGTTGTGTGCATTTCCAGGACCATGCTCCATCTCGCTTGATGGCGCGTCCATCTTAAAAGTGCTCCCTCGGGATGCGTCCAAAGCAGGATGGAAATGATTCTTGGCATATGCTCAGAGGAAAGACGGTCACACTTGTAACACAATTTGTGTTACAGTTTTGGCTTCTCATGACTTGCTGAGTCAACACTTTGTCAGGATGTTGGACAAGCTAAACCAAAATATGAATGTTAGAGCTATTGTTCTTTTATTGCTAAAGACAAATAAATCAGACTGTGTTCTGTGCCTTCCCTGGTATCTTTACGTTTATAGTCGTAATTGTTTTTTAAATATATGGCAACACTTCAGATATATTTGGGTTGGATTTAGACTCAAATTATAATCACACTTTTATACTCTTCCAAGTGTGTTTTACACGGAATACAGAGTAGTAAATTGAATTTTGAAACTCTAATGTGCGACGCTGGGTGAGAGGTATTTGGAGTTTACGGTTAGGGGTCGGGGGTTTAGGATTATCATCTGGTAGTTACATTTAGGACGTTTGGATTTAGGGCACTAGGGATAGATGGATCTTTTTTGGGTTCAGGGTTAATTTCGGTTTGGGCTAAAGAGATGAGGGTTCAGGGTTAGGGTTGGGTTAGGATAGCCAGCTAGATTGTTTTAGTAGCTATCAAAAACCCACTTCACCGAGTGTAACGGAATGGATTACGTTCTACATTTGAGCTTCCACTCAACTCCAAACTCCAAACTCAAAATGACTGTAGCCAACAGCTGTACTGTTGCTGCGAATCGAGGGTTTAGTGTCGACACTGACCTCGCCTTTGGTCTTCAAACATGAAAGTGTTTCATTTTGTGCAATTTCCGCTCACCTTTCCACACAAAAAGCCTGCACTGTCACTTCAGAATCAGCAGACGTGTCGCCTCACCACATTACACCTCTTGTAGGCTCGTTAATGTAATTAAAAAAACAAACTCCTTGTGCAAACATATTTTTAGTAGGAAAACGAGCCAGGAAGCGCGTTTAAATTCACATTAAATTCACATTCACATGTCAAGAGCACCAGCGGTTTTATTTAGTTTTGTGTCGCATTAAAGTCGCACAAGCAGAGCTGTTATGCAGATGTGAGCTAATCGTATTGTTTGTCTCACTCATAACTTGCGCATGAAGTATTTGGGTGTGCTAAAGGTCCACATCCAATTTTTTTTCCACCAGACGTAAACACACAAAGCACTTCCGTCACATGTTTTGGAGAAAATATGGAAAATGTGTCAGTCTTTTATAACGGCGAGCTAAACTGACTAACTGAAAGACAACAGTCTGTCATAGTCCCATTAGGGATTTTGCCTTTTCCTGTGTTGGTCTTTTTTAAGTGTTTTTTTCCCCCATGATGTTTTTTTAGTTCCACCAGTCCTGTCAATTTTGGTCTTCTGCTCCTTTTATTTTGTGTTTGACCAATCACCTTTGCTTTTGATTCTCGCAGTCGCTATCAGATCTTTTGTTCAGCTTTCTAAATAGTCTTCACTGTTCATATAGGATTTTTAACATCCTTAACTGTCATACATCGAAAACCTAAAAATGCTAAAGCGGCGTATACATGACAATATTTAATGTTGAGTTTTTACAATGTGAGAGACCCCACACAAATTATCATGGATGTTCTTACTGCTCCTATTGTGTGTGATGTAGTCTAGATAACAACAAAGTACACAAAACCCTACCTCCACCGTCAATCACGATACAGTAAACTCTTAATTTATCATGAGGTTACATTCCAGAAAACCCCCACAGTAAATTAAATCAGCGAAGCAGCCACCGATTATTTTATTATATAAATGTATAACTTTCATACTTGCATTTTAATGCTCTGTAAGGTTTCTTTTCTGCTAAGAACAGGAGCCCGATCGACCTTCCGTGAGCCATTGCTGACACTTTAAAATCAATTAGCCTATAAAGCTGACTGTATCAGAGATGTGCAGGTGAGTAATTTCATTACACTGACCTTGAAAGAAAAATCTGTGATGCACTGAATCTGCAATAACTGAATCTGAATAAAGGGAAGGATTACTGTATCTGTGGTAGTAGCAACTCAAACTCTCAACTTAATTTTATTGATAAATCTTTTAAAAACATACAGAGCTCAGACAAAATGTTTTGTATAAATAAAACACAAAGATTTTATAAATATTGAATAGGTTTAACATTTATGATTGTTGGCACCGAGCAGATCCGGGAGGAAAAATCACTCTTAACACACGCCAAAGGTAAAGCACACATGATATTCTTTTAGAGACATCCGAGAATCTGGCCTTTGCTGACTTTGAATGCAAGGGAGGGGAAAATACTCAAAATCATCCGGATTGTCCGTATACGTGTCCCCCTGCCTGCATGGGTTTTCTCTGGATACACTGGTTTCCTCCCACATTCCAACAACATGCATAGTAGGTTAAATGAACACTTTAAATTGTCCGTAAATGTGAACTTGCCTGTGAATGGTTGTTTGTCTACATGTGCCCTGCAATTGGCTGACCACCAGTTCAGGGTGTACCTTGCCTGTCACCCAAAGTCAATTGGGATAGGCTCCAGGACACCCGCAAGTGAGGATAAACAGTACAGAGAATGGATGGATTTATTATATGCTCTGATCTTGGCCTTGGTAACAAAGAAATAAATAAAACGCTCCTAACGCAACCAACACCACAGAATAATCTTTCAGGGAAATTCAACAGTCAGGCCGTGGTTGATTTTGGAAGAAAGGGTTGTGTGGGGGGTTATTGCTGCTGAAATTAGACCTGGTTAAAGGTGTGTGTACCCCACTTTACTCAGTGTTTACTATAATGCCAAAGACAGAGTGTCAAGGTAATTTGTGTCTGACAAATATTTTTTTTTTAAAGAAGTTAACCACTCTAAAACAACAGTATATTCAAACTTTTGATGTTGAACAAAAGCAATCCTTAAAAAAATGTGGTCTACTAGTCCAGTCTCTTGTCCAACGTCAACTAGAATAGGCTGCAGCTTACCTCCAACCCTAATGAGACCATATAAAATGGATGTGATGTGAAGTATTACCATTAAAAAAAAAAAAATGTTAGACATTTTTTTGTGTCAGTATTGCAGTTTATAATAATGAAATGATCATTACTATCATAGCTTGTGTTGCATTTTTATTTTCATTACTGTCGTATTTAGTTTAAACGATAAAAAGTGCTTTCAAGGTTTTATCAGAATCGACCAAAATTACAAAGCGACAACAAACTCATTCCTAGATCCAAACTGGCCAAAGTAAAAACAATATGTCCTCTCAGAGGAAATGCAAGACATTTTTGCCAGTCAAATAGCATGCGTGTATTTCAACTTGCTAATGAACAAAATATTATTCTTCGGTGGTCTAAAGTGTCCTCCCACATACAGCCATACTGTCGAGATGACTTTTATTCAAATGGACTTCAAACAGCTCAGATGAGGACCGCTTTGCCGCTTCTAGTTGAGCATTTTGCACTTGTTCAGAAAAAGAAAAGCTTCTAAGATGTTGCGTGCTGTGAGACCGCTTTGTTAAAAAATAATACAAAAAACTGATTTCAGAAGTTGACTCAAGATGTTGCTGTTTGTTTTCATGCTTTGTGGTTTTAGGGGGGAAAGCTCTTGAAGGGTTTCTCAAGCCTACATGACTGCTCATCCGCCCTTCTGTCCTATGTACCTTCCAACTTACTTGCCTACTTGTCCGTCTCTCCTACCTTCCTACCTAGCTGTATGTCCATCTAGCCTTCTTACCTGTCTGCCCATTTGTGTTGTGCTCAAGACCACACTATCTAAGACCAAAACGTGCCCGAGACCAGAACTCACCCAGAACAAGACAAGACCAAGACATTTGGGATTCGAGACAGAGTCAAAACCAAGACCGCCACAAGCCGAGATTGTGATAAGACCAACAGCCTCAGTCACAACACTACAAAGGTTTTCTTTAGGATGTTAGAAACGCATGAATTGAGGGTATTTGTTGTTTTGACAAGTGCTTGTCCCACATCTTGGGAAAAGCACTCTCCATTTTTTAAATCCATTTTACAGCTGCTAGAATAGATCACCAGCCAGTACTTCAATGTTTGTTTGCTGAGGAAAGGATTGTTTTAGCTGTCTTCTTTTTGTTTGCCTTCAAACTTTGTGTCCATTGCCTCAGTCATGCATTCCTTTTATTATTCTTTGCGTCTGAGAACGACTTGTCGTGTTTAGCAAAAATCCACGCCACACTCGCGTGGCCACTCTAGCTTTTTATTGTTGTGTCTTCAATGTCACCAGGACAGTGGGGGTGTACCTTTCTGTCCTACCTTCCTACTGAGCTACAGTATTTACCCGTCTGTCTGTCTGTCTAAGAACAAATTATCTACCAGTATTTTCATGTCCTCATCTGTCTTTCCTACCTACTTACCCATCTACTGTATCTGTCAGTACGTCCTTCCATCCAATTCTGTCACACTCCCCGTCTGTCTGCGATGTGTGTTAAAAACACATTTTTCAGTGCTAATAAAGTACAAATGTTGACTTTTCCAATACAGGGAGATTTTACTGATGTTCTTGGATGTGTTGACTGGAACTTACTGTATTGTTTTGAGACAGTAAACTCTCCAATTAAGAAACATCTTTAAATGAACACGTGTTCTTCAGAAATTTGGTTTGTATCAATTAAATATGTCCATCCATCCATCCATCCATTTTCTGAGCCGCTTCTCCTCACGCGGGTCGCAGGCGTGCTGGAGCCTATCCCAGCTGTCATCGGGCAGGAGGCGGGGTACACCCTGAACTGGTTGCCAGCCAATCGCAGGGCACATACAAACAAACAACCATTCACACTCACATTCACACCTACGGGCAATTTAGAGTCTTCAATTAACCTACCACACATTTTGCGATGTGGGAGGAAACCGAAGTGCCCGGAGAAAAGCCACGCAGGCACGGGGAGAACATGAAAACTCCACACAGGCGGGGCCGGGGATTAAACCCCGGTCCTCAGAACTGCGAGGCAGACGTTGTAACCAGTCGCCCACCGTGCCATCAATTAAATATGTATAAAATATATTGGTTTCTAACATTGTCTCACAAATATGGACACTTTTTATCATATTGCAACTGCTACTAAAAAATATAGCTTTGTAGTGTGATAGCAATAAACACTGTTGTGCAAAGTAAGACTTGGTCCATTAATACAAAATACATTCTTTAATTTGTTAATCATTGTAAATATGCAAAACAAATATATAGCACTTATTCACAGAAAACAATATTTAGTTGGATATAAATCTTAACATCATATACATATCATTTACACAATGTATTTGTGTTGCAGAAACTTTCCTTATGATGCATAATCCCTCTCAGATATCTACTACTGTATGGCTACCATTTCTTCCCTTCACTCTTCTCACCTTGATTATTTGGCTGTACCATTTAGGCTTTAAATCTCATTATATGTACATGATATACACTGTTTCTTAAATACTTCGTCGCCTCCATTCTATTTACAAAATAAGCTCATCTATGTTTTGAAATGGTTACAAATAAAATAGTAGAATACAGGGAGAAAAGATAATATGTGGACTACTGCTTTTAAAAATAGACACTGGTAGCTACAAAAAAACACACTAATGCACAGTTTTGCAGTCATTGTAAACAATGTTCTGGCATAATTTGACCCAGCTGGCTTTGGAAACATTACCCCTTGTAATAACTGGAGAAGTAGACACAACAATTTTAATTACTAAATTACATTTAGAAATTACCTGAACAATGGACGGAATACTTACGGCTAATAGATGACTTGTTTTTCTTTGGTTAAGAGTTTTTAAGTGACGTTTCCGAGATTTTTAACTGGGAATTTCTTGTTGCTGAGCTGAAATACCAGTGAAATAAATAAACGGAGGATTATAATTATGATTAGCGTATCACATCATATAATAGTAATCATATCCCTATGCACATATGACCAAGAGTGGCTAGGAGTAGTGTAGGAATGAAATCTGTATATTTCTGCCACTTTTCCACTGCACAGCTTGGTTCGATTGGGATGGTCCACTTCAAAATAGTAGTACCGTGGAAAATTACAAAAATCACGCATGAAGGCATAATAGTCAGACACTCTAACAAAAAACAACAATGGAGAAGAACGAGTCTCTCCTGTATTTAAAAGAGAAATTTTATCCGAGGGTGACAAGGAAACTAGCGCGGTTGCTGCACTAGGAGCATAGTGCAGCAAAGGACTACGCTAACATTAGCATGTGTGTTTATTTCTTGTCATTCCTATATTAATTTCTTGGAATATATCTGAAAGGAGACTGAGGGTGGCAAGGAAACTTGAACACTGCAGAAAAGTGGAGACTGCGGAGTAGAATATTGGATTGTCCAGAACTATGGCACGGCAATGGGGTAGGCGAACATTAGAGTTGATGGTTTAATTTGGTCATCCAATAGCATTAGGGATTATACGGATTACTTTTAAACTAATGAACTGTGATAATCTTTCAGACGGTTAGTGTTAGCATTGGCCTGATGGTGGAATGGTGTTTAGCACATCTGCCTCACAGTCAGGATGGATTTGGTTTTGAAACAACAGTGGAACCGATCTTCCCAAAAACATCCTTCTTAGCAACTGCCTCTAAATTGTCGATAGGTGTGATTGTCAGTGTGAATGTGCGTTGATATGGTTGTACAGGTATGTCTGTATGTGCCCTGCAATTGACTGGCGACAGGTCCAGGGTGTTCTCTCTTCCAAAATCAGCTGGGATTGGCTCCAACTCACTAGTGACACTACCGAGCACAAGGTTACTGTATTAGTGTCTGTATGTCCGTTTAAAGAAAATGTAATTATCATTATGACCATATTGAGCATCGGTATTACTATTATATCTAACCGCTATTACTGTTTAAAATTCCAAATGATTGTTACGATAACATTTTTCTTACCATTTCATGGTGTAATTGCTTTTCTGTTCTGCTAAAAGTCCAATATTTTAGAAACTGTTTGCAGTCGCTAACTCATAGCGACTGGCATACGGCTTTTACGAATTTGTCATCATGGAAAGGTTCTGGCACAGGAAAACCAGGAGGACTTTAGAGCAAATGGACTTTGCAGCGTGTTGAGGAATGCACTGGGCAGTCATATTAGCGATAATAATACGGCTTCTGTGTGAATATCTCCGCCTGGAGTCCCTCCGTCCCTGAATGTCATCAACGTGAAGTAACACCCACGCAGTCGTGTCTTTTTACTCCATCCCTACATAAAAAACTACGTTCCATGGGCAGATCGGATTGCCCACTAACGGCATTGCCGCCTCCTCCTTCAGATCTTCTGGCACATGTGCAGTCTGGACTTGGACGACGAGGTGCTGTCTTTCCACACCTTGCACGAGAGGCCCTTGGCGCAATCGCAGCGCTGGAAGATCTCCAGGCTGTGCGAGCCTTTCTTCCTCTGTTTGGTGCACACCTCGCCCAGTCGCAGTACCGGCTTGCAGATTTTGGTCCAGAAGTGCCGGGCGCAGCAGTAGCCCTCAGAGCAGTCGGACGTACGCAAGCACGGGTCACCCTCGTGACCTGGAAGAGAAGGTCAGAGTCTGTGAATGCTATTCTACGTATATCAGTATTACATCCTGAAAAGGGCAGCACGGAGTGATAGAGGCTATCGCATATTCCTCACAGTTGAGAGTTCCTGAGTTTGAGTGTGAATATCTTCTCAGTGCTTGTGGGGGGTTTCTCCAGGTACTCCTGCTTCCTCCCACATTGCGAAAATATGCACGTTAGGTTATTTGAAGACTCTAAATTGTCCATTGGATACTTGAATGTTAGTGTGAATGCTTGTTTGTCGATATGTGCCCTGTGATTGGCTGGCGACCAGTCAAGAGTGTACGCTGCTTCTCTCACTCAAAGTCAGCTGGGATAGGCTCCAGTAAACCCTTGACCCTAATGAGAACAAATGCTATAGAAGATGGATGGATTTCCTAAAAAACATATTGGTATAGAAACAGTGAGGCCAATTCCTTTATTTTTGCTGTAAACAAAAAATGTTTGGGTTTGACATCAAAATATGAGACACTAAATCAAAGTTTATAGTTTTGATTTTTATAGCATTATTTGTTGCATAACATCAAATATTTTTTTAGGTTATCTTAAATACATTAAAATTAACATTTGAAAAATGTATATTAGCTGTCCTTTGCTTAACATCACCAATCTTCCATTTATCTTATGTGAAGTCTTTTGTTGTTTTGTTGTCTGGTTTGGGTTGTTACTACTTTTTAGCAGGTAAAATACATGCTCAGTAGGGTTTAAGTCTGGAGATTGACTTGGCCAGTCAAAATAAAACGTACCACTTTCTGCACTGGTTAACTCCTCCGACATGTTGAACATGTTTATCTTTGGGTGTCAAACCTAAGACGGATTGCTTTACTAAATTTACCTGGAAATGCTGCTGTTTTTAGACTCAAGCAGCATTATGCTGATTGCCCAAGGTTATTGACATACATTCTGGTCCAAATAACTCAACAGTTGTGAGCGAGCTCACGAAACGGTTCAATGTTTAGTATACTGCAAGTTTGACAAGTTTGAATGAGAAATACTTGTACAACCTGCCCAATTCCAATCTGTATGCACTCAACATTCAACAACATAATACTGAATTCCGAGCTGATGGTTGGTAAAAAAGTTTTTTTTCTTGTACAGTAGCTGTTTGTACCTTTTCCAGGACCAACAAGTTGCAGCTATGTTCTGGAGTTGCAAAACCAGAACCATTGAGGGTGCTACCCCACTGACATGACATAGTACCCTTACAATGAAAGTACAATGATGTACCGGTACTACAAATACATCAGAGAAATTCAGGTTGACTGAGCTATACACTGTGGCAGATTTTTAATGCTACAAAGTCCAGTTGCTGGGGTGCTACCTTCAAACAGAAAATTACCTTGGAATCCCTACAGAGTTTAGACTCAAATAGACTCCTACTTTACACATATTTCTGACATTGCAGGGTAGAAGTTACAAAAAAAAATAAATACAAAACTGGAGTCAGGATTGTGCAGGAAAAAAAAAAAGCATTTTAGTAGCACTGACACTTCAGCGCATGCTTGCAGTATTTTAAGTCTGTCATTGCTTCGCGGACAGATACTTAGATTAACTTTTAAAATGTGGTGACGTGAACACGAAGTAGAGGCTAAGCTCGGCAGGTTATATTTTTGTTGTTGTTCTGCTCAACTCGTATTCTGTGGCGTCGCACTGTTTTCTGTCTGTGTGAACGTTTTAATGACCTCCACTACCGGTGCACAAACACCAAGAGGGATGGGGTAGTTGTGGTTTCAAGTATGCAACCTATACTTTAGGCTTAAATATGAGGAGCTAGGCAGTTGTCAACATAGTTTGCGGTTCCATGACCCATGATGATACTGTTTTTTTTTTTTCCCCACACAATACAATTTGTACCAAATATGGGAGTGACTTAACAGCCACTGTTGGGTCAACAGACTCCTGAGGGTTTGTGAAGTACTTTGTAGTACGTTAATAAAAGGGTGTATCATCTGGAAAAAGTACATAACTGCCATTGGCTGGCGACCAGTCCAGAGTATAGCAAACTGGCATAGCCTTCAGATCACCCGCGACCCTGATAAGGGCATAAGCTATAGAAAATAGGTTCACGTCAACCACTGCGTCAACAATAAGTCATTTGAGCAAATAACTCATATTAACTGTTGGTGAGATGATTGAGATATGTCACAAAGATCATTTTGCTCATGTCTTGTGGGTGCAGCTCCTCCTCAACACTCCTTTCAGAAGCACAACAAATACATATTTTAGTCATGTGATGGTAAACTCAATTCAGCTAAACTAGAAAATATGATTCCATTATCCGGAGTTTGGTTTGTCTGAGGATGTGGCTTCGAGGAAGGTGACCATCTCACAGTAGTGGCGTCACATTGTGGAGAATGTACATCAGAGACAAAGATGTGCGATTATCACCTTGCAGTATCAGCCAGTGACACTGGATAAATATTGAATTTAATGATCAAAACAAACAATGAATCCTCATGGCGTTCAGGGGTGTACGTGGTAATGTTTAGTTGGTGTTAGAATTACAATGGGGTCCTTGGGGGGAAAAAAATAATCCTGTGAGGAGTCCCTGGACCTAAAAGGTTTGAGGAAGTTTAAGGATGTCGTCCTACCTTTAAGAGAATGCTTGGTGTGTGTTTTCCCGGTGCTTTTCCTCCAGTTGGGGTCTTTGGCAGAGAACTTGTTGTGTTCGTCCAAGGCGGAGATGTGAGGCGAGATCACACTGTCGGAAATCGCCATGCAAATATCTGTGCATTTGTGAAGATGAAAGGAGTTTTAGTAGATTACTCGACACTACGGTGCTTCCCCCTATATTGCAGGCAGAAGTATCAAATATCCATTTATTTAAATGTTTTAACCCTATAAATTCCAGCTTGTTTGCACAATGTGCAGCCCTCCAAAAATAGCACTGTATAATATTTTCATTTATGTAAACATAGAATAATAAGATGATTAAAGAGGGCGTAAAACATTATCATGCTTTTTCAATTCAATTCAGTGTAGTGCTCCTTCTGCTCTGTCTGCATAATACAGTCATGCAGAAACAATTGAAAAAGAATGGACTTCTTCTACTGCAACTCTGTAAGTTGCTGTAATATTTGTAATTTTCCATAGAGAATAAAGAATATATTCTTGTGAGTATCATTATATTATGTCTGCTTGTTTTGTTCCACCATGTGTGTTCAAATATCCGTTGCTTAAAGGGTTGTGAAACTGTGTCTATCAATGCTAAGGCATTTTCTATTTATGTTTTAGCATGAAGCTAGTGGGGGCCGTTCTTAAGGCAACATAGTTTTCTTGTTTTTAATATGCAGTGTGCAATTCTCTTTGTTTTGTGTTTAGTTTGATAGTCAACTTCAACTGGGAGCTTGAAACCTCTTTTTGACATATTGTTCGCTATTGGTCAAACTGCTGCTTTTTGTGAAGTGAGTCGAATTGAGTTTACTACCACCATACAGCGCTTGTATCTCAAGTTTGCCCTTGCAAATCAAAATTAAATGACGGCTTGTATCTGAAAAAAAATTGTGAGGTCACTCTTATCTCAAGGCATCCGTGTATTAATGATTTATGATTTAAAGAGCTGAAGTTGGAAATGCAAAAACAAAGTTTGACAAATCCCCACACCTTTGGGAAGTTTCATTACATTTGCATCAACACAGCTAAAAGGCTCTCTCCAGTGCAGATTTTCTCGTTATTGGGGGTGATAAACCTGATTAACGGGGTTTAGTTTTAAAAACGTGTACTGTGTTTTTGACATACAGTTATGGCAGCGGTTGCCGGGGCAGCACATGGCGTCCCGGTGGCAGCGCTTCTTCCTCCTGCGGCAGGCGAGGCAGCGCAATGGCGCCTGCTGGGGGCTGTGGCAATAACTTCCCACGCTGCACTCCTTGTCATTGCTGCACGGATACACCTGCTGAGGAAACATGAATTCATTCAGTACAGGCTCCATCCATCCATCCAGCCATCCATTTTCCTATGTTTATCCGCAGTCAGATCGCGGGGGCAGTAGCTTAAGCAAGGAAGCCCAGACTTCCCTCTCCCCAGCCACTTCATCCATCTTTTCCGGGGGGGATCCCGAGCCGTTTCCAGGACAGTCGGGAGACACAGTCTCTCCAGCGTGTCCTGGGTCATACCAGGGGCCTCCTCCCGGACGTGCCCGGAACACCTCACCGGGGAGGCGTCCAGGGGGCATCTTAACCAGGTGCCCGAGCCACCTCATCTCATCTCATCTCATCCTATCCGTGCTTGACTCTGAGCCCCTTCCAGATGACTGAGTTTCTCACTCTAGTACAGGCACCACTCAATTCAAATACATTTGACGTTTTTGCGACCGGTTCTCTGCGCAGAAAGCTGATGAATTAGTCGTTTTTTTTCTTGTCATATTGTGGGTTAATGTGTTTAACCTTTTTGTTGTTTGTAATATTAGACTTAATGATATCACAATAAGTCGATATCAAAATATGTCGTTTCTTTTTCCTTTTATTTTCACTTGAAATCATATTTTTTCCCTCTGAATATTATAACATTTTCTCATAAAATTTGAAATTTTGACAGCCCTATTTAGGATAATGACTTAAAAAAATGTATGAATGCTTTCTTGTAATAGCATACATTTTTCTCGGAAAATTCAGCTCTTCATGTCCTTATGAGTTAGTTTGTAACTCTTTTAATGTACTATAATAACTTTTTTCTCTTAAAATTGGAACTTGGTTTTCTTTGTTCGCCGTGTTTTATCTTTTTTGCTTATAAAACAAAAAATTATCATCAAACATTTTCTCGATTTGTTCCAATCATATTTAAAGTTTTAAATTGCCCCTTTTTTCTTTTCAGTTAATCACATTTTCCATCCATCCATCCCATTTTCTGAGCCGCTTCTCCTCACGAGGGTCGCGGGCAGGAGGCGGGGTACACCCTGAACTGGTTGCCAACCAATCGCAGGGCACACATAAACAAACAACCATTTGCACTCACATTCACACCTACGAGCAATTTAGAGTCCTCAATTAACCTACCCTGCATGTTTTTGGGATGTGGGAAGAAACCGGAGTGCCCGGAGTAAACCCACGCAGGCACAGGAATAACATGCGAGGCCGGGGATTGAACCCCACTCCTCATAACTGTGAGGCTGACACTCTAACCAGTCGTCCACCGTGCCTAATCACATTTTGTTAATTAAAATTTAATTTTGGTATTTTCTTGCTATGTCATGATTATTTTGTCCTAAAATAATTCAGATGTTTTTCTTTCATTGCGTAATGAGATAAAAACGTACTTCTTTTAAAATGACCGTTTTTTTTTTTTCTCGTAATATTACAACTTCATTCTCTTTAAAAAAAAAAAAAAAAGTTTTTAAAATCCCAGAATGAATACTTTTTCGTAATAATACAATTCTTTTCTGATTAAATAATGGTCTATTCCTCGTTGGGCAGCATTCAGGTCAAAAACACTGCAAAAATATCTCTGGAAACAACAATTCAGCCGATTCATAGCGTAACATTTGGTATAACTGCACATTTTAAAGCCTCATTTATTCCCCTTTTGCAGTCGCCTTGTGATCGTGATATTGAGCAGTGATTCCCAACCACAGTATTGTGGCACATTAATGTGCTGCAAGAGATTATTAGGCATGGGAAACTATCCAAATTCAGTTAATGGTTCCAAAAATCATTAACTACAGATAAGGTTAAATAATCTTAGTTCATCTATTGTATTTATATCAGTGACGAACAGTGACAGGCAGAACAATTAAATGCTCTTAATAAAGGTGAAGTATGTGCCTTGGCTCAATAAAGGTTTGGGAATACTGATATAGTCTAGATGGACGGAATTGTGAATTGTTATTCAACAGGAAGGCTGCAGAACAGAAGTGTTGCAGTAGGAGATGAATGTTTGTTGATTTATCTTTTTATCAAGTTCAACCCCAAAGCCGCAATGTTTTCATACCCTTAACCGACTCGCTGTTTGTTTGTCTAAACCTGTGACTCATCCTTAGAAAATAGCACTTTGTTGTCCATACACATGCCTCAAGTCACTTTGTGTCTCTTTAAGTGGATATCCAGCGGTAGGCCGACTTCATACAGTATCTCCACTCTTGTAAACGCAGACATTTTTCTCACCAACCGTTTTTATTTTTATGCGCTCCAGACAATTGGAGCAATTAGATCTCCAAAGTCAACGCTTTCTCCCACGGTTCGGTGGCGTAATGAGCACTGGAGACATAACTCAGGGGTAATTACCCACACTAATCATACTTCTTTGGAGTCCATTTAGTCTTTTGTTTGCGTGGTTTGTTCTTGGCTCGCTTTGTTTTTACTGCCAGATTTCTCTTGCCGTGCCCACGTTTGTTTCTGTCTTGTTTTTGTCATTAGGAATTTATGTTTTGAGTACTGGTATATGGCATTGTGTAAAGAATTGTGTTTGGGAGGAGAAATACACAGAATGTGATTTGAGAACTCTCAAACGTATCTGCTGAAAAATACCCTTATTTGCGCCAATCAACGATTTACAAAATATTTTTTGAATCAAACATCCATCCATCCATTTTCTGAGCCGCTTCTCCTGACTAGGGTCGCGGGCGTGCTGGAGCCTATCCCAGCTGTCATCGGGCAGGAGGCGGGGTACACCCTGAACTGGTTGCCAGCCAATCGCAGGGCACATACAAACAAACAACCATTCGCACTCAAAGTCACACCTACGGGCAATTTAGAGTCTCCAATGAATGCATGTTTTTGGGATGTGGGAGGAAACCAGAGTGCTCGGAGAAAACCCACACAGGCACGGGGAGAACATGCAAACTCCACACAGGCGGGGCCGGGGATCGAACCCCGGTCCTCAGAACTGTGAGGCTGACGCTCTAACCAGTCGTCCACCTTGAATCAAACAAACATAAACATAAATACAGCAAAATATCAGTACAGTGTCCCTGCGCTAAATCGCAGTTCATTGTTTGCGCCCCCGCTACATTGTGTCTTTTTCATCGATCATTTTTTTATGGGGTTTTTTACAATATATTTACTGTAATGCCCTCGCATGTGGGAAATGAGAGCCACAGTCACCAGCGCACTTTTCAGCCATTTATTATTATTTTCTAACAACATACACCAGTAAAACACATAAATTCAATAAGCACACTCACGTAGCAGCTGCTGTCATCCACAGCTCACACCCAGGCACTCACACACTCGCCATGATATAGGGCCCCGCTAGTTGAGACAGTATTTTCCATACGATTTATGGTTGCAATTTTTTGTGAATTTAAATGTTTTTTGTGAATTTAAATGTTTTTTATTTAAAAAAGAAGTGAGTTTTAATACGTTTAAAAGTGTATAAGGTGCCAGTGTGGGGTAAAACAATTTCTTTTTTTTTTTTAATTGTCTCTACATCGTGGATTTGTTTTGTGGAACGTGTCTGCTTCTGTTGCATAAATCCTCGCTAGACTACAGAAATCTGTAGTGTAGAGTGAAGCTCACAGGGGTTACATTCCAGACTGACCCACGAGACGGGGAAATCTGCACTTCAGACAGAAATAGAACAAAACATTTCACCCTATTAAACACACTTGAGCTTATCAAAAAACACTTTTTAAAGTGTTCCTTCCTGCTTGTCAAGAAATGGGAGCCTGTTGCATAACATCACTTTGAAGAAACGAAAAGAAGACTGTCTCGCTCAAACAGTTCTCTAAAAATGCAAAGCGTGTCAAGCTATTTGTCACTTTCTGTTGAAAT
This sequence comes from Phyllopteryx taeniolatus, assembly GCF_024500385.1. NCBI lineage: Eukaryota > Metazoa > Chordata > Actinopteri > Syngnathiformes > Syngnathidae > Phyllopteryx > Phyllopteryx taeniolatus. The sequence continues at coordinate 23,795,822 of NC_084505.1, forward strand.
TTACTGTAAAACTTAAAACTGACACATCTAACAAAAGACAATTAAGTATATTAAAACCCAAAATGTTCAATTAAACCATGTAATTTTGCCTTACGAAAGTCTGATAGCTTAAAGCTAACATATAACGTGAAATGCCATAGACAAGCTAATGTATATTAGCATCATTGTTATGGTAATTATAACCTTCAAACAACTGCTAATTTGACACGTGACTGACAAAAGCACGAACACATACAAACAGAACATACAACAATACTCACAGGTATATATTCTCTCTGCTCTGTGGGAACGACTATTACTGCAGCTTAGGAGGTGACCTTCTCTGCGTCCTCTTAATTACACTGCATCCACAGCCAGTAGAGCTCACTACCGCCCGGCATGTTGCGGCACAACATAGTAATACACTGAAGGCCTGCAACTCTCAATTAAGACTTGCCTGTATACTGTAAAATCCCATTTAAAAAAAAAAAACAAGAAAAATAAAATCAGCGATATAGCGAGGGCGCGAAAGCTGAACCACAATGTATTAGGGGTAACACTGTACCTTGCTTAAGAAAGAGCTCTGAGTTGGAGGCTTTCACGGGGGCGTGGCATCTTGGTATAATTCCTTACACGTGTAAGCGATGTTGCCATGGGACTCGGGGGCGAGGCAGAGCAGTTGGAAATGAAGCATGTCACAAATCAAATTCGTAGAAGTGAATGATTATGCCGAAGACGTGACTAACGGTAGCGCTGATCTCCGGATGAGGTTGGTCAAGCATTTCTGCAACCGCAACATCTTCATACTTCAAGACGACATTAGAAAACAGACACGTACTTTCTACGCCTTACTTTTGTCAAAATAACCTTGTTACTTTTTCAACCTCCGTGGATGATGTCACGATGCAAAACAGACATAAATACAGAGGGGTAAAGTAAAGCGAGGTTGATATCTTGATTGATTGCGATAAGTCAGTAGAATCGGGGACAGCAGCGACATGGAGGCACTTGAACCAGGAAACGTTAAAGATGACTATGCAAATGCTTCGAAGAAACAAAATATTCCCCATCCGTGGCCTTATTTAAGAGAATTGTTTGATGTTGTCGGCAACAAGAATGATTTGTGGCGAATGCGATGTCTTGTGCCAGCCTAAAACCACCATTTTGCGGCATGAAAAAATTCTCTGTCGACTCTGGAAAAAAACATAGACATGCTCACCATTAATGGCACCCCTTCATTTCTTGCATAACCTACATAATATCTTCAGAAATAAATCGAAATGTACCAAACTTATATAATCAGGATCTTTAAATTCGAGTTCCAAAGTAATATAACAGAGAAAATTGTTTGTTTGTTTTTTCAACTTAGATATTGCAATTTCAAAGAACATGTGCGGCAATAATGGCGCCAGTCAGTATTTGGTTGCACAACCTTTGGCAGCGATGACAGCCTCCAAATGTTTCTTGTATCCATCTATAAGATTTTTGCACTTCTCAGGTGGTATCTTTCCCAATCTTTCTTTACAATTTGTTCAACCTCTTGAACATTTGCAGGGTTCTTTTCCCCCATGGCATATTTCAGTTCAGTTCTTTGAGTTGAATGAGGCAATCTTTGGGGGGGAAGAGATGTCAGGACATTGTTATAGGAAGACGATAGGTGGTGCCTCAAACCTCTGTTTAGAGCTTTTTCTAGTTTGACATCGATGGCTCTTTCAAACCAGCATTCCTCCCAATCCAGAATTGAATTGTTGTCCCCGAAGGACTGTCCCTTCTTCTGGAGATGCGAATGAACTGCTAATTCTGGACCCAAAGAAGCTGCCCGCCTATGTGCGCTATGCGTCTTTGCAGCGGCTTAGTCTCTCCAATGTCGAGGTCATTGCACTCGTCAGTGCACTGTTCTTGGATAAACAACATTGCAAAATTTGCTTCTTAATATTTTGTACCATGACCTGGATGACTTAGAATCTACACAGACACAAGTAAGGTGTATTTTTTCAGTTATCATTAGCTAATTTAGCTTTTTCTGTTACTTGGTTCAAAATGAGCAAAGCTGTGCTATTGTTTTGATAGCATAAAAGTGGAGCCCAAGCTAGCTAAAAAACATGTGGCATACAAGCAGTCAATAAAAGAGTGAACTATTATATGTGCGGAGAAGTTTTTTTTCTGGTTGTGTATCAAAAAGAGTATTCTACATAATTAACAGTAAAAATTATTTTTTACTTTTGTACTTAACTACTTGTCAGATTGCAGAGTTTATTTTGTATTTGTTTACTTTTACTTGAGTACAGGAATTGAATCAGTACTTATACCTTTACCAGACTATTTATTTTACACAGGTTTCTGTACTGCTACTTAGTTACCGAGTGTGTGTACCTCTGCTGATGTATTTGTCGAAGATATATGCACAACACAGCAGCCTCATACGACTTTTTAGGATTAGGGTTGGGACAACATATTTGGCTGAGACGTTGGACAGTGACTTAATCAGAGCTCCAGCGCGGTTCACCGCACGCTAATACGATTCATCTTGATGATGAATAAACATGGGAACAAACATGAAAATAATCTTGTGCCAAATCGACGACTTCCAACGAGGTTTCGGAAGATGAAAGATAACCCACATGTTTCAGTAAATCTCTCGCGTTATTCAGATTTCAACATGATGGAAGTCGTTAAGTCAACGTGCAATGTCGAACACATGGAGGCAATGATACAAGATGAAAGTTTGTTTGATTGAGACTTCATCCATCACCAAGGCAATGAGAGGTAGTTTAGCGAAGGATCAGTTCTCGTCAACATATTTTTATTTACCTAGTTTTGACACTCTTAGCGACTACATTTTTCAACAGTTTTTTCCCCCCTATCAGTATTTCATAGTGGCACAATATGGAGGCTTGTTCGTGTAAAAAATTTAAATAAAACAGTTCAACCGATCAGATCATTGTTCTCACCCACCACTTCCTTGAAGGGTGACCGTGTCACATTTTTCCTGGCACTTTTTCAATGGTGGTTTTTCAACGTGAAAGGCCATTACAGTACATTTACATTACACTATTTTATGACACATTATGACATACATAAAGTCATTAAATAACTAAAAGCATCATTAAATAATTACCGGTAAGTTATTGAATAAATAACCATTACATAACAAAAAATGCCACTACAGGAATTGAACATTAAATAACATTAAATCACTGAAAATGCCATTAAATAACTCAAAGAGTCACTAAATAAATAATTGAATCACAAAAAATACCATTAAATAAAAATTATAGTCAATTGGTAAGTCATTAAATGACTAAAAAGACAAATAAATAAAATCTTTAAATACATAAAATACATAAAATAACAGTTAAATTAAAAAAACAAATAAAAATGCAATTGAATAAATAAGTCATTAAATCATAAAAAAATGAGACGCACAAAAATGAGCTTGGACGCATAAAGCATGGTGAATCAGCATCCACAGATGCACAGCATTGCTTAGCCACATCTGGATGTGTTTCTGAACCGCTTCAGCTCATTATTATCCACTAAAAGTACGAGTCTTATCATGGTACTAGGTAGAGTAGGGCGCGTTATCGTTCCGTAAATACAATGGGCATGATACCTTTTTCCAGATACATTTAAATTTTTGTGGAAACACCCGGCGCGTCGCTCACGACGCAGCGAGCCGCTGGCGGAACGGCTTTGGCTCCATAGATGGACACACCGGGTACACTTTAGAGAAAGTTAACTATTAAGTTCACTACCCCGTGAGCTATACTTAGCTCGCGAGCTAAGGAGCTAAACAACTCGCTCTGGCTTGCTCGATTGTGGCGACATCGTTTAAAACAGAGGTCACTATCTAGTGGTCCGGATCCAGACGCAGAAGCAGTCCCATAACTACCCACACCACAGCCAAAAAAGAGGTTATGATTTAAGACATATGGGACGCCGCAACATATTACAGGCTTTACGGTAGTGATAAACCGTGCATTTGGAAAAAACGACGGGTAAAATGAAACGGTCCGTGTCATTTTTGTTTGTGCTTCTCAGTGGGAAGTTCACACGGGGAGCACTTATTAAAAGTGCATATATGTAAAATGCCATTTTTCCGGCCTCGCCTGTGTGGAGTTTGCATGTTCTCCCCATGCCTGCGTGGGTATTCTCCGGGTACTCCAGTTTCCTTCCACTTTCCAAAAACATGCATGGTAGGTTAATTGAATGGTTGTTGCGAATTGTTGTTTGTTTGTATGTACGCTGCGATTGGCTGGCGACCAGTTCAGGGTGTAACCCGCCTCTCGCCAAAGTCAGCTGAGATAGGATCCAGCACGCCCGCGACCCTAGTAAGGATAAGTGGTACGGAAAATGAATGAATGAATGTTTGAGATTTCAAATTTCAGTCAATTTATCTGTGTCATTTTTATTGGACAACAAAGGAAAGTTAGACTGATGAGTGTCTTCACCACTCCAGACTGATGAGTGTCTTCACCACAAATGCCATATGCTAATGCTAACAAGACAAAGCATGTTAAAGTATAAACACATTCTTTAAGGGAATTTGGCTGAAAGGCAATTTAGAATTAGTGAAAACAAAACGAGACCTGACATCTCAAATGTATTTGGAAAACAACAACTGGCACATGATAACAAATGAGATTTGGGGCTGTTTTCAAAAGCGCTTTTTTAACTGAAGACAGTGTCTGAAAACACAAACAAAGTGATTGAATGTACAGAGGGTTAGGGGTTAACCCTAACCCCTAACCCTGCAATATCAATGGAACAGAGTTGACCTTTTCCCTCATATTTCCACATAACCACTGTGATAAAAAGGTGTGGGTGTTGAAACTCTTCAGTTGGAAAAAAGCGCAGGTGTTGAAACGCTAAAATCCCCCTCGGGACGTGAAACGTGGGTGTTGAAACTTTTCACTGGAAAAAGTCTAACTGTTGAAACACGTAGATGTTCGTAGATGCACACACCCCAACCACACAGATGCAGCACACGGGAAAATGGGGGTGTTAAAACCTTCCGCTGGAAAACGTGTGGTTGTTAAAACAGCCGCATTCCCTGCAAGTGTGACCTAAAGTGTGAGTGTTGAAACTTTCAATTGGAAAAAGTGTGCGTGTTGGGGAAAAAAAATTCCCACACTGTTCAACGCACCCAGAGGGATATATATGGTTGTTTATTTGATTTCGGCACTTTTGATTTTCGTTTCTGTCATCACCACCACACTGCACTATGTGATGACGTGATGGTAATGACATTTCAAAGTTTTTAGCTAACTGTGCTATGCTGGTAGAGTTAGCTTAACATTTTATTTTAGCTACCTAGTCCTGTACAACATTTTTATATGATTAGCAAGTTTTTACAGGAAAATCTTTAAACATATTAACACTACAAGTCGTTTGGTAACGACATGCAATAAAAATATTATTTGACTTAAGGGTACAAATGACGAAAAAACTTACTCTTCCAATTATCAAAATGTCTGACTTCTCTCTGCCCTAGCATGTGCTTGAGTGACAAGACAAAATGACACAGAGAATTAGAGAATCAGATTTTGAATCAACTTTATCGATCTGAAAATGGTCAATGTGGCGGTAATGACAGACATATTTTAGTAAAAATAAAAGACAGAATTTGAAATGTTTTGCATGTATGATGAGAAATCATTAATTCTATTGTATTTTAAGGAATTTATGGTAAAAGTTACACCATTTTAGCATTTTTTTGGTAGAAAGATAGATCTTCATATATCCATAAAACCGCTCATAAAATCTCAAAATATACTAATATTAACATGAAATGTTAGACAACGCTTATAATTAGGCACGCCCACTGCTGGTTATTGAAAAAAATCAATTTAAATATATTTTTTCTTTAAATTTTACATCAAGGACACAAAAAGGCCCGTAATCAAATAAACACCCATATGTTAAGAAGAAAAGCAAAACACCCCGCAGGTGTGACACCCCTGACTCCATAGACCCAACTTTCCACACCTCTCAGCTCATGCAATGAAATCTTTGTCTCCAAAATAATATGAACTAGTCACGGGTAAGTCGTGTTAACATTAGCTAATGTTAGCTAGCCACGTTAGCGGAATAAATAAAAAATATGCAGTGACGGTTACGTGTTTTAGCTAACGTCAGCCAGCCAGCCAGCCATGTTAACTGAATGAATAACAATATGGAGTGACAATGTGTTTTAGCTAACGTAAGATTAGCCATTACAGCTGAATAAATAACAATATGCAGTCACGTGTTTTATCCGTACAAGAGCATAGCGGTGCGCATGAGCAGAGACGCTTGGAGGTGACTCCACACCGAACGCGTACACACTTGCCCACAGGGGATACAGTGCCGTGATAAAGTATTGGCCCCCTTCTCAAATTCTTAGATTTTTGCATAGTTTCCCCACTTTAATGTACTTTAATCCTCAAACAAATGTAAATATGAGACAAATATAATCCAAGTGAACTAAAATTGCTTGATTGAACAAGTCTGGAAGTAATCAGGCTTGGGTGTGATTAGTGAAAATTAACCAAAAGTTGATTAGCCACAATTAATTGATGATTTAACAAGGGGGGTAATTACTTTTTCACACCGGGGCAGGTAACTTTGAATTGTTTTGTTTTTTTCTTAATAAATGAAATCCCCATTTAAAAACAGCATTTTATGTTCACTTGCGTTATATTTGTCTGATAAGTACATTTGTTTAATGATCCTAAACATTAAAGTGGAGAAACTATGCAAAATTATACAAATTTGAGAAGGTGCCCAATACTTTTTTCACATAACTGTATATGCTTGTATATTTGTATATAAGCAATTAACAAGCCAAAATGTCCATATTGTTTCCCCATTATAGTAAGTTGAACTTTTTTTTTTTTTTTGAACAAATGGTCATGGAGGTAAAAAAAAAAAAAAAAAAAAAGCATTCTTTTTGACATGAATATGAAGACAAATGGAAGGCTCCCAGCTGCTAATAATACTTCATGCTGCTACGTCCGTTTTATCTGTCTCTCAGGCGCGCATCCATGTCGTGGGTGTGGGAAAAAAAAAATGGGCCTCACTTCTTCCATCACAGCCAAGTCTTTGAAATGTGGTGAGTCAAGTCTCCCCCCTTTTACTCCCTCTTTCCATCTGATTACCTCACCTTATCTGGCGGTATTTTAAAACGCCTCATTCGTTACTTCTGAGGGACGTGTGGCTTTAATTCAGATGCGTCTCCTATCTGTTGTCGCTCCCTTATTTTTGCTGCTCACATAAAAGCGTAAGCCTTAGATACCGCGCAGGAAGTGGCCCCGAGAGCTGATTTACTCCGCGGCCACTCGCAGCATGCCGGCCCGAGGCGATAAGGATGGAGACAGCTGCAGCGCCATGAGGGAAGCCCCCCGCCCCGCCCATCACCCCCCTGGACTCATGCTGCGGGGTCAACAATCTCTAAAAAGCAGCGTTGTGGAACCCTTATTTACAAGCAAAACACTGTTCCGCTGTACAGCTCATGTCAGTGGAACTTCGTGGAAAGAAAAAAAGACAAAAATAATTAGGGCATTGATATCAACTTATCACTTTTGTTGTTAGATTGAACAACTTTTCAGACTACCCTCACAACTATTTTTTTCCAAAAAGCACCCAGCAACACATTTAGCCACTTTTAAAATTAGAATTTTAGTGACTTCTTTACACATATTTTTCCTCTAGTTTTGAGAAATATTGCCAAGTCAAATTGAGCCACTGAGAACTAGAGTGGGCTCACTCCATTTGCATTATCAGGAGGCTGATTTCAAGTTTTATGGCTGCAATAAATTCTAGCGGTGATATATGGCAAGGATTACTTATGTATAGTTAGTTTTTTTGTTACAGATATTGAGGTTTTCCTCAGACTTTAGTTTATTCTAAACAAATCTTTCAATATTTCAGGAAAGATAATAAATATCATTCACTCACAGTATACTAACATGCAAGATGCACTGGCATCCAAGCTAAAGCACAACTTACTATCTGAGTTTGTCAATCTCTAAACTTCACTTTGTAGGATGTTGTTGCAGGAAGTGAAGCTGGCATCTTGGAAATGGGGATTGGCCCAATTGGTGCACTGATTAATTGAACCTTGATTGAGACTTTTTCTCTACTAATTTTCTGCACCGAACTGAAAAATGAAGTTAGTCCATTCTAGTTCTCAGTGGCTTAATTGTCCTGTTCTGTTAGCAGATAATTTTGTTAAAATTAATATATTCCTCATCTCATAACTTTACTAGTTTTTTAAGCCCAGTTTTTTCAGTGTAGTGAAGTTCAATATACTTTAAATGTAAATAAAACAAACCTATAACGTGCTGTGTTTGCATTACATAAAAAAATGGTGATATAAACAAACAAGTCTAAGTGAACAAATTTGAATTATTCTTTCTTTTTTGCTGAGATGATTGGTCAATTTTAGTTTTGCTGTCGGTGTGTTCAAAATAATTTGCAGTGGAATATCACATAAATCCATCCATTTAATTTTTATTTATTTATTTATTTATTTATCGTAGCACAAAAGGCGTATTATATAATATGTCCAGTTCTGAGACACTGAGATTTGTCACTGGCTGTCCTCACCTCAAATTTGAACTTTCCTTCTCTGAGTGCACGCAGATATGAACACCCTAATTTTATCAAGCCTTTTTAGGCTTGATTCCTCCTTATTTGTGCCCTTTATTGATTCAAAATAAGCATTTGCTATGCCTCGTGTTCTTGCCTGACACTTGGTTTTACCTATTCCTCTAGTAAGGACGACATTTCGAAAGAGCTTTCAGCTTTGCTGCTCCTGCGGCATGGAACTGAAACTCTCTGAAGTTATTCCACTCGGAATATTCCGTTCTATCCAGAAGGACTACCAGTTTGAGACCACTGACAGTGCCTGTGTTTTAGATTTTAAATTCTCCTTTGTTGTTGTGTTCTAGCTTCCACACTTCATATTGAAAAAACTATTGCACCTCAAGCATTGTATGTTTTACTCTATACTGTCACATCAGGTCACTCTTTAAAACAGATCCTGATCTCAGTGGGTTTTATTTAGTTAAATAAAATACAAAATAAAATGTCATAAAGCTTTATTAGCAAACCTCTTTTCAGACAGGGTCACATAGAATTGTGCTAAGGGGACCTCTTAGCCCATCAGGGAGAAGAAACTAGTTCTCCCTGAGACTCAAAACATAAAAACAGACCTGAATCTCAACACAATGTCCAGGACAGACCAAAGATACACAAAGAAGAAACAGAGCTACAGTCTCGTAACTCAGATTAGCTTCCTAGGCAAGCGGAACGAGAATATTCGAGTCCGCTTCAAAGTATTTTGTACTGATCTTGGAACTAATATTGTATCAATTTGTACTTAGTTTTCACGGTGTTAGATGACTGTACATGGTGTCTGATGGTACCAATCTGAAAATAAATTGAAGCACCTGTCTTACCTGCTCAAACGTTTTGAGAAAACCTGCCACAGTACACGGGAAGCTAATTTGGGCAAAATGTCCTTGTGCGTGTCTGTCTGACTTAGCCAAATGCTAGTGCGCCACAAACGTGCGACATGAGTAGGAATAAGAACAGGACCAACTATGTTGTCTTGGATTGTAGAAGAAATGATACAAACGTGACATAAACAGCAATAACAATATGGTTTATGGGGCACGTTAAAGTTAGTTATCCTACTTGATTAACTGGAAAATATAAAAAGTGATCCATGTGTCTGTACACTGGAATGTTTATTATACCAGTGGATGACATCATTTGGTTGCAGAGGCCTCGCAAAAGACAACAGATATCAAATAAACCGACGATGAATCAGTCCGACAAAACCCCCAGCTTTCAAATGTCAACTTTGGCGTCCTTTATCAGTCCAAACACGTCTGTGAACTTTGGACCACGACATCTTTTAAAGGTAACAAGACATCCTGACTTGTTATGCTTACAGACAATGTCGTTAAATCACGTCCGAGATGACTGCGGGTCTCCTCTGTCATTAACAGGTCCAATTACGGCGAATGAGGTCGCCGCAGGAGGCCCCCTAATAGGTCTGGGCTGGGGGCCCTGCCGGCACCCGAGGGAGCAGCAGACTGGAAATGCCACCGGACGGCAGGCTGACTGCGGTGCTAACAAGCCGCAACACCTTTGCCCGACTTTCTCAGCTCATTAAGGTCGCGTCACAGGCACTTCTAGGCAGAAGTGGGGTGGGCGGTGAGGACTTAATACGCAGATCGCAAATAAAGCGACTGGTAAAGGCTTACACCGTGAATGTAAGTGCCACCCACCAGTAAAAGATTGATTTTGTCTGAGGGGTTGATATAACACTGGGGAACACAATTTTTGTTGTGTTAAGTCTGACAGCTGTTTTTAACACATTTTTGGGTGCGGAATCCAAAACTGATCTCAGTTTTTTTCTATCACGTCAAGTTTTTTAACTATAGATCCCTGTTTTCTTAAAAAATATGAAAAATAGTGTACTTAACATATGTGCTTGTTTTATAAAACTTTTCAAATATTGACACACAATTAAATATGAAAAAACTGCAATGTTTATTTAACACTATTATGTTTTACAAAGGATATGGCACAAATCCTCTTAATTCCTACTATGCTAGCTTTTCTGTTTGCAGATATTGGTTGTACTGACCAATTGTGTCTTACTACAGCTAATCAGTGGAATTTTGCTGATCTGGAGGGTAAGCTGTGGAGAAAAAAACTTGACGTGCTAGAAAAACACTGACTGCAATTTTGGAATCAGCATGCCAATTTTAGTTTTAATCAGCATAAAAATCAAGCTCAACAGATATTTGAGTTCAAATTGTTCCCTAATCATCAAAAACAACGTAGTCTTTAATACCTAACGCATCTAACCTAAGATACTTCAACGAATCTAATGTAAATTTTTTTTGTAAAAAGCACTTAAGCCTTCAACTGTATATATTTTTGTAAATAGCAAAGAAAATTTGGAGATTTCAATGAACCAACATGCATATTTCATTAAACATATAAGACAATATAATACCTAATGTAGGCATTTTTGTAAATACTGAAGACAATTTAGTTTAATGAACTTACGCGCTTTTGGAGCAATCAAGGAAATATTTTGTTTCAAGAAAACTAACATACAGTACATATGTTTGTAAACATCAAAGACAATATAATAGCTAACATCGAAGTTTTTTTTAAACACCAAAGCCAATTTAGTCAATGAACCTAACGTGATTTGGAAGCGTCATATAAAAATTTGCCGTCAACAAAACTAACATACAGTGCATATCTGTAAACGACAAAGACAAATCTTTAATGCCCATTCTGTTTTTGTACATACCTAAGTTGATTGAGATTTCAATGAACCTAACGTACGTTTTAGTAATCATCAAAGACCATTTTGAGTCTTCGATAAATGTGTATTTTCACTAGCATTGAAGATAGTGTTTTTTCTTCAGTGAACCAAATGCATGTTTTTTAAACAAAGACAATTTTTCCTTCAGTGACACTAACGTACATATTTGTAAACATCAAAACACAATGGAGTCTTCAGTACCTGAAGTATGTTTTGTAAACATTAACAATTTAGATTCTTCAACTAACCTAAAGTACTTTTTTGTGAAAAGCAAAACAAGTTAGCCTTTAACTAATGGAATGTATGTCTTTTTGTAAATATCAAAGACACACCAACGATTTAGTCTTCGCTGAAGCTGACGACATTTTAGGAATCACCCCACAAATATAACCTTCCACGAAACTAACATAAAATATTTTGTAAACATTAATTTAAAAAATCATTCTTCAAAGAAGGTAATGTAAGCTCTGTGTTTTGATAAAAATCCAAAACAATATGGAGTCTTTAATAAACCTAATACATATATTGAAATAAACATCAAATGCAATATAGTCTTTAATACCTAACGTAAACACTGAAGATGATTTAGTCGTCAATGAACCTGACAGAAATGTTTTAATCAAGACAAATTTAGTCCTCAACGAAACTGAAATATTTTGTAATAATCAAAGACGCAAGATTCTTCAATACCAAATATTAAATAAAACATCAAAGACAATATAGTCATTAATACCTAACAGATTTAGTTTTTTATAAACGCATAAACCGATTTTATCGTCAATTAATCTTAACATATTTTAGTCATCATCAAAGACGATTTTGATTCTGAAATGAAAGTATGTTTTTGTAAGCATTGAAGACTATTTAGAATCCATTCATCCATCCATTTTCTCTACTATTTGTCCTCTTTAAGGTCATGGGTGAGCTCGAGTCTATCCCAGCTGACTTGATGCGGGAGCCAGGCTACATCCTGGACTAGTTGCCAGCCAATCATATGGCATATATAGACAAAAAAGCATTCACATGGACAATTTAGAGTCTTCAATGAACCTAACATGCATGTTTTTAGGAATCTGCCAGTAAACCAGAGTACCCAGAAAAAGCAAGCAAACTTCACACAGGAGGCCAGAGGCCGGATTCAAAGCCCTAAACGGAGAACTGTGAAGCGGATGTGGTTACCGATCGTCGTACCACCCAGTGTACAATCTTTTTTTGTAAAAATTCAAGATTTACAGTCTTTGATGAACCAAATGCATGCGCTTTTTAAACATCAAACACACTATAGTCTTCAGTTCCTGATGCATGTGTTTTGTAAACATCAAAGAAACTATAGAATCATCTTCTGCATATATGTTTTTGTTTTAAACCTCAAAGACACTGTAGAGCCTTCAACGCTTAAGTGGTTTTTGTGAACATTTAAGACTGACTCATGGCTCTGTCAACATTTGCAACACAAACATTGCACAAACACTGTCTAATAACGCTGTCCGTTCTTCTTGACAGCAGATTTCTTTCCACGTAGGGATGAATTATTAGCATCCTCTCACGTCGCTGGCAGGCTATGCGAGATGACAGCGATTCCCCAATGGAGAGCGTGAAAAAGACAAATCACTTTGAAGGCCTGTTTTGGAAGTGATGTGACATCTGAGTGCAGGGGAACAGTGCAACAAATATTACAACTTCCCTCATTCCTTCCAATATCATCATTTCAAACATTAGTAAGGGATATTGTACAAAAGATGCACCTGTTTTGCAACTTTTTTCCCCCCCTTGGGCTATGATATAATGTATTTGTAACTATATCATATTGTACAGTTTGTTTTCTATGTTTTCATTTTGCTTTGTTTTACTCTGCTGTCTGCTGCCCAGTTGGCATTGCAAATGAGATGATGTACTCATTTGTCTTACTTTTTCTAAAAAAGGGTTTGAATCGTTGGCTCAGATAGTTCTCCCAATGTTTGCTTGAGTTCTTTCCAGGTACTTTCTCAAAACAATGCCTGAATTGCTGATTACGTATACTGTAGGTTCATTGAACACTGTAAATTGTCTTACTTTTTTTCATGAAAACACATGTTCACTCTAAATCGTCTTATAATTACTAAAATACAGCATCTATTTTGGGTTCAGTGATGGTTAAATTACCATCAGTGTTTTTCAAAAAGACAATTCTAAATGGCCTTCATTTTTTGCTAAACCACATTTGAATTTGGGTAGTGAGGGCTATTTAGTGTCTCTGATGTTCACGAAACTATGTACAAGAACGTCGTTTCTGTCAGAGGCTAAATTGTCTTCGTGTGGTACAAAAATGTACATTAGCTGCATTTAGGCCTTAACTGTCTTTGATGTTTACAAAAGTGGTAATTTGAAGACTTGAAACGGTCTTCAAAAATAGATGGCGGACACATGGATGGTTCCGTTCAGTAAAAGGAAACAGCGCGTACGCCAGGTGAAAGGCATTTTTACTTCCTGATTTATTCTGCTTGTAAATGGCCTGACTGTTACTGGATGCACAGGGCCAGTCAAATGTTAAAGACTAGAAGCCACATAACGTGGCTGAGGCTGCAGCTTTACAAGTGTGAAGAACCTCCTGGCACGCATACACACACACTTACTGTATGTGTGTATATAATCATATGTGAAATCCCTGCCGTAAATGCCATTACAGGCATCACTTGGACATGCCTCGTTTTACTGCTGGTAGACTGGTGGTCTACACACGCACACACACAAACGTATGGCTTCCCATATTATCAAAGTGGCCGAGGTGCAAGCGGGCGTTCACATTTGAGGTCTGGCAGTCTTCAGCTTGAGGTTTTTCGCCTCCACCAAAGAGGTGAGAAAAAGCAGCTTTCGCATCATGACTGGCTCAGGGCAAGATGTCAGCGCACTCAGCAATTTGCATGCAACCAACTGCGCAAAGGTCATGATGAACAGGACAAACCACAGCAAAAAAAAAAAAAAAAACATTCTGTTGAGGAACCTCTGCCACTAATGGAGTGGAACCCTCGAGGTCCAACACAAACAAAATTCACATGAAATCATTGAAATTGAAATCAACAACAAACCATTGATGCCATCCTTAAAGCCCTCAATGAGTGTACACTTAAGTTTTAAGTAACATTGTTAACTGTCACAAGTGTAAAAATAGGTTAAAGACTGTTAAAATAAATACAAAAATTTTAAACTTGTGTTAATATTTGACTAGAACAAAATAATTGTAATGTTCAAAGGTGTGATCTGAATGTGATTTGCAATGCTACTGTCTCATACGTTATGTGTCGGAGACGATTTTGTTTTGTGTGTTTACAAAAACCATATTGCGATTGGCTGGCGACCAGTTCAGGGTGTACCCCGCCTCCCGCCCAAAGATAGCTGGGATAAGCTCCAGCAGCCCGTGACCCTCGTGAGGAGAAGCGGGCAAGAAAATTGATGGATGGATGGACAAAAACCATGTACAGTATGTTAGGTTCATTGACAACTGAAATAACTCAATGTTTAAAAAAACATGTTAGGTTCATTTAAGACTGTAAATTCAATTATACGTTTGGTTTGTTGAAGAATTTAAATGGTCTTTGATGTTTACAAAAGGGGGTCCAAATACATTTTAATGTTTACAAAATGATGAAAAAATGTACTTGGTATTGAAGACTATGCTTTCTTCAATGTTTGCAAAGACACGTTAGTACATTATGTATTAATGATTGTAATGTCTTTGATATTGAATGCAGCCCTATGGGGGGCACAAGCCAGTGCAAACTGTAGGCCGGTCCCAAGCCCGGATAAATGCAGAGGGTTGCGTCAGCAAGGGCATCCGGCTTCAAACTTTGCCAAACAAATATGAGCGTTCATCCAAAGAATTCCATACCGGATCGATCGTGGCCCGGGTTTACAACGTCCGCCACCGGCGGCGTCAACCTGCAGGACGCCGTTGGAAATTCAGCAGAAGAAGAGGTAGAAAGCCGGTTCTTCGGCAGAAAGAGAGGAGGAAACCACAGAGCCTAGAACTGAATGACTTTGAATGTTGGGACTATGACAGGAAAATCTTGACATGATGATTAAGAGAAAGGTTGATATATTGTGTGTCCAGGAGACCAGGTGGAAATGCAGTAAGGCTAGAAGTTTAGGGGCAGGGTTTAAATTATTTTACCATGGTGTAGATGGGATGAGAAGTGGAGTCGGGGCTATTTTAAAAGAAGAGTTGGCTCAGAATGTCTTGGAGGTGAAAAGAGTATCAGATCGAGTGATGAGGCTGAAACTTGAAATTGAGGGTGTTATGTATAATGTGATTAGTGGCTATGCCCCACAGGTAGGATGTGACCTAGAGGTGAAAGAGAAATTCTGGAAGGAGCGAGACGAAGTAGTTCTGAGCGTCCCAGACAGAGAGAGAGTCGTAATTGGTGCAGATTGTAATGGACATGTTGGTGAAGGAAATAGGGGTGATGAAGAAGTGATGGGTAAGTAGGCCATCCAGGAAAGATGCGACACAGGGCAAAGGTAGAGGTGGCAAAGGCCAAACAAGAGGCATATGATGACATGCATGGCAGGTTGGACACTAAAGAAGGAGAAAAGGATCTATACAGGCTGGCCAGACAGAGGGATAGAGATGGGAAGGATGTGCAGCAGGTTAGGGTGATTAAGGATAGAGATGGAAATATGTTGACTGGTGCAAATAGTGTGCTAGATAGATGGAAAGAATACTTCAAGGAGTTGATGAATGAGGAAAATGAGAGAGAAGGGAGAGTAGAAGAGGCAAGTGTGGTGGACCAGGGAGTGGCAATGATTAGTAAGGGGGAAGTTAGAAAGGCATTAAAGAGGATGAAAAATGAAAAGGCAGTTGGTCCTGATGACATTCCTGTGGAGGTATGGAAGCATCGAGGAGAGGTGGCTGTGGAGTTTTTGACCAGCTTGTTCAATAGAATTCTAGCGCGTGAGACAATGCCTGAGGAATGGAAGAAAAGTGTGCTGGTGTCCATTTTTAAGAACAAGGGTGATGTGCAGAGCTGTGGGAACTATAGAGGAATAAAGTTGATGAGCCACACAGTGAAGTTGTGGGAAAGAGTAGTGGAGGCTAGACTCAGGACAGAAGTGAGTATTTGCGAGCAACAGTATGGTTTCATGCCTAGAAAGAGTACCACAGATGTATTATTTGCCTTGAGGATGTTGATGGAAAAGTACAGAGAAGGAGCTACATTGTGTCTTTGTAGATCTAGAGAAAGCCTATGACAGAGAACCCAGAGAGGAACTGTGGTACTGCATGCGGAAGTCTGGAGTGGCAGAGAAGTATGTTAGAATAATACAGGACATGTACGAGGGCAGCAGAACAGCGGTGAGGTGTGCTGTAGGTGTGACAGAGGTTCGATGTTTTGGAGACAAAGTTCGAGAGAGCAGACTTCGATGGTTTGGTCACATCCAGAGGAGAAATAGTGAATATATTGGTAGAAGGATGATGAGGAGGGAGCTGCCAGGCAAGAGAGCTAGAGGAAGACCCAAGAGAAGGTTGATGGATGTCATGAGGGAAGACATGAAGGAGTTGGTGTTCGAGAGGAGGATGTAGGAGATAGGGTTACATGGAAAAGGATGACATGCTGTGGAAACCCCTAAAGGGACAAGCCAAAAGGAAAAGAAGAAGAAGTGTCTTTGATATTGACCAAAACGCAGCTTTCTTTGTCTCATCTCTGAGGTCGCGGCTTCTTTAAGAATAAACGTTATATATATATATATATAGGGAGTTAAATACAATAAATATATATACATATATATATATATATATATATATATGCACGGTCGGGACTGGTTAGAGCGTCTGCCTCACAGTTCTGAGTACCGGGGTTCAATCCCCGGCCCCGTCTGTGTGGAGTTTGCATGTTCTCCCCGTGCCTGCGTGGGTTTTCTCCAGGCACTCCGGTTTCCTCCCACATGCCAAAAACATGCATGGTAGGTTAATTGACAACTCTAAATTGCCCGTAGGTGTGAATGTGAGTGCGAATTGTTGTTTGTTTGTATGTGCCCTGCGATTGGGCTGGCAACCAGTTCAGGGTGTAGCACGCCTCCTGCCCGATGATAGCCGGGATAGGCTGCAGCACGCCTGCGACCCTAGTGAGAAGCGGCTCAGAAAATGGATGGATAGATATATATATATATATATAGAGAGAGAGAGAGAGAGAATTTAATTTTGATTTACCACAAGAGGGCAGTATTTTTGAAAATGTAATAAATGGGACAGGCATATGCGAGGACGACTCATTTGACAGGTGGAGGTCCTTCCCGTTTCCCAAAATGGAGACTGTGTGATGTAAGTTGAGCTTTTTGTCACTATGCTAGTTGTGCTCTGCTACTGCACTGTTATGTCTAAACATGTCGTGGATATTAGAGACTTTAATTTCGAACCAAAAAAATTTTAGGTATGCTGTTTTGCCCATTTTAATACAGCATGCTAGCCCTAATGCTAGCTCATTCTCTGCCACGTTCACATCAGTTGATTTATTGTATAATTTATGTAGCTCTCCCTAAAAGTACTGTAGATGTGGAATTTCACTTAATGGGTGAAATAAATCTTTTCACTTGACATGTTTGTGAGGTAACATGCAGTTTTCACCGCCCCGCCCCCCTTTATTTATTTATATTATTATTTTGTTTTAAACTTCCAATACTTTTCATAATATCTGACCTAGTTTCTCTCCTTTTCTATTTGTCACATGTCACTTTAGCATTAAAAGAACAGGACTAGAATTTGGATGAGGCTGTAAGACAATTCCCACCCCTTAATCCCAGCAAGGATCACTTCAATGACACTAAAAGCTGTGAGTCGGGGCCTACTGGTCACGCTTTTCCCCTCACATTTGTGCTGCCGTTACTGATTTACTGCGGAGGTGGGCGGTGGCGTCATGTCTGAAAGGCAATTAAGAGTTTATGAGGGATGGGGGGCCTCAGATCCCTGAAATAGCCAATAACCATGCACATAAGGCAGCCTTATTTTAAATGGTAAACTGCTACTTTATTTAAAAGACACTCGCAGTCCCCAGGTTTGTAAGGGGTTTGGCAGTATTTGCTATATGGGAATCACCACACGAGTTGTCTTTGGAGTGGATTCCGTGCAAGAAAGAGGAGTGATTGTACTGAGCAAATGCAGTGAATGGAGGAAGCAAGGTCATCTGAATAACACGGTAGCTGATGTCACACTTGTACTAATCATCAAGGTGCTTTGTGATTTACAAATGCAAATGTTTACAGTAACCCTGGGCCATATGGTTAGTTTTTGCTCGCCACATGCTGCTTCACCAATGAAAATCGACATTCTGGGGAGTGTCTGACTTTGACCTAAACTGCCAATGTGATATTTCCGTAAAATTAATGTTCCCATTCTTCAAAGGAATATTACACACAGACACACACAATATACAGTCAGGTTTTTTTTCCAGATTGTGATCCATTGTATCCATCCTTTTTTTTTTTTGCGTGTTTGTTTTTGAGGAAATAGTTAAGTTGTAATTTTTCTAAACAAGAGTATGGTGAGAATTAATCTGTGTTTTTAGATAAAAAATAAGTTGTAATATGAGAGGGGACGTAAAAAGTCATAATGTTATGAGAATTCGAGTTTTGATACTATGAGAATAAAGTCGTTTGTTTTGCAAGACTAAAAGTTATCTTGGAAAAAAAGTTGGAATATTATACAGAGTAAAGTTGGATTCTTTTTGAATGAAAAGTTCTAAATTGTGACTATAACACTATTTATTTTAGGACAAAAAGATGTAATATTACAAGAAAATGTATTGAAAAACATTCTTTGAGATAAAAATGTGTATTTTGCCCAGTGAAAAGTTGGACTCTTGAAAATAATTTATTGCTTTAAAGGGGGGGGGGGGGTCAAATAACCAGGAAAAAAATTCATGTTTCATGAAAAAGTTGTAATGTTCTGAGGTGGTTGGAATCTCACTAATTATATTTTTTGAGGGGGGAAAAAGTAATATGACTTGCATAAAGTCTAAACTTCTCTATAGCCACGGACAAAATAATAGATGCTGATGGAAAACCTCAAAGATGCTACTCTAAAACAGCAGTAAAAGAAAACGTATGCACGATCTAATGAGAGCCAATCAAAGAATAACACGAAACTGTCATACAAGTTGGCAGCAGTTTGTTGATTTATTTGCTATACACTACTAGGAGGTACGCCTGCATAATGTAAATGAGATCTAACGCAAAAGTTGCCTTTTATAATGACGAGAATAAATGTGTATATATATATATTTTTAACTGTAGTCATACTATAGCCACAAACACTTATGGTGTGTAAAAAAAAAAAAAAAAAAAAAAAAAGTGTCCCCTCTCATTTCTATTATCGCATCCAATCAAAGTGAAGATGGAGGGTACCTGCGCAAAGATGTTGAACTTATTGACGGGGCTTGCGCGCGCTGTCGCCGAGCGGTTGGAGGCGGCGGTGGGCGCCTGTTCCGCCTCCTCCGCCGCAGCCGCAGCCGCAGCACCCTCAAGAAGAGCCGGCTTGATGGAGTTGGCCTTGGGTCGACCCTCCGGTACTTGGCACCTCGTCGCGGTGGCAAAGAGGAGCAGCAGAAGGCAGCTTCTATTCCAAGTGCGCACCAGCAGCAGCATCCTTGTGCGCAAAAAAAAAAATAAAAAATTTAAAAATGAAGCGCATGTGCGTGACCGAGCTTAGAGCCGATGTTGGACTTTTTCGTCCACAAAATCACACAGCAAAACTCAAGACCACCATGTGTGTAGTTTTTTCAGCAAAAAGGAAGTCAATTTAAAAAAACGAAGAATTTATGGAGTTCAATCAAAGCATGCCTCTGCAGTGTGGACTG
Source organism: Phyllopteryx taeniolatus (assembly GCF_024500385.1). NCBI lineage: Eukaryota > Metazoa > Chordata > Actinopteri > Syngnathiformes > Syngnathidae > Phyllopteryx > Phyllopteryx taeniolatus. The sequence continues at coordinate 23,815,961 of NC_084505.1, forward strand.
AGTGTGAAGCGATCGTCTCTTTATAGCATTAATGAGCGCTGTTCCTCCGCCCCCCTCTCACCCCCACCCCACACCTACACACACATAGACACACAAAGGCTGAAAGTGATCCGTGTGTGTGCGTGCTGTGCTGTCTGGAGCCCCGCCGGCACCAGCAGTCCCGCTGGGAACGAACTATATAAAAAAAACAATTATACACTGTGTATTTTAACTGAGCCCTTGACCCTCTTATATCTAGTGCTGCGCAGGAAATGGAAAAGTCAGGGTTAAGCTGCTGTAAAAGGGGGTTTGTGAGTGTAAGGATCCTTTTATTCCTCTTAAGTAATTGCACTTTTTAAAGTGCAGTTTTGGAGGATGATTGTTGTAAAATCAACTACAAATGTATAAAGCATGCGCGCCAGTTGCTCTTTGACCTGTCTTTGGCTTCTGTTTCACCCGATTCAAGAGTTTTTATTGTTCCTTGCATGGACAAGGAGAAATTAAACAGAGCAGACGCATGGAATACAGTATACGAGATCTGCTGATTAGCACGGCAGCTGCTGTTATACTTAGACTGAAATCAGGTTGTATTAGAAAAAAAGTTGTAGTATATTTTCAAGAAAAAAAAGAACGTTTTTTTTTGGGGGGGGGGGGTTTACATAAAAAGTCGTGAATGACGATGTAATCCCATTTATTTTAGAATAATTTGTAATAGAAAAATAAAATCATTTTTGTTTTAATATAATAGTTGTTTTTTTTACATTAAAATTCATAAATTATTAGCATATCATTTTTCTTTCGGGATGCACATTTCACTCCAGAATGCTTTGATAGCCTTTAGATTTCATTGTACCCTGCACAGATACCCATCACCCTGTGCCGGAGCAAAGCAGCCCCAGAAGAACTTTAAGAGATTTTACAGAGCAGACACCCAGATTGCAATACACAGGATCTTAACTTGACATCTGCTGTCACACTCATACTAAATATTGAGCTGCTTTGTGATCGCAAACATACAGTTGTTTACCCTTACATGGAGCAGATTGTGCAAAAATGACCTCGAGCCACATGCTGCTTCACCACATCTAAAAAAAGACACCTGATCACGTATTGCAGCGTGTTCTTGTAAATTTCCATTGCTGCTGAACAGCTGTCTTAAGATTTTGACTCATCCCTGCCCCTGGTATTGAATCCCATTAGATTGTAGAATCCCATTAGATTGTACAGGTGTACCACATGTTTAAGGCGTATATTAAGAGATCAAATGCTATTGGCTGCTCTATTCTTTTCTTTATTTCTTTTTTTCTTTTTTTTCCTCTGGACATGAAGCAAGTGTCTGGTGTGGGCGACAAAGGTAACTTAAAAAAAAAAAAAAAAAAAAAAAAGTATCACCTCCGAGCAGCTACAGTTACATCAAACACGTCCAATACTTCCTCCCAGTCCCCGGTGGAGGCGCTCCTCCATTGTGTCCCACAATGGACGTCGACACTTTGAATTGGAGCCGTTGATGGATGGCTTTTGAGGTCAGAAGGCTTTCCCGGTGTTCTGGTTTCAGCCCAGCCAGCCTTCAATAGAGGCCACCAAATTTATTTTTACATTTTTTTTTATTTTTTATTTATTTTTTTTTTAAGATCATTATTAACGTTAAAGGCTTTATATATATATATATTGTTTTGTTTTTTTAAATCCCTTCCTAAAAACTCCCATTGGTCACTGGAATAACTGGAAAAAGACAAATCATTAAACATTCTCTGATGATTTACAAATGAAAATCAGGTCTTGCTTTATTTAATTTTTTTTGCAGTTTAACAGAATTACTAAAAAAAAAAAAAGAACAGCAACACCCATGACTTCCTTTCTGTCTATGGGCAGCATCTTTTTATATTAGATTACATTCAACTTTATTATCATTACATGTCAAAAGTACATGGCAACCGCTTCTTCTTTAACTATTACCCTATTTTTTTTTAAATGGTTTAATAAATGTGATAAAGTACAATATAGTGGCGGTGGAGAAGTGGATGGCCTTGGAAATGTTTAGATCCATTTGTGGATCAAACACCTGTTGTGAATTTTGCCATTCACCTCCTTGATAGAGAACATCAAGTAGCGTAGAAAGTACTGAAACATTGATCAGTTGGACATATTCACCTATAAAGGTCATACTGCATTTTAGGTTCATCCTTAAATTACACCCGAAGACTATGAGTACTGTACCCCTACCTTTTTGACTGCCTGTAGGGTATGTTGACCTTATTATTGGCTACTTTAGGGAACAAAACAATAGAAACAGCTCCCATTATGATGCCGTGTGAGAGGCAATATTAGATGCAACCTTTGTAAGAGTGCGCACCTGTACCTAATATTGTCTTTAATGAATTATGCATAGAAAAAGCTCTCAGAGCGTTGCACATTTTGAAATGCAGCTCTGGTCCAGACGCATGTACCCCTATCTTCATTGCAAGCAGCTGACATGAAGTGAAAGTGTCCCAGCCCCCCTTGTAGCCCCCTTGTATAGCCCTACAAAGACCGTGGAGCTGCTTCAAAGCCTGTGTGACATTGAAAATGACATATAGATGAAACCCTGCCCGTCAAACGCGTTGATGATGTGGTGGCGATAAGCAGATGAGAGTTGACAGACGAGCACAGCAGATGAGATGCGTGTATGACACTCGACGCTTTTAGACTCCCAAAAGCGCTCCCCAGATGAGCTTTTTTGTGGCCAGTAATGTCTCACAGACGCTGCCGCGCCGCAGTGCTGTGTCACGTTTGTTAGCACAGCTGATCGGCAAAGAGCACAACGCAGATAGCAAATGACTTAATGTGGTAAACATTATTGAAATTTGGCCATGTATCGTATGAGTTTGTTGCTATACAGCGTCAAATAGGACTATTGTTGCTGCCTGGTTTGAATTTATGAGCTCGCCCTTGGACTGTCAACACTCCACATAGTGGCTGGCCATTGAAAAATACAAATCTCCTATTCTGTGAGGTTTAGGTTGATGTCTTTATTGCAGAGTGACAATATCTAAATGACGAAACGTTAACTAGACATATCAGCTTAAGATTTCCTAAAAATGACACTATCAAAATGCTGAGTCTGCTTGGAAATTTGACTTCAACCTGAGTAAAATGCACCAAGAATTTGGGAAATTGGATGATGGGTTCTGATGAAACTGAGTTTTTATGTGTTGGAGAAAAAAAATTGCGTTTTTGGGGAACGTTTGTGCGTGATATCCCACATAGAAAATCTGGTCCGAAAATCCCTATATATACAGGGTGATTGAAAAGTGACTCCCTATTTTTAAGTACTTATTTATTTCTGAACTATAATTCTTACAAGAAATGAACATGAGAAGAAAGGGTATTGCATGGAATTTTATTTAAAATTCGATATGGGCGCCAGCCTTAGCCACCAGTTTCTCAAGCTGCCTGGGAACCGCATGAACTGATTTCACAAGGAACTCTGGAAGTTACACAACAAATTGAGGTTAACTAGTTTTGAAATCAGAAGACAAGGATAATAGTTTGTTCAAGTATTGTTTAAGGTACTGTAGAAGAAGGGTTTGGTCACAGAAAAATACAATATCTCAACATTATTGTTTATTATTAGGACAATTTGGAATTTGGGTACAGATTTTAGCAAAAGTCACGAAAGTTGACGAGCATGATTTGCTTTTGCGGGCCACATAAAATGATGTGGAGAAATGTGAAGACCCACCACCAATACCTACCCTGTTACTATGTTTACCAGGTCCCCGAATTGCAACCATTATCCCTATACCGTAATCGTGTGTGGTGGGGTGTCATGTATTAAAATTGGGGAGACTGGTGGGGGTGAGACGGTCACGGGGCAATGATGTCCTGCAACCGTCACCCCTACCCGGCCAACCAGCTCCCCAAAAGATGTCCGAATGTATGCGATGCGCAAAAAATCCGCAGGGGAAAGGCATGGCGAGCTAGGCCGGAGTGCCGGGACACCCGCTCGAGTGTCCTCCCCAGCCTGGAGACCGGGGCAAAATTGGGAATTCCCGAACATCAGGTTCCTCCCATAGGAGAACAAGCCTTGGTGGAGTTCAGTGTAAAACTCCCTCAATGACTCGTGAGTCACTCTAATTACGCGCACGGGCGTCACCTAGACTGCATGATAAACATATTATATTCTTGGTCTTCCCACCTTCTCCTCGCCTACAGATGTGATATGACGCAGCCCGGTCAGCAGGTGGCTCACAAACGAGGGGAAACCCGCCCTTGACGCCAGACCGCCTGGCGTTTCCAACGTCACAAAAGTATTTTGGGGGGGAGCTGTTATGCTTTCGAAATGCAGACAACTGCTTTTATTTATATTACGGCAATATCTCGGCGTGACGTTTCAAATGGATTATCTGGAAAAGCGCAGCATTAGGACTTGTTTCCGAACAGGATATTGCTTTGTGTATTTCACTGGCTAATTTATACCCATCATTGAGAGGGAGATGAGTACGTATCAGGACAAACATCTTTGAACTTCTTTCCAAGTAAATTAAAAGAAGAAGAAGAAGAAGAAGAAAAAGCTTTTGCGTGTGTTTATGATTAAGAGCGAGCCAACGTGGGGCCGGAGCAGAAAAATTAAGAAAACCGCTGCTCGGCTGTGCTGAGACGCAAACATCTTTACACTGGAGCAATTATTATTATTATAATCCTCAGTATGTACATTTATTTTGATAATAAATCTCTGGCTGTGCTCAAGTATCTTTGCATGAGCTGCGGCTAAAAATAGATTTTACAAGTTGTTGTACTGGATGTTATTTACGTTACATCCTTTGTCTTGGACTAGTTCCCCTACGAATATAACCTTATTCAAAAGCTGTTTTCTTCTCTTATATACAATATACTGTATGCGTAGGTTTTGATGTCAAAATTGCGCATCAGTGAACGTTTATTGAATAGGTGTTTTCTTCTACAGTATATGCAGGAATCATCAAAGTCGATGTCAATACACCTGCAAAAAACTGAAGAGCTTTTGAGTAAATAATCCGGTGCCCTGCGACTCACAGGCAACCGGTCCAGGGTGTGGTCGGCCTTTAACGGAGAGTCCGCTCCGATAGGCTCCAGCTCCCCATGACCTGGAACCAGCTAAGCGGAAAAGAAACTAATTGGACTTCAATTCTAAGGGGAACAGTTCCAAGACAAAGTATGTAACACGTATTTGTCAAAATGGAAATACCATCCAATGCACTAACTTTTTCAGTCCGTTTTTTAGCCGTGACTAATGCAAAGCTACTCGAGCACAGCCAGTTTCATCAAAATAAATTGCCATGACTCAGGACATGGCTTATGCATATACAGTAAAGAAAATAACAGCTTTTGAACAGATATCCACTATAGTGACCACTATGCATGAAATACATATTTATTTAATTTACTGTATCGTTGTATTTGTAGTGTAATAGCTTACCCTCTATTTATGATTTAGTTAGTGGCCACACTGCATTAGGAATGCGAGGGGCAGTGCCCTACCAGTTCCAGCAGATGATGCCATATGTATTTTGTATTCAATAGAGTGGTGATATTAACATCACCTAGCTTGCCATTCAAATAGCCTCGTGAGCATGGCTGGTTTATGCCAATTCTTCTTTGGCCTAATGGAGTATATATGATTGCGCTGCCTGAATTCTGCCTAGCAACAAGTGCAAGTACATTCGACAGGTAAAGACAGATGTTTATGCTGAGCTTGACACATTGTGCGGTTCCGACTGGCACGAGCCACAAATAAGCAGCAACAGGTACGCGGCGTCTGGCAGCGAGACTTACGATGTGGCTGAACCGACACTGACTCTAAATATTGTCTTAGCACGCCAAACGTTTATATTTTCAATACTCTGGTGAATCAATATGGTCAAAAAGAATATTTGCTAATAACATCTATGGGGCATTAATAACACATTTGGGGCTCAACGGCTCAAAAGCACACAAACGTAGGCTTCATTATTAATGCTGCAGAGGATTGTTGGTTAGTTTTGACGGTAATAGTGTTTTAATTGAAGTCAGATGTGGCCACATGTATGTGCTACATACATGCACTGAAAGTTTTGGTGGTACTGTAGTCATTAAAGGAAAGCAACATGTTTTATGCTTGTTGCTAAAAGTCTGAAATGCTGCAGCAGGACACTTGGCGTACAGGAAAATAATTGTACATAGGCGAGACAGTCCATTTAAAGTGCCCAAAAATTGCCCCAAATTGTAGTTGATTCCCAATGGGATTCAATGTGCTCCTTACAAAAGCCTTTAACACTTAGACTGCAATAGCGCAATTAAATCAAAAGCTGCTAACCTGACAATTGTGACATTAAATAGGAGCATAAAAAGTATAACTGCGGTTTCTATATAGTGGGCCTATACTCGAAAGAAATAGTCGTCTGACCACAGGTATTTAAAAGTACGTCACACTTTACTGTAATGTATCTCAACTCATTTTGAACAATACTCTTTGCTTGCACCCAAAAAGAGGAACAAATCAACAGCAATTAGTTCTATTAATGGCGTAATGTACGAATACAATCGAACCCTAACCACTAACTCAAAGGTGTCAAACCGGTGGCGCGGAGGCCAGATTCGCCCCGCCACATCATTTTATGTGGCCCGCGAATGTAAATAATTCTTGCGAAAATATCAAAATTTATTGTCTTCTATTGCAATAACGTTGAGATATTGGAAGCATTTTTTGTTACCAATCCCCCTTTGAAAAGAAATAAAATGTAAACCCTAACCCTTTTTTTATAGGTTTCATTTCAAAACTAGTTATCCATCAATTTGTTGTTTATATGTTATTATATGAGGCGATAATTCATTTATATGGGTTCACGTTCATAACGGCCCTCCGAGGGAAGTCAGAACTACGATGTGTTTTTTGAAGTTGATTATGATTGTGACTTTTTCCAAGGTCAAAATTGATAGTGCTGTCCTAATTTCACAGTTTTGGGCCAGACTGCTAGATCACATATACAATGGAGGCATGATCTGTCATGTAATGAATGTCTCTGTGCCCTTTAAAAGTACTTTAAAGTGCCTTTAATCTGGCTAAAGGATCTTCCCATCCCCAAAAAGTATTTCTGTTGCACAAGCCAGTGACATCATACCACTGTGATCACTCGCTATCAGCTCTCCGAAAAGCGTGGTCATGGATTGAATGTCGGCGCAACACAATACCTTCATTGTGTCCTCACCACACTTGTAATGTTGTCCACCTCTTTGTACATTTTCTTCTATCAAGGGCAATTTCCTCACAGAGCTTTTAATCCTGCCACATTTGTGACCACTCGGCTCGTCGCGACGTTATGACCAGGAAAATCCCAAACATTTCCTGCCTGCAAATTCCTTGTGTGTTTTTTGGACATACTTGGCAAATAAAGATGATTCTGATTCTGATTTTAAGAGATGTCTTTCAAAACTTAATTCGGTTGTCCTCCGAAACCCTTAGCTGTTGATAAAAGTAGCCAAAAGCTATGAAGAGGGAACGGTATTGATAACTTTTTGGGTTGTTCCATTCGTCTCGACTTGTGACCTCAGCAACTTCCTTGCTTGGCTAGGACCGGCGTAAGCTTGCTTGAATGCGCTCGCATTCAGTGGTGTAGGTAGTATAAAAAGCTTCGCGATTAAGCATTTCCCATCTGTCTAACCCTGCTTCCTATTGTGGCTCATTTGGGTGAATTCTCTGCTAGGTGTGCTTCAAGGTACGAGCCCTGGAATATGTCAAAATGGGGCTTAGGCCCTAATTACCCATCCATTTATTCGGAAATAAACACTGGTGATTCACTGAAATTTCAGTTGAAAATATCCTGACAGTGCATTTTCGGTTTTGGACCGAAGTATTATTTTTTTTTTACTGAAATAAAACTACCGAAATAACATGTCACATGCACAACATGTCACATGTTGAACACTGACGGCCGGTGCACACCAGTGTGTACACCTCAAAGTAAAGAATCGTTTATAAAGAATAATTTATTTTGAACAAATAATGCCCCACAGAGCACTGCTGAATATCTAGTAGAATTGACTGGGAGGTCACTGTATACACCGTACACTCACGTTCGATAATGACAGTGCCATAAATCGACCATAAATGTGCATAAGCACGAAGCATAAATGTTAAATAACACATATATTCAACAAACTACTGGTAACATCAACACACATTAATAACAAAGATAAACCTATTTTACTGTAATAATAAACATGTGCAAGTCGCGATGAATTATGAGAACCACTTGGCTTTTCCGTCGTCATGGTAGCGGTTACTAGCCCAAACTGAAGCATCCCAAACTTGCTGCTTTCTGCTGTTCGGGTAAGGGGAATGCTTGTTTCATGCTATTTTGCGTCGGCCAGCTCCCCATGAGCTACAGCTAATGCGGCCAAATACGATGCCGAGCCACGGAGGAAAACGTCACTAATCAATCACCTCCATGACAGCGAATAAACTCCGCTTTTTGACATGTATCTTTATAACGAAGGGCAGGCAGTAGAGGGAACACCATGCTAATCGTTAAGCTGTCACATGAAGTAGCAAAACACAAAATGAACCGCGTTGGAACTGCGTTATAGCGGAGATTAGCCAACTTTGAAGAGCAAAATAGCAGGCAAATTAGCACGTTTCTAGAGGAAAATACCGTAATATAACATACCAGACAGCCATAACAGGGACCGGAAATGAATTAGTACAGCACCGCTGCTATGTCACTTGAGAAAATAAACCTATAATTTTAAAGTACATTCATATCATAAATGTTTATAATATAACCTTTATTATGGGGAAATTCACATGAGCAGCAATAGTGCATACAGGAAATACAAAAAGAGCATGCAAGAGAAGACATTTGGCTGCAAATGCGTCCGCCAGGTTGATGCAATAAATACTTTAAAATACCAAATATTACGATTATAGAGTCATGATTATGTTGTGAAATTGTGAAACATTCTGCAGAATTTGGAAATTCCGACAAATTGTTCTGGAAGTGATTTTCTTTCACCTCAGTCCCATCCTTGCTTGTGAACAACTGAGCATTTTGGCGATGCTCCTTTTGTAGCTAATCATGACAGTCACCTGTTTCCAGTTAACCTGTTCACCTGTAGAATATTCCAAATAGGTGTTTTTCTGAGCATTCCTCAACTTTCCCAGTCTTTCGTTGCCCCTGTCCCAGATCTTTTGGGAATGTGTTGCAGGCCTCAAATTCAAAATGAGAGAATATTTGCAAAAAACAAAAATTGTAACGTACATCAGTTTGAACATTAAATGTCTTTGTTGTGTATTCAATTGAATGCAGGTTGAAAATAAATCATTGTGTTGTTGTTTTCATTTACGTTAAACACTATGTCCAAACTTTATTGGAATTGGGGTTTGTACAATATAGTACATGTTTATGTATAATGCTTGAGAGTCATACCGATTACTGTGAGGCCAAAGAGTACGTCGCCTCTGACGAGGATTTTGTAGGAAGGGAAGGGATTATTTCTGCTTCTCAACTTTCCCCTTGTCACACTATTGTCACCGTCAGGCTAAGGGGTGCAAACCAGAGGGGGCAGCATAGAGTGCTCAATATGTGTGCGCATCTTATAAACGAGTGCGCTCAATAGACAGAATTTTGCTGTCCTCTCCCTAACTTCGATAAAACCTGGATGGAGCTTCTCATGAGTTTGTGGATATTTCTTAGTTGTTGCTGCTTCTGGACACACCTGAGACCGAGAACAGTTTTTTGGGATTACCTATAGCCAAATAAATGGCTGTTAAATCTCCAGGGGAGGGATGAAAGGGCTGCATTATAGATGAGGGTAGATCTATGCTTCCTTTGCCCTGGTAGGGTCTCACTTTCACTTTTTCACTTCACCTCCTTCTCCAAGTCCTCTGTCCTCCCTTTTGTATAATATGGACGTATTAAATGTAGATCGCTGACTGAGTCTTGACCCGAGCGCCCTCCCGTGTTGGTTATATTATCTTCAAACATTCCCTACCACATGCACGATTGGATCTTTCTTTCTGTCCATTTCAAAAGGCCTCCCGCCGTTTTAACAACCAGCTGCTCCGAACTCAAGGAGCTTCTTGGACGAGACTTTGTAACCACCTCCAAACAAGTCCAGTTACCATGGAGTCCATGCAGTCAAAGCACAGCCACGTATGCCAAGCATCTGCAAAGGCTGCCGATCACTGTTCCCTATTATCATCAGGAAGTTTTGTTTTGTTCTCGATCCTTTAGCCTGTGACTTGTAAGTTTGTTGACGTTGTAACACTTCAGCTCATCAGACATCCTAAATGAACTGACAGGAAGGAGAAATCACCATAAGCAAACAGTGGACCCTTAAAACTGGAATGCAATCCCTTCCATCCATTCATCCAGCCATCCATGTTTTTATACAGCTTGCCCTCGTTATAGTCACTTGGAATTGGAGCCCAGCCCAGCTTACTTTGCGGAAGAGGCGGAACTCACTTTTGCACACAGACTACCTTTTATATACTCTTGTCTCCTCTGACCGCCACTTCTTCATTAAAAACTTCGCACACACAAAACGTTTGGCTTTTTTATTAACTTGCCATGTACTAATAGAAAATAAATCACTAGACATAGCTTTACTACAAGATCAATTCTGACAGGATAATTAGGATTGAACTAACAGGTCCTGGATGAGCACCTGGATACATTTGAGCAGCTTTCTGCTAAATTACTGATAGAAACTAAAAAAAAAAAAAATCACCTGAAGTGTTTGTTTTTTTCAGATTAGACTTTTTGAATGCCAGAAGCTGGTGGTTTTTGTTTTGTTTTTGTTTTTAAACCTACTCACCACAAACCATTCTTGCAGCCGACAACAATAAACAGTCCTCTTAAATAAGGCAATGGACGGGCAGTGGCTTGCTACTCCGAATCTTTTGCGGCATCATTGTCAATGGTCCCAGTGGTTCGCGTTCTTCCATGTTGTCGCTGTCCTTGTTTTTTTCCAACTTATAAGACCCCAAGATCTCGATCAATCAGTCACTCCATCAAGCGCTCAGCCGCCGCTGACTTTAGCTCTCGCTATTTACTGTACGTCTTTTTTTATGTCGTGTTGTCATCGGCGGAGGTTGAAAGAAGCAGCAAACCTAGTTTAACAATGAACATATCTGTTTTCAAATGTAGGGAGCTTAAAACAAATCATTAAGTACTTAAGTATGGCTATCTGAAAAATCTACTTAAGTACAGTAATGTAGTATTTGTACTTTGTTCCCTCCCACCACTGTGTAAAAAAAAAAAAAAAACAAAAAAAAAAAAAACAGTACAGGTGAGCTGGAGGAAAACATGCCGGTTCTTGGTTTAGCCTCAGGGAGAAGTTTATTTCCTTGAATTATTGGCCTCTCTTAAAGAAGTGTTTCCTCTCCAGACGCCAACTTCTCTTTGTAAACATAATCACAGTGGAATTCCGCCACGAGCGAGCCTCCAGCGTTATCGCAACCTTTTACATCTGTGACATCGGCAATATCCTCCCCAGGCGTGGGAGAATTAACCTCTGGAGGCCCCTCGAGCGGCAAAAAATCATCAGCGTACAGCTGAGAGCAAAACGTTGGCTTTGGTTTTTATTTATGGCCGCCATCCGTCGTCATCCTCAGTGCCCGTGTTTTCACCGGTGTCCACATGTGTCAAGGCGGTCGTTGCTCTTTGTCCCCGGCAAAGAGTTTCTCAAAGACAAGACTCATTCCTGGGGCGCGTGTTTTCAATTTCTCGGCCAAACCAAGTGATTTGTATGCACTAGCGGCGATAAGTCAAGACAGTCTGAAAGAGTGTCTTTGATGGCGGCACGCTTTCATGTAACCCCGTCCGTCTGTTTAATGAAGGCCTTCTCTCAAATTTGACACGAGCTTGCCTCCAAGGCACCTGCTCATTTAGCTGATGGCTTATCGTGGTGGTGTGTGATGTCACCAACCACGTTATTTTCCATTAAGACTATCTGACCATGTGCTCAAACTGCTCTTGTGGCTTTAGTCACCTCATGTTATTGTTTAGAAAATTTAGGGCTGTGCAATATGGCCTTAAAAGAAAATCCCAGATTTTTTTTTTTTTTTTTTTTTCAAAAAACTCCCTCTTCTAATTTTATTCGATTTCAACACCCAATCAAAATAAAAAGCGAGTGACAATGACATTCATCAAAAGTAGTACAATGTAGCCTTTTAAACACAACCCTTATAATTTTCAGTAAAACATTTGAAAAGTTTGATATTATTATTTCACATCAAATCATTAACAAAAATACTCCCTTTTGGTTTGTGTAGCAACACAACTGTCTCTGAAGGTGCTGCTTCCAAACAAAATGAACCTTTGTCCCTGAAAATGTAAACAAACTCCTACGTACAATTGCACTCCAGGTACATGCCAGGTAGACCGCTTTAATTTGGAGAAGTTTCTGTCCTGAAAATTTTTTTGGCACTGAAAATAAGCTCGTCTACAACATAAGGGTTTAGGCATGCCATTTTACATGTTACAATATCACCCCTAAAATCCCCTTATGATAGGCCACTTGGCATAGAGAGATATTTCTAGCCTATATGAGTCAGCAGTCGGCACGGTGGATGACTTCTGAGGACCGGGGTTCAATCCCCGGCCCCGCCTGTGTGGAGTTTGCATGTTCTCCCCGTGCCTGCGTGGGTTTTCTCCGGGCACTCCGGTTTCCTCCCACATCCCAAAAGCATGCAAGATAGGTTAATTGAAGACTCTAAATTTCCCGTAGGTGTGAATGTGAGCGCAAATGGTTGTTTATGTGTGCCCTGCGATTGGCTGGCAACCAGTTCAGGGTGTACCCCGCCTCCTGCCCGTTGAAAGCTGGGATAGGCTCCAGCTCTCCCGCGACCCTTGTGAGGATAAGCGGCTCAGAAAATGGATGGATGATTCAGCAGTGGGAAGTTAATTTCATACTGCTGTAAATTGGTGAATCTGAAGACGCTCTTATTATGAAGTCACACCACTGGAAGTAGTCGGGTAAAAAGCGTTAAAACTGTGACTTGAAAACCCAATGAAGTGTGAAGTGTGGAGTGTGGATAAGCCATAGTACAGATAGTATGTAGTTTATCACAACAGCTGCCACCACCATTGAAGTGGATCAGTGTGTGGATAAATGACTACTTTTGCAATATATAAACAGGTGTCATGTCTTTCACAATATTGAGCATGATCGACTCTGTGATTGCACTCCACCGGGCTCCTTTCTTGTCATACAGAGAATAATGCAAAGTGATTCTTTGTCTGTTTCTTAGGTGGACTTTTACCATCAATGGTACTCACTTTGGTTTCAACAGTCTTTAAACATACTTTACATCGGAATGTTCGTTGCTCCTTGTCTGACACCATGCGCCTTTTGAGCACGGTTGGACGACTGCCTTGTGCCGTTAGAACAAAGTTGGATGACGGCCACATGCCGTGCAGTGTCGGAGCATTGTCGGAAGGCGGCCACAGGAACTGGGCCCTGTAGCGGTTACCTCAAGTTGCTGTAAAGCCAGGATGAGTGAGTGGCAAGGCTATTGGAATTGGCAGAGAGAAGCTTCAAATGTAACAGGGGTTTTGGTGTAGATAAAGCGCTATATGAGTCGGAGGAAGGTTGCGTCGCGGTATGACTCACCAGTACCTCCCCCTCTACTAGTGAGCCCTGTCTTTTGCTGGATATCGGTTGAAAATAGCCAGCCTGGCCACGGTACAGTCAGATTTTGCTCTGTTGGTAACACTCCCTCTCCTCTCAGGTGAGGCTGTTGCGGCCAAGCTGCATGGGTTCGAAAACTGCAGTGGCGGTGGATGGTGAAGGGTACCTTGGCTTCTTCTGAGGCAAAGGTGTGGGCTTGCAGATGATATAGCAAGGAGCAGTTAATCTCAAGATCCCCCGCATTTCGTTCTGGGAGACCGACCCGGGGCTTGGGAGTGTTCCTTGACGGAGAGGATGCAGGAGCCAGTGGTGCTCGGGAAGGAGTTGGAACAATTCGTTTAAAGGTTTAAAGCGGTTTTTAGCTGCGTTTGGGCTGCTAAGTCCTTTAACATGCTGTGCTGGTGCATCAGCTGTCTTGCTTCGATGGTGGCAGCACCCATATTTGCTTTGTGCTGCTGGAGAATGGGCTCAATCCTCTCAAACTGGTTCTATGTTGATGTGGTGTGTGCTGGGTCCAGGACCGGCCAGATTTAATTGACACGGATGTATGTAGGGCCCAAATGCAGTTCATCTGACCACAGGACTAGTTGGAATTGATTTTTAACCACCGCTACAAGTCCAGCAACACACGGGTCCAGTAACAGAACAGTTAACTTCAAAGTCCAAAGTGAAGAGTCCTTGAATATTGGGAAGGGTTTTTTCGCATAGTAAACTTCAAAGCCCAGATGAAGAGTCTTCACCAATTGGGGAAATGGTTTGAAGCCAGGTCAAGCAATGCTCTGTAATCCACAGATACCAAGAGGGGGAAACTCACACTTTGTTATCGTTGTAGCAAAACATCAAATGTGCGAAGGCAGAACTCTTAGTCAGGGGCAAAAGACTGAGGGGACTACCGGGAGAATGATGAGCCAATCCAATTAATCCAATTAATTAGTCAGTCTACGGAAACGTGCTCGAGCGTCTTGCCTTGGGGTGTATCAAACAATTTAACCACGAATGAGTCGTTAGCAGAGCCTTAAATAGGTGGGTGTGGCTAACTAGCTGAGTGTGGCTAACTAGCTGAGTGGAAAAACACACATAAATTCTGTTGAAATGTTAGCTCATTGATTTATTGTTTTTATTCAAAGTAGAGATTGGGTAATTGACTTAAAAGGCAACTTGAAACGTTGCTTTAGATAATTAGGAACAGTTAGGAAGCTTGCTGAGCATGTAATCAATGGCAGGAACACTTGAACAATATCTGAGAATTGCTATGATAGGGTGCAATATGTTCAATTTCATGCAATAGCATTCCCACACGTTTTTTAAAGTGTTTTGCATTTGTAGTTGTACTGGAAATTTACCAGATGTGATCAGATAATGTCTTGGTGAAGCAGCATGTGGCTCATTGCCCAACGTTGTTTTCTTTTTCTCTTGAGTCCAAGTCGCTCTCAAACAATTTTTATGATCAGGGGGAGGCCGGTGTTTAGTGCAAGTGGGACAGCAGCTGCCGCACTTGTCGGGCGACCTTGTGCACTGCACGCCATGCATCTGCTCTGTACAACCACTCGTCTTCCCGCGGGATTAGAAAGACAAAGTCAACTCTTGCTCTTTTCTGTTCTTTCTTCTTGAATATTAATTGATCAAACTACAGTGAGTACAGAAATTATTTAGACAGTATTCAGTCTTGGTGCATGCATTGCAGACTTGGACGGAATGAAAGACTGACATTTTGGGGGACTTTTTAATTTGGCAATGTTACGCTTAATTTAAAGTCATTTATATTTTGAAACATGTACAGTGGGTACGGAAAGTTTTCAGACCCCCTTAAATCTTTCACTCTTTTTTCTATTGCAGCCATTTGCTAAAATCATTTAAGTTAATTTTTTCCACATTAATGTACACACACCACCCCATATTGGTGGAAAAAAAACGGAATTGTTGAAATGTTTGCAGATTTATTAAAAAATAAAAACTGAAATATCACACAGCCATAAGTATTGAGACCCTTTGCTAAGTATTTAGGAGAAGCACCCTTTTGAGCTAATACGGCCATGAGTCTTTTTGGGAATTATGTTTTTCACGTTTTTCACACCTGGATTTGGGGGATCAGCTTCCATTCCTCCTTGCAGATCCTTTCCAGTTCTGTCAGGTTGGATGGTGAACGTTGGTGGGCAGCCATTTTCAGGTCTTTCCAGAGATGCTCAATTGGGTTTAAGTCATGGCTCTGGCTGGGCCATTCAAAAACAGTCACGGAGTTGTTCTGAAGCCACTCCTTCGGTATTTTGGCTGTGTGCTTAAGGTCATTGTCTTTTTTGAAGGTGAACCTTCGGCCGAGTCTGAGGTTCTGAGCACTCTGTAGAAGGTTTATGTCCAGCATATCACTGTACTTGGCCGTATTCATCTTTTTTTCGATTGCAACCAGTCTCCCTGTCCCTGCAGCTGGAAAACACACCCACAGGATGATGCTTCACTGTTGGGACTGTATTGGACAGGTGATGAGCAGTGCCTGGTTTTCTCCACACGTGCCACTTAGAATCAAGGCCAACAATTTCTATCTTGGTCTCGTCATACCAGAGACTCACCATCTTGGAGTCCTTCAGGCGTTTTTTTTAGCAAACTCCATGCGGGCTTTCATGTGTTTTGCACTTAGGAGAGGCTTCCGTTGGGCCACTCTGCCATAAAGCCCCGATTGGTGGAGGGCTTCAGTGATGGTTGACTTTCTGCAACGTTCTCCCATCTCCCGACTGCATCTCTGGAGCTCAGCCACAGTGATCTTTGGGTTCTTCTTTACCTCTCTCACCGAGGCTCTTCTCCCCCACTTGTTCAGTTTGGCCGGACGGCCAGCTCTAGGAAGGGTTCTGATCGTCCCAAACGTCTTCCATTTCAGGATTATGGAGGCCACTGTGCTCTTACGAACCTTAAGTGCAGCAGAAACTTTTTTTTTTTTGGCCAGATCTGTGCCTTGCCACAATTCTGTCTCTGAGCTCTTCAGGCAGTTCCTTTGACCTCAGGATTCTCATTTGCTTTGACATGCACTGAGAGCTGTAAGGTCTTATATAGACAGGGGTGTGGCTTTCCTAATCAAGTCCAATCAGTATAATCAAACACAGCTGGACTCCAATGAAGGTGTGGAACCATTTTAAGGATGATTAGAAGAAATGGACAGCACCCGAGTTAAATATGAGTGTCACAGGAAAGGGTCTGAATACTTATCGCTGTGTGATATTTCAGTTTTTCTTTTTTAATAAATCAGCAAAAATTTCAACAATTATGTTTTTTTCTGTCAATATGGGGTGCTGTGTGTACATTAATGAGGAAAAAAATGAACTTAAATTATTTTAACAAATGGCTGCTATATAACAAAGTAAGGGGGTCTGAATACTTTCCGTACCCATTGTACGTTTCAAAATATAAATGACTTTAAATTAGCCGTAACGTTACCAAATTAAAAAGTCCCCCAAAATGTCAGTCTCTCATTCCGTCCAAGTCTGCAATGCATGCACCAAGACTGAATACTGTCTGAATACTTTCCGTATCCACTGCAATTTGATCAATTCATATTCAAGAAGAAAGAACAGAAAAGAGCAAGAGTTGACTTTGTCTTTCTAATCACACGGGAAGACGAGTGGTTGTACAGACCAGATGCATGTCACAACAACGGCGAATTCAAACCCATTCGTTTTGCAAGTGGTTTGATGTTTAAAGGCTCCTGCATTCAATCAACAAACCGCATAGATGTCAAACTCAAACCGGGTCTCAGACTCATTTTGACCTATGTTATGCAGAAAACAATGGAAAAACATTGGATTTTGATGGTTGCATATTTTACCAAACAAACTTTTTCTTTTATTTGGGATGTAATATTGGCTCTATGGTGCCTCAGTACACGTGAAATATGATTTAAAATTGTCCACGCATTCCTGAGTTCTAGATGTTTTTCGCCAAGAGGCCTGAGATCAGGTCATTTGAATTTCTCAAGTTTATCTACGTCACTAGCGAAGCTCTCCGCCTACCTCTCTGCTCCCGAGCCAGGGCTGTCAACATGTCTTGCACGCGGAAGCAACCAAGCAGAGGAAAGGGGCGGTCTTAGCCAAATATGAACAAAGCGGATACAAAACTGGGTCAAACAGAAGTAGCTGTCAGAGGGGACACTCTTATGACACTCTTTTTTTTAAATGAAATTGACACTTTTATACTAAGTCCCTGTTAGAGAGTCACTCTATGGAGGTCTAACTAGCTAAAATATGGGACCTTTAATGTCTGATCTAAATTCAACTGTATGTTCTAACATTAGCACTCACGCTAATGCCAGCACAAGAGAGGTGTCTTGGATGCTCCAACAATATTATTATAGAACACTAGGAGATGCTATTCTCCTTACAAGCCAGTGAAGCATCTGTGACATTTTAAGTTCTTTCAAAGTTCAGTTATTAAATACCATGCTTTAAATTGTAGAAGTTTCTAATTTTTGGTGGAAATCTGATCTACTTTCCGGACCAGAAAGAACTAGATGGAAAATATTTGGATAGTACCAAAAAGGAGTCAGTTGAGCTTGGCGCAAATCCTATTAAAACACTGGATAATATTGCTTTGCAAGATATACGTCTGGCGCTAATGACACAGTTTGAGTGCTGTTCGTTATTGTTCTGCAAGGGAAAACAAGCCAGCATCAATAATAATAAGCCAGGCAGCGAACCATTTCAACGGATCAGAGAGTTTGGAGCAGTTTGCGGACTCTCATCGCTCTCGCAGCCTAGATACAGGCGAACACATGCAGGAGTGCCAAAATAATACCTTAATGTGCAATCAATCAGCCGTGTTCGATCGGCCATCTTTGAGCTGATGACTCTGGCAGAGTTTCACACATGTTCAGCTGCAAGTCTGAAGACAAATCACAGAAGCTATCTTCTCGTGATCTATTATCACCTTGACTCGGATTTTGGTCTTTTTTGTTGTTATTGTTTTCTCAGCAGCTTTATTTACAGGACTAATGGCTGCTCACTGTAGTAAAAGTCTCACATTTGGCAACAAAGAAAAAGCTGGCTAACATTTCTTTCTGGGGCAGGACACTAAGTTAAACAAAACATCCTTTTCTGCTGCCGCTTCTCCATCAGTAACGCCATTTTTTTATAATAATAACAATATGACCCATCTTGACTTTTGGATAAAAAGAAAACATCCATCCATCCATTATCTGAGCCGCTTCTCCTCACTAGGGTCGCGGGCATGCTGGAGCCTAAAAAAGAAAATCCGGCTTTTCATTTGGCAGCAACAATACCTCTCTTTGCATTATTTGCTTTATTACATACAGTATTTATTTTTAAAATTAAAATCTTGTTTTTCATTTACAGTTGAAAATAGGTAAAAAAAAAAATTTGTATTGGGGAAAAAAGGAAAATAAATACAAAATTAATTAATGAAAAAAAATTAACTTTTTTGGAAGAAAAAATTTGGAGATACACTTTTCTTTTTTTTTTCTTTTTTTTTTTTTACATTATCTCCAAATTTTGTTTTTAAATTTGCACTTATTTGAAAAAAACAAACTTTCTTTTTTTTCTGTTGAAAGGGAAAACGAATACAGTGGGAAAATACAATAATATTTCTACGATTAAAAAAAAAAAAGAAACTTGTTCGACGTGCGCAAGCAGCAGCAGTGATGGTAATGGAAGCCGTTCTGCCACTGTTCCGTAAAAACAAAACAAAATGCTAGCATTGGACAGGAGACCGCCAAGATGGCAGCGCAGACGAAACAAGCGCCTTTGGAGCAGATGTTGAACTTCGTGGAGGTCTGCCCCTTGAAAAGACTGTTGATGTGCTCTGACTTAAGCTGCAGACTAAGAAGCTTTGAGTCCAATTAAGTGTGAATCACTCGTTTGGCAGCCAGCCACACACATACATACACCACTCAGCTCATTTTTAATTTACTTAATGACTTTTCATGACTTGTGATAGTTGCTAAAATGTATTTTGGCACTAGTCGTTGCTCACAGAGGTTTTTTTGTGTCCCTGGAATTACGTAGATCTCCCCACGGGAGCCGTTGAGGGGCATGTTTTGTTCCAATGTCAGGTCCGGAATTGAATCTGGAGAAGCAGTCTAAATGTCTGTGGTCAGCAGCACAATAGAGACGATCCTGTCCTGAGGCGAGGATGGGACAACAACAAAAATGACCAAGCATTTCCGCTGCTTTGAGGCGACGTGAAACGGGATCCTTTCACCTCAAGCCATTAAGCCCTCCATGCAAGGTGTCGTGTGGTCAGCACATCTGCTTTGTGAGCCGAAGATGAATTTTGAATACGCTGGAACAGCACCATGGTGTATT
Source organism: Phyllopteryx taeniolatus (assembly GCF_024500385.1). NCBI lineage: Eukaryota > Metazoa > Chordata > Actinopteri > Syngnathiformes > Syngnathidae > Phyllopteryx > Phyllopteryx taeniolatus. The sequence continues at coordinate 23,835,871 of NC_084505.1, forward strand.
AGTGGTTAGTAAATCTGCATCCCAATTTGGCTCTGGGTTAGAATCTTGGCCCTCCTGTGTGGAGTTTGCATGTTCTCTCTGCTTCCTCCCACATTCCAGAAACATGCATATTAAGTTCATAAAAAACGTGATGTCCATTGGTGGGACAGCAACATGTTAGCAGTACTTACTGGTACTTAAAACGAATGGGAAAAAAAATGCCTTCATTCAAAATGGGAAAATCTGTAGCTTCGACTTATGCGAGGTACATGTGGACCGACTGTCGGCCTAATTTGAGCATTTTTCTCGCCCTTCCAATCAAAGTCAGCAAAGACCAATTATAAGAAAAGATGATCTAAAGGATGATTCAGAGCGATTATCTGGTATTGTGGGGTGTTTTTCTTCTCTCTGATCTGCTCGGGGCCAACAATCAAAAATGTTAAACCTATTCAATATTTTCGATAAAAATTCCATGTGTGCGGTCATCACCAGCTTCGGTCGAGACGGGAAACAATCGACACTAGTCAACAGATAACTAACAGTTAGCCTAGCTTCTTTTTGTATTTTCCAGCAGTTTGGATTCCCTGTGGCACTCGGCTGCCTCTAGCAGGTCGGTCTTGGTACTACGACAGCTGTTGTTATGTGTGTGGTTTGCACTGTTGGTCATCTGGGGAACAACGCACAATGTAAGAGCATTAAGAACACAGGGCAATTTGGGGTCGCTCACATTTTGTTTATGAAGCGTGTACGTAACATTGTTGGCCGAAAGTGTGACTTCCTCATTCAATGTCGCTTGTTAAATGCAAAACAGTAAAAACAAAAGGTCATCACTCAACCAGCATAACATAATTAGCAAAAATCTGCAATTAAGTGCTTTGTTGATTGTCCTGCGCAAACGGCGCAACAATTTTTCATGTCGTTTTGTGCGTGATGTGGTTCGTCCAGAACTTTTCCAAAAGTCCTCTCATGGATGAAATACATATTTCCTATATTTGAGATCAAATAAATACTATTCCTCTTGGTATATGAGGCATTTTTACGGTCAGCAGCAACTTTGGAATCGTTTCTTTCTACTATTATTCATCTGCTGTGTTGTTGTTCCCGACAAGCATTTACATGTGGCTCGCTATTTATGACAAAACGCTTTGTGCATATTTTTCATCATGAAGTTTGAGGTCTCAGCTGCGTTGAGAAACATTATATATTGTGAAATTTAAAGCCACAACAAATGCACATGAAATAGAAATGAAAAGATAATTAATATTTGGAGGGAAGCACGGTGATGGGGTTGTTGTTAGAAATTCTGCCTCACAGTTCTCAGGTTCTGATTCTGAGGGCTTCCTGTGTGGAGTTTGTATGTTGTCCCCATGCTTAAATGGGTTTGAACTGAACTCCGGCTTCTAGAAACATGCAGGTTCATTCAAGACTAAATTGTCCACAGAGGTTGCATAAGTGTTCATGCTGTACCTAAGCTCAGGTACAGCTTCTAAATTTAAAAAACAAAACAAAAAAGACCCTGGCAAAAATAGAAGTTCTGATTGAACTCCTGTTAAAAAAAAAAAAAACTAAGTTAGACTTTGCAACATGAACATGACTTTGAAACGTCCAGCATGATTTGGTTTTCGCTTTTGTATGAATAAAATATTTTTTTTACTTTCAATCATTTACGATAACTGTTTTGATAACTTGGTACGTGAAAATAATACTCATACGAAAAAGTTTGACTTTTTATTACTTACACAGTGCTGCTTGTACTGAGAAGGGGGGGAAATCACGTTAGTTTATTTTGTTGTTTTTCTAAACGAAGAGCTAGCTGGTGTTGGCTCAACTTTTATGCATTCAAAACGTCTTCCCATAACGTTGCTAATGCTGTGAACAACTGAGTAAATGGAAAAAAAAAAAAAAAAAAAAAGTAAAGAAATGATAAATTAGCTCTTGACGATAACAGAAGAAATTACACCCTACTCTTTTAAGCCAGTACGAATTGTCTGTAAGTGAGAATGTCAGCGCGTGGTTGGTTGTCTATATGTGCCCTGCGATTGACTGGCAACCAGTCCAGGGCGTACCTCGCCTCTTGCCCAAAGTCAGCTGAGATAGGCTCCAGCTCACCCACAAATGTAATGACAAGTGAAATAGCAAATGCATGGCTTGATATTTGACTGCTTAGTAATTGTGGGCTGATCGATCGATATACCAACGTTGGTATTTATTAGACTTTACACCGATTTTATCGGGCTGATCGGTATCGGCCGATATTTAGCATTTAACGCTCACCGGCTTTACTGTCATAATTCGCCAATCCGATCAATGACATCATTGATTGCCTCCGCAAAAGACCTTTACTCCCCGTCTCCATCGTGCACAGTATATTTGAATCCAAAAGCTAGTTTATTTTTAGTCTTGTCGCGCATCTTTTGACGTAGTATTGGAAATATCTGATGGGCAATAAAGTTATTTAAAAAATAAGAATAATAACCCGAATGAGGATAAGCGGTAAAGAAAATGGATGGATGGAATACAGCTCAGATTGGATTGTATATACAGTACATGTTAAAAAATAATATTAACAACATTATAGAATTAATAAACGAATAATATCAAAGCGGCCCTCTCATCCTTGACCCCTAATGTCGTGTAAAAAATCAAATAGCTTTGCTTATTTCATAGAACTGTAATTACTTTCAACAGAAGAACAGGATTTTTTTGTGTCAGAATGTGTGCTATCAGCAATAGATCTTCTCTGTAAACGTCAGGATTATTTATGTCGAACAGCGGCGTTGATTTGAGTGAGCGAAGCGCGGCGAGGCAGATTATGACGTGCTGGCATCCGAACGCACCACATCATAAAAGTCCAAACGCTCCCTCGGGGCGCACATTTGATACTGTTGCTGTGCACAACGAGCATGTTTTCCCGATGTGTTGCACAACGGACTTTGAATCTAAAACGATTCACTCTTGTCTTGTTTTGGCTTCAAATAAGCCCAGAGTAGTACGAGCAGAGATTGAATCTGTCAACAGGCATTATTATTTTCACCCCGTGCCTTTACTCAGGTTTTGGATTTCCTATAAACTCCATTTAATGCTGTGATTGTTCAAAAGGAGCAGAAATTGAACACTTCATTTCTCAATGCTTGGGTGGAATTTGGTTTTGAATTCCTGGAAACCTGATATTACCAAATCCCTGTCATGAATTTCACATTCGATCAGACTGAGCGACATGAAGGATATCAGACTTCGGATCGCCCTATTGTCCTGATCTGGGAACTGCACATGTATTCTTTATCAGCTTGTCAATGCCCAACAATGTTGGAATGTGAAACAGATGCTTTTTTTTTTTTTTTTTTTTTTTTTTAAATTGTCTCTCACAAAAAAAAAAAATCAGAGCATTAAATAATCAATTCACAAGCTATTTTGTCCATGGTACGATTGCGAAAATATGTTGCTCAAATATGTTTTATGGCATATGTAACCATAAAACTATGCAGCATGTATTCTTCTATTTTTTAGTTGACTACAGTCATTGGTAAGAACTTGATCTTTATTCAACAGGAAACTGAGGACTGTTGCAGGACAGAGGAGACTGTGGACTAATTCTGCAGCGTAAGCTAACATTACCATCTGTGCTCATCTTTGTCTTTGTGATAGGGAAGCCCACATTAAAATTATAGTATTTATTTTTATAGGAGACTGAGGGCAGCAACAAAACGGAGCGCTGCAGCAAGGCGGAGATTCTGAAACAAGAAGAAGATGAGACAACAATAGCGTGCGCGTTTCTTTTTGTGATTTCTAGTCGCAAATGTTACAATGACAAATCTCAATGTTACAATCTCAGATCGCTGCACCAAAGTGGAGTATAAAAGAGCAGGAAGCAGGTCCAATTTGAAATGAGAGGAGACAGAGCTGCAAGAAAACAGATCTCGGCAGCAAATTGGAGACTACGGAAAGTTTCTTTAAAAAATGTAATCGAGAGGTTACTGAGAGCACCAAGAAAACGGACTGCTACAGCCAATTGGAACCTGTGGAGCACAGGCCTTATAGCTATCATTTATTTTTGAACCCAATCGATGGGTCAAGTCATTCGTAGATGTAAACAAAAACAAAAAAAGTAAAAATACGAAATGGGTAAAATAGTTACTTTAATAATCAAATGTGTACGATTTTCAAGTTTTTTTTATTTTTCGTAAGTCAGTTATAATTAATTAGACATTAAATTTAAGAAAATGTGCATTTTTATTTTACAATGAAAAAAATGGTTTATTCACTATAAATCAAATAACCAGTTACATATTTTAAACAAATAAAAATGGATGAATACATTTTAATGAACCAATTGTAGGAAGAAACCGCAAAATGAATGAAACAAATACTAAATAATGTAGCGCGCTGTATGTGGCCATACTTTGCCTACCGTTGTCTTGTACTGTGATTCCCACAGAGGGAAACACAGTATGTGTGTGTTATTCCTGAAAGCAGCAGAGTACGATAACAAGAATTATAAACATATTTATGAACGCCTTCTCTGCAACCTTTTTTATTTTGTTGCAAAGGGGCTACAACCTGATTTGTGCCATGTAGTTGAAAGGGCCAGGGGGCTTCATGTGAGCTCGCTAGTCAGGGACCCAAATTATTCCCACAGCCTGTTTTTACTGCTGATTGGCGTTATGCTTCATAATGAACCGTTCCCCACAGTCAGGTCTCTGAGGTTGTGCCGGTTTATTTATTTGTGCTCGGAAACTGGACGGAGGATCAAGGAAATGAGCAGTTAGGAGACCATTTGTACATCCGGCCGTACCAATCTGAATCTGCATCCAATCAGTTTATTTATCCTCCCCTTTGCAGGCCTGTGTGTGTGTGTGTGTGTGTGTGTGTGTGTGTGTCAGTCAGGGTTCCAGTTCTACGTATTGTTTCCAGTAGAAAGGACAAGGTCCTTGACTAATCATTACAAATTGGGGATCAAAGCCCAGAGCGATGTCCAACACAAATAGGATGATAGCGTCAGATCACAGGGAAATGCCGGAAAGTCAGACGTCATAAACCGCATCACTTGTTGGTCAATCACAGGTACTCGTTAATGTCGGCAAACGTATTTTGTCGTCCTCAAAGTGAACCGCGAGATTTGGCTGATTATTTGTAGGATGCTGAGTTATTCTGGATTGTCGGGAATATTATTGCTCACCATTCCCAATTTTCACCTCAGTCCTTTGCTTTGATTTTGATTTAAATCTGAACACACATCCTTCTATTTTGTGCGATCCCTATTAAGGCATTGGCTTGGTGAATTACAATTTGGTGTAGATGGCTGAAGAGCGTAAAGGCCCTTTCAGACTTAACTTGGCACACAACGCAGTGCACCATTGACCAACAGCATTCCGTGTGTACAGTACGTGCTGCCGCCGAGTTGCCCTGCCACAGCGGCAGGTCCGTCCGAAATTAGGGTGCAACGCAATGACGTCACAGCGACATCTCTGCAAATCCAGTATGAGAGATGGTGGCCGCCCGGAACCATTTGCTCACTGTCCATGTTTACCGCGCGGATATTTGTTGCAGTTTGATGCAATGTTAGACCAGTGAAAAACTTTGCCAAAACCGACAGCGGAGCGTCTGTAAGTGATTCTTAAGGCACTATTAGATGTGTGATGTACATGTAACATGATGTATGAGTGAGCAGAATATTAGTTAGCATTTTTATTTATTATTTTTACATATAATGGTAATCGCGAGCACGCTAATGCTGATCGCGAATGCTAACCGTTTAGCAAAGGCAGATTTTGTTGTCTCAAATTCTGTACAATGTTTATACCATACAGTCAGTACCAACATATGCAGTTTAAGGATAGAAGTCCAGCCCAAAGAAATAAAATGCATTTTAGTAATAAAAAAATATATATATATATTTGCGGGGGGGGGGGGGTGAGCGATTACTCGAGTACTCGACGAAATATCTAGAGCAGGGGTGTCGCACTCGTTTTTGTCCCGGCCCGCATTGTAGTTATGATTTCCCTCAGAGGGGCGTTAGAACAGTGAACCCATATAAATCTTTAATCATCTCCAAAACATGTTCTTACCATAACACAACAAATTGAGGGATAACTAGTTTTGAAATCAGAAGACAAGGATAATAGTTTGTTCAAGTATTCTTTAAGTTACTGTAAAAGAAGGGTTTGGTAACAGAAAAATGCAATATCTCAACATTGTTTATTTTTATGACAATTTTGAATTTGGGTACAGATTTAGCAAAAATCACGGAAGGTGACGAGTATGATTTGCTTTCGCGGGCCACATAAAATGATGTGACGGGCCGCATCTGGGCCCCGGGCCTTGAGTTTGACACCTAAGACGTAGAGGATAGTTGATTCTAAAAAGATTCGATCGCGACAGGCCTCGTTGTTTCCAGAGGGGGAAAAAACAGGTGTCTATTTATCTGCGCCGTCATTTGGTGACATCATGGCGTGAAAATAGCAGCATGCAGAGTCACGATGCACGCCCGTAAAACAAAAGCATATGACGGCCGAGGTGGATGAGGCAGGCTGCCAGAAGCGCAGCGAGCAGACATCTATGATCACGGAAGACCAGCACGGAAAAAGAGCTGAAGGCTGCGGGAGGTCAGCTGACTCAACGCTGAGGCATCCTTTGCCGTTTGTCCTGCCAGGTCCACTAAACGAGGATATAATGGGGGCTCGGCTCACAGGCTTCGCGCTTGAGTCCCAGCCTTTATCGTCTTTAGATAAATTGCAATAGTCTAGTTTTTAAGATTGAGTCCATGTCCAAGTCTCCAATTTTAATCCGTTTTAAGCATCAATGCAAGTCTGTGGTATTTAAGCTTAAATCTAAAGTGCCGTGAAAAAGTATTTGTCCCCTTCTCAAATTATTATTATTAGTTTTTTGTTTTGCTTAGTTCATGGCATCAGTTCAAGTCATCAGCAGGTCTGCTCAGAATGTGCTTGCGTTTATTGTATTTGGTTATATTTGTTCAATAAACCGATTGAAAGTGCACCAGCAGCTGCACATTCTTATGCATCTTAATCACCTGTGGAGGGATTACAATTCGTTCTAACTAGCAATGAGAGGCTATATTCAATTAGCTAACAATGTTTAACTTACCACAGATGTGCAGTTTTATAAATTAAGCCAGTTGTACTTGGCAATAGGCACGCAGTTTAGCTTCTTTTATGAAGTGTGAAATGATTCCAAACTTTGGACATTGTGTTTTACACACACTTTCCCCCAGGCTTGCGCTTATTGCTATGTGACACTGCAGTAACAGTCCGTGAAGGAAAAATGATCACTGCAAAAGTTCAGGAATATGGTGAATCATCCCTGATATAAGTATGATTTAAAAAAAAAAAAAAAAAAAGCGAACTCCTATTGATATATTCAATGGTTTGGACTCTGTAGAAGGTTTTTGTCCAGGATATCCCTGTACTTGGCCGCATTCATTCGATTGCAACCAGTCTCCCTGTCCCTGCAGCTGGAAAACACACCCACAGGATGATGCTTCACTGTTGGGACTGTATTGGACAGGTGATGAGCCGTGCCTGGTTTTCTCCACACGTGCCACTTAGAATTAAGGCCAACAATTTCTATCTTGGTCTCATCAGAGCAGAGAATCTTATTTCTCACTATCTTGGAGTCCTTCAAGTGTTTTTTAGCAAACTCCATGCGGGCTTTCATGTCTTTCACTGAGGAGAGGCTTCCGTCGGGCCACTTTGCCATCAAGCCCCGACTGGTGGAGGGCTGCAGTGATGGTTGACTTTCTAAAACGTTCTCCCAGCTTCCAACGGCATCTCTGTAGCTCAGCCACAGTGATCTTTGGGTTCCTCTTTACCTCTCTCACCGAGGCTCTTCTCCCCCAATTGCTCAGTTTGGCCGGACGGCCAGCTCTAGGAAGGGTCCCGATCGTCCCAAACGTCTTCCATTTGAGGATTATGGATGCCACTGTGCTCTTAAAACCTTAAATGCAGCAGATTTTTTTTGTAACCTTGGCCAGATCTGTGCCTTGCCACAATTCTGTCTCTGAACTCATCAGGCAGTTCCTTTGACCACGTGATTCTCATTTGCTCTGACATGCACTGTGAGCTGTAAGGTCTTATACAGACAGGGGTGTGGCTTTCCTAAACACGTCCAATCAGTATAATCAAACGCAGCTGGACTCCAATGAAGGTGTAGCACCATCTCAAGGATGATCAGAAGAAATGGACAGCACCCGAGTTAAATATGAGTGTCACAGCAAAGGGTCTGAATATTTATGGCTGTGTGATAATTCATTTTTTCTTTTTGAATAAATCAGCAAAAATGTCAACAATTCCCTTTTTTTCTGTCAATATGGGGTGCTGTGTGTACATTCATGACCATGCAAAGCACATTGTGTATGAAATGTGCTATATAAATAAATGCTTTGCTTAATGAGGGGGAACATAAATGATTTACGCAAATGGCTGCAATATAACAAAGAGTGAAAAATTTAAGGGGGTCTGAATACTTTCCGTACCCACTGTAGCTCCACCTAACCAGGATCAATGGATGGCAATTGTGGTGGAAATGTATGTAATGGATAAGCTCAAATTAACAATAATAGGAAAAATGGATTTATGTACAAGAACGCAAATAACGATCGGCACGAGGGTCGGACTATTTTAGAGATGACTGAAATAAAGTGAGGGGAAAAAAGACTCATGTTCACAGCAAGAGAAAAAGACAGAAATAACATCAATGCCGGCCTCCCTCTGGGCTTAAACTCTGACTTCGACTTTCCGGAGTGTAAACCCACCCCCATTTGCTCCGCTACCCTCCCTCCCCTCGATCCATCATGAGGTCAAGGCAGATGCGTCCTCTACGCGAATCTTCACTTTTTCATTCTTCGCCTGTGTTTCACATTTAGAGCCGGCCGGGTGCCTCTGCTTGTATTCGCCGCAGATGTCTCCATGGCAACTTGCTTATCCTGCCTTTCGCCAAATGCTCAGTTTAGTCAAGTCAGGAAACGCGATACAAAGTTGACGCTTCCTAATCCGCTTTTCCATGTTTCATCGCTATTGTGTTGATGGATAAAATTCCCCCGTGCTCTTTGTACCTGGGCTTCGTCATCATCCATCAAGGAGCAGTCAGATTACTTTATGGTCTTATGATCAACCCACGTTAAGAGTAGCGCACGTGAAAAGACGGCAAGTTTGAAATAACCTAATAATAAGGCCAACACATCCAGAGTGAAGCCAGAATAAAACTTCTTCCTTTCTTTTGTGTAAACTAACGAACAGATTCAAAGATTTTTTTTAAACTGAAACATACAAAAAAAAAAAAAAAACTAGCAAGTTGTAAATTCTCCAATAAATGAAAGATTCTCAAATTACAAAATAATGTATAAAATATGATTTATATGTAGATGCATCACTGTGGACGCAGTGGTACCTTGACTTACGAGTGACCTGAGATATGAGTCATGGCTCTTTTTTTTTTTTTTTTTTTTTTTTTGGGGAAGCAAAAATTAGAGCCACCTGCGCTAGAAATGGTGACAAAGAACTTAACAACAAGCAGCAGTTTGGCAGATAATGAAAAATTTTTCAAAGAAGTTGCTTCATGCTGTTTATTGCAACTCTCAGTTCAAGTTTATTGTCGAACAAAAAGAATTACACTGGTGTAAGTCATGGCGTGATATCTGCAAATTATTAATTTGCCTTCAAAAGCCATTTCTGTCTTATTTTTGTTTTATAGTTTGAGCTGTCACAAAAGCAAAGAAAAAAAAAAACTACCGTCACAGTCACTGTTCTGCTTGATGTTTCTTTTCACAAAAAAAAAAAAAAAAGCTTGGGTTTTTTTTTCATTATTTTTTTACAGCTTTTTGTCAGAAACCAATGTTTATGGTGAAACCAACCCATGTTCTGCTGCTGATTACTAAAGAACAGAAAAAGCTAGAAAAAAAAAAGTTACGTTTTTTTTTTTGTTTTTCCCTTGTGACAGAAGAAAGTCTGGACTTTCCTTTGGTAGGTGCAGCGCTTGTCAAGGAATGCAATATTCTGTGGGTCTTGAAAGATCAATCAAAAAGCTCCAAAATAGCTGGCAATATGGGGAACCGCTTTGAAAGTGGCTGGCAGTGAATGATTGAATCAAGCTTTCTTTGATTTCAAACAATTATTATTGTTTTACACGTAAAAACAAGACTTCTATCATGATACTTGCGAGTGCTCCCCTCCCTTCTCATGCAATGGACTATGGCATCTTTCTGCGCATGTGCAGACTTGATTCAGGAAGAGGGTAGCAAAAGAAAGTTACAAACTTGTTAGCACGTTGTGAGGAAAATGAAACAGCAGTTTCCCAGTGGAGCAGAAAAAAGGCGAGAGGAAAAGCATTTTTATTTTTAAAAAAAAATTTTCATGGTGACACCGAGCGCACGTAACCAACAGCAGCTATAAGAGCCATATGCTCTTGCCTGTCACAGTAGCACTTCTGTCAGTGTCAGCCAAGGAGGCTGTTGTGGAGAGTGACACAAGTGGCACTTTTCATCACAGATATAAGAGTATTAAAGCGGTCGAAATAGATAAATGTTCAATGTTATTACAGTAAAAACATTGAGATGATTTTTTTTTTTTGTTAGATGATAATCCTCAAGAAAGATTTTAGGGACTTTTTTGTGCACTTTTTTAGGGCCCCACAACTGGGTCTGCCCTGGGCCCCCAAATGACTAAATACTCCCCCGGTGCAGACCTGGTACAGTTCATGAGAAAAGAGCATACACAGTCGATGGTTATAATAAAAAATAAATCTGGACTCAGCTTGCGGCCATCTGTCACACTGACAGCTACTGTTACCTCTCGTCTCAGCCGTGGCCTCCTGCAGGTGCTGCTGCTGAGGTCCACGATCAGACTTTTTCAGACCCTTTTTTTATGTTCAGTGGTCGTAAATCCAGCTATCCAACCGACGTTAGCACCACCAATATTCTCTGGAGCCTGTTATGGAGGAGCAATCAGTAGGAAGGACGATTAGGGTTGTGTCAAAATAGTAAATAAAAGTCACAGTACAGCGGTGCCTCGACTTAGGAGTTGAATTTGTTCCCTGTCCACACTTTTAACTCAACTTCTTTTCCCCCATTGAAACGAAAGGAAACGCCATGCATTTGTTCCAGTCACCGCCCAAAACACCCCACAAATTTGTATAATTGTTTTAATAATTGAAAACATTCACTCCACAGCATTGTACTTTGCATGTATTGCTACCGCTTGTCTAAATTAGGGATGTTCGATACCACTTATTTTTCAGACCGATACCAATGCGAGTATTCACTGATACCGAGTACCGATACCATTAGTCCTTTTGATACGCACAATTTCATTTAACACAGTGACAGACGATTGTGAACAAAGTACCTTCTTTCTTTCCGATACACATGATTCGTCCATGTACCAAACCGCCGCAGTGTAGCACCAACTACTGGCGAGGAGGACTTTTACTCGATAGATATTTTTGCCTCAATTATCGGTGGCTGCTATCGGCAGTCTTCACAAGTATCCAATACATTAACATAAGGCCTGTATAGGCTGGATATCTGTATCTGTACTCGCCCATCCCTAGTTTAAATTTGTGTACAGGTTTTTATTTACCGCAACATTAATACTACTTTCATTAGCCCGTCTAAAGCGTTTTGCATTGTGTGTTAGCATTAAGCTGGTGGACATTCGTTTGCCAAAATGTGGTTTGGTTAAATACACGATGTGTAATTCTCTGTTTTGTTTGACAGTAAACTTAAACTAGTAGTTGTTCACTTGGCCTCCTTTTTGAGGAGTTGTTCGCTGCCTGCAAACTGCTGCGTCTTGTTAAGTTTGCTGTCGCCGTAGCTAGTGCTAGTCACTACAAGTTTTGCTCATAACTCAAGCCCAAGAAATTCGTCACTCCTAAGTCAAGGTACGACTGTATTACAAAACGAAGTGCATGCCCATGACAAGTGTTGTTTCCTCCTCCTCTCCTCCGGATTCCTACAGAGTTGCGTGGCAGATGTTTTTCCTTTTGATGCGGCGTGTATGATCTCTTCATGTTCAAACGTCTGACACGAGCCCCTCAGAGTGAACGCCGCTCATAATAATTCACTCATGATACTTATTATGGCAAATATAACTGACATAAATGTCATTAACATTGCATCGTCAAAGAGAGAGAGAGAGACATTTTTAACACTTCAAATTGGTGAATAATTTGCAAAAATAACAGACCCACCTTGGGACTGACCAGTAATATTGATTTGTGACAAAAATTGAACTTGACGGAATTTGGACATAGATGGTTTCGGCCCGACGCCTGCGATATGCAGTTCTCATTATAATAGTAATAAGGATAATAATTATAATTATAATAATGATGATAGTAATAATAATGCATTACACTTATATAGCGCTTTTCTAGACGCTCAAAGACGCTTTACACTTTCAATTCAAGTTCAGTTATGTGTTAGCTTGTGGACTAAAGGCTAAGCTATGTTGTTGTGACTGTCTGCTTGTGTTTTAAATACAGTAAAGAGGGAGTAGAGGAAGGGGCTGAGGACAAATCCCTGAGGTGTCCCCGTGCTCAGAATGAGAGTGGAGGTGTTGTTTCCCATCCTGACATTCTGAGGCCTGTCGCTGAGGAAGTCCGGTGCCAGTTATCTATTGAAAACTCCCATGGATCTTTGTTCAGTGTCCAAGCAAGTACTCTATGCATTTTCTGTGACATCTCGTATAAGATGCAAGCAGAAGCGCTATGGTGAATTGACGGATTGGTAGCTATATGCTCCCCTAAACCTAATAACAGGTTGGGCCATCCTCAGCAGCAAAAACTGAAATCAGACGTTTTCTATAACTGGCAATTAGTCTTTCACATCTCTGTGGAGATATTGTCACCCACGCCTCATTGCAGAATTGTTTGAAATCAGCAAAAATTGAGGGTTTTTCGAGCAAGACCTCATGTCACTGCATTTCAATCAGATTAAAGTCTGCACTTGGACTAGCCCACTCCAAAACCTTCATTTTGTTTTGTTAAAGAGCGAAATTCATGGTTCCATAAATCACAACAAGTTGTCCAGGTCCTGTAGAAGCAAAGCAGCCCAAGACCATCACACTACCACCACCATATTTGACTGTTGGTAGGATGTTCTTTTTTCGTGCTACATTTACACCAGATGTTACGAGACACACACCTTGCAAAAAAATCCACTTTCATCTCGTCAGTTCATATAATATTCCTCCCAAAATCTTGTTAATAATTCAGATGTTTTTTGCAAAAGTAAGATGAGCCTTTATTTTCTTTTTTGTCAGCAGTGGTTTTCGCTTTGGAACTCTGCTATTGATGCCACTTTTGTCCAGTCTTTTGCTTATTGTTGTGTCGTGAACACTGACCTTAACTGAGACAAGGGAGGCCTGCAGTTCTTTAGAAGTTGTCCTGAGTTCCTTTGGGACCTCATGGATGAGTCATTGTTGTTCTCTTGGGGTAATCTTTGTAGGCTGGCCACTCCTGGGAAGGTTCACCACTGTTCCATGTTTTCTCGATGTGAGGATAATGGCTCTCCCTATGGTTCGCAGGAATCCTAAAGCTTCAGAAATTGCTTTGTAACCCTTTCCTGACTGGTATCAATTACTTTTATTTCTTGACTGTTCTTCAATTGGTTTGGATAGTGTCATTTTGTTGAATGTTTTTTCGATCTTTTGTCCGACAGGTTCTGTTTAAGTGATGTCTTTATTGAACAGATCTGGAGGTAATCAGGCTTGGGTGTGATCAGTGAAAATGAACCTAAAGTTGATTAGCCACAATTAACTCATGATTTAACAAGGGAGTAATTACTTTTTCACACAGACCCAGAACTTTGATTAGTTTCCCTAATAAATGAAATCACAATTTAAAAGCAGCATTTTAAGTTCACTTGGGTTATATTTGTCTGATATTTACATTTGTTTGAGGATCTTTAACATTAAAGTGGGGAAACTATGCAAAAATATGAGAATTTGAGAAAGGGGGCAACGATTTTTATGGCACTGTATAATAAATTACGGCCTGGCTGACAAATGAAAAGGATAAGCAAAGATAAACTGTCTTGTTCTTAGATGTCGGGCCACCAAGGCATATGAAATAATGTTGTGATTAAATTCTTCCATGTGGTGTTTTATGTTGGTGACTTGCCTCTTCTTCTTAGTATGGTGGCCTGTAAGGTCATCACATGTGCTTCTCATCAGGCAACAATGAGTGGTCGTAAATCCTATGACAAAGTTCCCCAGCAGTAATCTCAAGAGGCTCTTATGGAGGAACAATCAATCAGAAGGAAGATTAGGGCCACGCTGAAATGATTTAACGTTTATATCACCGGGCACGTGACAGGAATAAAATCTAAAATACAAGTAGTCAGTAATATTGTAAGAATTAAGTCATCGTACACTAATCAAATTGCATCTAAAAAATTTTGTAATATGTTTGAGATTTTTTTTTTTTTTTTTGTTGCAGCAAAAATATTTTAAATGTTACACTAAATAAGTAGTAATTTTAAAAAAGTCATATTAGTATAATAAAGTCCTAATGTTACAAAATTGAGGGGGGGAAATTCCTGCTAAAACTAAATTCTCGTAACTTAATTTTTTGAGGAAAACTGTTTTTTAATATTATGAAAAGAATAAACAATATAGATGTAATTCTTTCACAAAATAGTAAAAAAAAAATTATTTTTTTGGGGTGGTGGGGGTGTTAATATTACCAAAATTAAGTTGTATTTTTTTCTTTTTATTTTAGAAAGTCCCAATATTACCAGATTTTTTTTTCGGGAAAAACGTTTGAATCTTTGTTTTTTTTTAATAAATAAGAAAATACAAATATTTGTTATAATATTACAAAAAGACAGAATATTTTTAAGAGAAAATTGCATTTTGTGGGTCAAGGATTGTGCAGTTCTCTTTCCTTTTATTTTTTTAGAAAGAAGAACATTTAAAAAAATCTTTCAAACGTTTTATTATAAAGGGGTAAAGGTTTTTTCAAGTTGTAATATTACAAAAAAAAAATGTAAATATATATTTTTTAGATAAAATATTGCGTATATAGGGTTTAACATTACACGACTGTAATCACAACAATTAGGCTGTAAAAAGCAGTCAGGCTCAGGAAGTCCCAGTGAACTCTGGAGAAAAAGAATTCCAATTCAATGAATTACATTTTGAAGTGAGATAGGATGGAGTTTCTCACATCAGGGTAGGGCGACTCTACTGGGGTGTAACCCCGCACGTGTGCCCCATGTATTGCAACGTTTGCATCTGGGGGCCAGCTGCCGCTCTCTTGATGTGCAAGCGCATCAAAGTGATTGGGGGGGGGGGGGGAGTGTCACTGGAAGGTTTCATTTAAAACACAGCTGATAGAGTGACAGTGGGGAGGAATCTGATTTTCATGGATGCAGCCAGACATACTGACTTGTTCTAGGTCACGCTGATGTCACATTTAATATGGTAAGTGTCAGTTACCAAGAGCAGAATGTTCTTGTATAATGAAACAAAACGAGCAGCTTGTTTTGCTTTTCGTTAAAAATTCTTTATTGGACAAGGAAGCTTAAAAAGGGTATCCTGTGCTGGTGAACAAGAAGCAGCTGATTACACGTCAGGGATGAAATGCCACATGGAACAAATTAGCAACCTTAGATGGGATGTAATATAGTACTGTAGAAGCACACTATGACATGCAAAATGTGCTTAAGACTTTGTCTTGTTTGAAGAATAAATATACATTAAAATATAAAAAATGATGATAGTGGATTCTTATTAAACTTACTTTTAATATAGTCCAGGGTTGGGCATATCCTGATTTCATCAAGTATTTTTTCTTTTTGTCAAGACAAAAGTTTGACCAAGGCACTCAACATTTACAATTAATACACAAGCTTACGACACAGATATACTTTGAGAGAGAGAGAGACCTTGAACTTCAATCTAACTTCCTAACATTAAAAGGCCTACCTAACCATAACCAACCCAAACTAATCTACAAATCCTATCCTCAAATTTACAGCCCAACCACAAACTCCTATCTTAAAACCTAACCCCAAATCCCTGGTTTTCAAACTCATGGCCAATATAGACAACACTACATAATTTCATGTGGCTGACCAAAACCAGGAATTAATCCAAATGACAAAGAAAAGTGGCATCAAGACTAAATGAGCTTTGACAAAGGCTGTGAATGTTTTGTTCCCCCCCAATAATTACATGGCTTCCGTCATGATTGTTCCTCTTAGAGCAGCTGTAACTGCGATAAATGCAACCCTAACCTCATGTGTGCATCAATATCACTATAAGGTGCCTTGGAGACTTCCCCATTGAACTTTTTCATTTCTGAATACACTTAATACAATTTTCATTGTATTAAGTAGATGTTATATACTGTTAGAAATTAATATTGGTAGTCTCCACACTTTTTTTTTTTTTAAATATACCTGCATATATAAATTAACTGCAAGCAGACACTGTACATGCAAAGAGCACAATATGCAAGATTGCTGACAAGTGTGGACATTTTTGGCTAATGTTAGCATTTCATAAGCATATGGTTCAGTCAGCAAGCCTACTCTGTACTGTTTAAGAATTTCTGAAAGCTTATTATATCAATTGATATTTCACTTTGACAGCTTGAAAACATCCAACTACATGAAAATTACAAAACATAAGTGTAAATATGTAAACGCTTACTCTGCAACTATCCACTGTCACCGTTGAAGACAAAATACTGGTTGTAATGTAAATGAAAATTGAGGATTTCATAAAGGGGCAGTTACACCATAATGACAGGGTGGACAGCAATTTCAGGACATGCGAAATGTTCAATATGATCATAAAAATAGAATATAAATGACTTGTTTTATCAAATAACATGGACAATAAAACTGTCATTTAACAATGTACCTTACACACAAAAAGTTAGAGCAGTGTGGGACATGGCAAAAAAATAAATTGTACTGGTATGTGTGCAAATGTTTTGCCACTCATAAGACCTCAGAGTTTCAGTATTCTGCTACATTTTCATGATGACAGTGATTCTGATGAGGTCACCAAAGGCACTTTATAGTGATCTTGACCGAGATAATCTAATCCTAACCTTAACCATCTCTTGTGCATCAGGTCATCAGTAAACTATGTCCTAAAATCAAATGCAGTACATACAGCATGAGGCCAAAAACCACAGTGTGATGATCAATGACGGAATGGTCCCAACATCGGACTGTTAAAATGACAATATAAAGAAAGCGGTGTTCCCTTTTGTCCCATCTTAACACCTTCTATGCCTTTTCCAGGGACTTGTAGTATTCTTTGAGCACGGCCCAGGCCTTTGGCGCCATGAAACCGTCCGGAGGATTGTCGCCTTCGCGGGCCATCTTGCGCATGCGTGTGCCCGAGATGAAGTCATAGTCTTGATGGCTGCGGGGAGGGGGACATTAAAAAGTTCACTTTTTGTTCCACGTCAAGCTAAAGACTTTGACATTGTATCTCGAAGTGGGAATCAAACAATACCAATAACGACATCATAAAGCAATGTACGCCGATATGATAAGACGGATATGTGGGATAGATCTCGAAAAAAATTAACTGTGACAAAAACCATGAGACTGAGGAAGTGAAATGTTTTACATTTTTTTCTAGTCCGAGTACTGAATCGGAAGCAACACTGATACTGCATAACCATACACTACTTAACCTAACCCCAACCTAGTTCTAAACTAGAACCTCAGCCCCTGTCCTCAAACAAACCTACTAAACCAAACCTAAATTTATTCACTCACCAAATCCTAAACTAACCCTACCCCAACCTTAAACCCTAAATTGCCTTAGCATAAACTTTAACCTAACCATGAAATTAAACCACAACCTAACTTTAAACCCTAATTAATTGCAATCCTGATCACTACTGTAACCCTAACATAACGCTAAACACTTCTAAGCACTTGTGTGAGGCTGAATCTTGATTTTTATAGCAATTAACTTACTAACTGTATTCACACCTATTCTTGGTCAATCTTTTACGGTCAAATTCAAAAGCACTTCTAAATTTATTTTCATTGATTGATTGACTTTTAAACGAAACCCGAAATGTAAACCACAATCTAATCCTAAACCAACCCTCCAACTACTACTCTCAGACATGCTAAATACAGTTGTGACAATGACTAAAATATGAAATTTGTAATTTGAACTAGTAATGCTTACATTTTGACCATAAACAGTTTCATTTCCAAGTTCTATGTATTAATTTATAGCTCTATTGATGTCCTCAGTTATAAGCGTTCCACATTAAAAAAAAAAAAAAAAAAGCAGAACCATGACGGCTCTTTGAATTGAGTCCACATTGAGCCATGCCCAGGCGCATTTTGTTTTGGCCACATTTCCATTCGGTGTCAAATTAGAAGCAGCTTGCTCTGAGTTCAACCATGACCTCTTCAAGGGTGGCAGAACTATTGAGAACACCCAAATAGGATTTTGCATCACTTTTGTGCTCTAAAGAGAGTGAATTCTGCAGCCCTCTGAAGTTTTGTACTAGTACTCGATGTTCCTGATAAACTCAACAGTGTCACGGTCAAATAAAAGGCATGGTTCTGACCATTGGTCCCCTAGTGTCATTGCTCTTCCTTTGCTATTTCACTGCACCAATGAAGAATAGAAAATGGAGGGAAATACAGTGGCTAGCCACTTGTCGTAGGACTACAGGCTTCCTCCCACATTCCAGGAACATGGAAGTTCGGAGTTGTCCATAGGTGTGAAAGCTGGTTTGTCTTTATGTCCTCTGTCATTATCTGGCAACCAGTTCAGAGTGGATCCCGCTTCTGCCGCCAAATGTCAGCAGGGATCGGTTTCCAGTTTCACCCGCGATACTCACTTGTTCGAATCGTAGAAGTCCATGGCTTTTTTCACTTTGTTGTAAGCAGCGACCTTGAAGGGAACAATCTCCAGGGTGATGAGACCCGGGGCCATGGTGAGGACTTTGGCCCCGTGGGTGGGCTCGTACAGGTCCTTCCCCGTGTCGGGGTGGGGCATGCCGGCGGGGTCGCGGCCCACAATGTAGAAGTTGGCTCCGGCTACCATCCGAGCTCGGCAGTGCCACTGCACCTGTCGAAGGAGCAAACGTGTATTTTAATCTTGCCGGCAAATCTGGGGGGAGAAAAGAAGAGAGCCATGATTTTTTTTTTTAGATGACGTAGGTGAAACGGCTTGGTGATTTAGCGTCACTCCTCATTTGGGCAAATTCTCTAGTAGGAGTTCAAAGGCAGAGCGAATTTGAAATGTGCCCAAAATGGCGGTTCCCAACCAAAATGTCGGCTTTCCTGTTCATTTTCAAGCATGTTGAGGCCCCCAAAAAGGCAAGACATTTGAAAGGCATTCACCTCAGTGGGCCCGGCGTACATCATGGGTGAGGGGAAGATGGCGACGATGGTGGAGTCCGGATTCAGGACGCCCTCGTCCAGCACAGCGGCGTGCTGCCTCATCCGCCACTGCAGCGGCACGTCGTCGTCCTTGGTCCAGCCGCCCAGCGGGTGCAGCAGGAGCACGGGCCGGCGGTAGCCCCGCTCTGTCAGGCGCTTGTGGGTGTCCTGCATCAGGAGGGCGTGGCCGTTGTGAACCGGGTTGCGCAGCTGGAAAGCAAACACGGCATCTGCGGTGGGAGGAAATGTGGACTGGAATTAGCTTTTTCGTTGACTATAAATGTTTATATACTGCAGATGGCTGGAGGCATTTTTGGGAATACAGTAGAACCTCAATAGAACAGACTAATAGGGGCTGGGTCGTCTGAACCAGCTGATTGTCCGTTCCAGTGAAGGAGTTATGCTAGGACAACAGGGAACACAACAACCAAAAGAAACTGTTGCTGTACCAAAAATAGGAAGTTCCAGACTCCAAAGACTTGTTTTGTATTCCTTAAGAGTTAATGCCGCAGCCATGTCGCTCTCTCCCTGCCAGCGCTCGATGCACAATAGACGATAGAACCATCGTCACGTGGCCACCACATCAATGCAAGAGCTCTTGCATTTGCTTTTTCTCAGAGGATTTTCTCCTTCGAGTTCCTCCACGATCTCACGTTCGATTCATTCACATTGAACTGCCGCGCTGCTTGACGATTTCCTACTTCAGCAAGATTAAGTTTTGTTTCAAGGCGACTGAGTAACGACCCGTTAGAAGACATTTTGTACTTTTAAGTTTAAGGTATAACAAACTCATGAGTGAGCATTTATGCTGTGTAGTGCAGTAGCAACTGACAACAATAGCAAAATGGTGGCTGACACAAGGACGTCAGAATGCGTCAGCGAGTAGCGCTCATTTACCGTCATATACACCTTCACTTCCTGAATGTTTCATGATCATGCATTCCCCGAGCCAAAAAACATACCTGCATTCATTTCTTTAAACTTCTGTTTGAGCTCGATGGGTGTCAGTCGGTACTGGTCCAGTCCGTCGTTCCAGTAGATCCGGTCAAAGACCTGCAGGTCGCCACCAACCAGCCAGTCGCCGCTCTCCATGACCATCTGAAATGGGAGTCACTGCGGTCAATACGGTGGACGCTGAACGCAAACATAGTGCAGACACGAGACATCCGCGAGCCATAAAAAAAGCGCTTAAGCGAGCTGGAGCGGCACCAGGCGAAGGTCTAATAAAGTCCAGACTTGTCAGGTCCGAAACAGCGGGGACACTCAGAAAATGGATCCAAAGTAAAACCTGTTCCAAAGATTTTCTCCCCTCTTGAGCTTCATTGGAAAAGGTCACCAAGCATACAGGCTGGCTTGGCAATCTAAAAAAAAAAAAATATATATATATATATAGCTTGGTGAAGCAGCGTGTGGCTCACTGCCCAAGGTTATTTTTGTACGCTCCGTTCCAAGTAACTGTCAACAATTAGATGTTACGGTCGCAAGACAGCAGTGTAAGTGGGACAGCAGCTGTCTTGTTAGTCTGAAGACCTTGTATACTGCACTTATGTGCTTTCTCTATGCAACATCTGCTCTTCCTATAGCAATAACAATTATGTTTTCATGCTTTTGAATACAGCAACTACATTAAGCCTGCCACACACCGAGCGACGCGGCCAAAGGCAAATGGTTCTGCAACCGGTTATTAGGGGCCAACCATCGGGAACTAGTGTTGCTGCGATTCGAAATTTCAATTCGAAATTGCCATCGCAGCGTCACATCTGTAACGGCCCGCCCAAAAAATGTTAATACAAAAACAATTAAAAACAAAATTTAAAAAAACTAAACTGCTCGTGTTGCACCTTTCGCAACAACAAATGTTTCCGGGTAACAAATGAAATCCATTCTGCCT
The DNA here is from genome assembly GCF_024500385.1 of Phyllopteryx taeniolatus. Taxonomy (NCBI): domain Eukaryota; kingdom Metazoa; phylum Chordata; class Actinopteri; order Syngnathiformes; family Syngnathidae; genus Phyllopteryx; species Phyllopteryx taeniolatus. The sequence goes on from NC_084505.1 coordinate 23,857,131, forward strand.
CTGCCAAGCTGTACCAATACAGTAGATGCATTGTGTTTTACAGTAATACTTAAGTATAATTTCTTGTACCCGTGGCTGAAAATCCAAGCGAGGTTGTTCGCAATTGCTCAGTTCCGTCTGGTTCATTTGCATCACTGTGTGCGGCAGGCCTTTGCAAACTTGTTTCAAATTATAATAAAACAAAAAAAAACAAGCATGCATTTTTGATTTTCTTTAGCTTTTCTGCTACGTTTATGCAACCAGCTTCAACCAGGGGTATTAAGGGAAGACTATTTAAGGGTCCTACAATGTACGACACTAAACACACCAACTCCTACTCTCTTGGAGCGCTTGCACACTGCACAGACTCAGTTTATTTAACATAACTCACAAGTGACCATCAAAACAAAACATTTGGCTCTTTAGCGCATCATCCCCAACCCACTCTCCAGGCATGACTAAATCGATTTATACTCAATCCAACTGTTGAACTATTGAAACAGTTGGATTAAGCATGGATTGATATAATGATATAAACGACAGAGGGTTAGATTGTACGGTAGATGTTTTTATATCGTACTACTATAGACATCGTTGTATCACACAGCCCTAGTTTAGTGTATTGTTGTTTTAACAGTTCACTAATAACTGTGGTTAAAATCTTTTTACATTTCAATTGATTACATCCATTACAACCCCAATTCCAATGAAGTTGGGACGTTGTGTTAAACAAAAACAGAAAACAATGATTTGCAAATCATGTTCAACCTATATTTTATTGAATACACTACAAAGACAAGATAGTTAATGTTCAAACTAATCAACTTTATTGTTTTTAGCAAATAATCATTAACTTTAAAATTAATTTTATGGCTGCAACACGTTCCAAAAAAGCTGGGACAGGATCATGTTTACCACTGCGTTACATCACCTTTTCTTTTAACAACATTCAATAAACGTTTGGAAACTGAAGGCAATAATTGTTGAAGCTTTGTAGGTGGAATTGTTTCCCATTCTTGCTTGATGTACAGCTTCAGCTGTTCAACAGTCCGGGGTCTCTGTTGTCGTATTTTACGCTTCATAATGTGCCCCACATTTTCAATGGGAGACTGGTCTGGACTGCAGGCAGGCCAGTCTAGTACCCGCACTCTTCTACTACGAAGCCACGCTGTTGTAACACGTGGCGAATGTGGTTTGGCATTGTCTTGCTGAAATAAGCAGGGGCGTCCATGAAAAAGACGTTGCTTGGATGGCAGCATATATTTCCCCAAAACCTGTATGTACCTTTCAGCATTAATGGCGCCTTCATAGATGTGTAAGTTACCCATGCCATTGGCACTAACCATACCCTCACAGATGCTGGTTTTTGAACTCTGCGTCCATAACGGTCCGGATGCTTCTTTTCCTCTTTGGCCTGGAGGACACAACGTCCACCACAATTTCCAAAAACAATTTGAAGCAAAACAATTTGTTGCACCACAGAACACTTTTCCACTTTGCATCGGTCCATCTTGGATGAGCTCGGGCCCAGAGAAGCCGGCGGCGTTTCTGGGTGTTGTTGTTAAATGGCTTTTGCTTTCTATAGTAGAGTTTCAAGTTGCACTTACAGATGTAGCGCCGTACTGTATTTACTGACATTGGTTTTGTGAAGTGCTCCTGAGACCATGTGGTGATATCCTTTACACATTGATGTCAGTTTTTGATGCAGTGCCGCCTGAGGGATCGAAGGTCACGGGCATTCAATGTTGGTTTTCGGCCTCGCCGCTGACATGCAGTGATTTCTCCAGATTCTCTGAACCTTTTGATATTATGGACCGTGGATGATGAAATCCCTAAATTCCTTGCAATTGTACATTGATGAACATTGTCCTTAAACTGTTGGACTATTTTCTCACCCACTTGTTCACAAAGAGGTGAACGTCGCCCCATCTTTGCTTGTGAATGACTGAGAAATTCAGGGAAGCTCCTTTTATACCCAATCATGGCACCCACCTGTTCCCAGTTGGGGTGTTCCAAACAGGTGTTTGATGAGCATTCCTCAACTTGCAGTCTTTTTTTGCCACCTGTCCCAGCTTTTTTGGAACGTGTTGCAGCCATAAAATTCTAAGTTAATGATCATTTGCAAAAAACAAAGTTTATCCGTTTGAACATTAAATATCTTGTCTTTTTAGTGTATTCATTTAAACAGGTTGAACATGATTTGCAAATCACTGTATTCTGTTTTTATTTACGTTTAATACAACATCCCAACTTCAATGAAATTGGGGTTGTATTTCCGGTGGGTAAAATTGTTTCAAAACCAAATCACAGGCTAACCAGTGTCCTGGAATGGATTACATTCCGTCCGAAATCTGTGGAAGTCTAATTATGACTGGAAATGAAACTGTTCTCACGTGTGAAGATTGTGCGCGTTTATGTGACGCGATCAATACCTACTCGACTCGTTTCCCACACTCTAGTGAATCAGCCCGTGAACGACTAGCCTACTGACGAGTTGTGAAAGGCTAGATTAGCATCTTTGTCCGCCGCAGAGATCGATGGCTCTGTTTATGTTGGAGAGGGGAAACATCTGTATGAACACGCGCGCTGTTAATCCATCGCACGCGCACAGGGCGGATTCGGCCACGCGAGAAGGGCTGAGGCAAATAAACAAGTGGTGCGCTGGGGTTTCCAAGGAAGAGGGCTCCTGTCTGACTAGCCAACAGGTAAACAGGAAAAAGTGCATTAAGCGCATGTAACGCACAGCAGGTTGAATTCTGGCAGGAAACAGTAGGGATGGAGAAACATTTGGGTGAACAGTGCAGCGGTCTACTGACAAGAGTGTCTCCGGCGTGCGGGTTGAACGCATACACTTGGGTATACAAACATTGGTTACTGAGTGACATCTTTAATGACGACAAGCTGAGCACACGCTTCGTTGCGACAGTCAGAATTAAAAGGCGTAAGACCACAAATTATGCTAAAAATTTAAATCACTGCTAGTGAAAAAAAACAAATCATCTCTGTCAGCTGTTCTGGGTTTCAACAAATATATGTACAAGTATAAATTTTGTGGAAAACAATGTATTTCACTAGTTCAATTCAAAAAGTGAAACTCGGATTCGCAACACAGACTTTTATAATTTTGATCATTTGCACAATTGACATTGTCCCAGATTATCGCACTACTAGTCACTTTAAACTGCGTACATTCCTTGAAGTCTCTAGGACTATTGCTATATTAGTCATTGAAACTGCTCTAATTGATCTGCATCTTTTTCCACAATTGTCAAAAGAAATAAATACATTGTACCGGCATTACCAGATTACTAGCAACCTTTTATTGCTCAGCGACTGTTTTTCTCAATGTCTTTATGTCTCAAAAGTATTCTCTGTCAATTGACTGTTGTCGTACTCGAGCAGCTCCAACTACCGGAGACAAATCCCTTGTGTGGTTTTTTTTGGGACATACTTGGCAAAATAAAGATGATTCTGAAGATACAAATCACGTTTTAATATATAAATTAGGAATTGGTTAAATTCATCTGTATAATGAAGCCCCATTTATAGCATGGATATGTCGCTATAAGTGAAAACTTGCTATACAGACACTTTTTTAAATCGTTTCTCAGCAGACTTAAAGTTGTTAAAACACACATTTTAAACACAAAAATTTACAAATATAAATTATATTATTATTAAAATGCATTTGTACAGCCCTGATACATACACCCTACCTCCATCTGCTATTTGTGACGGAACAGTTCCCCCATTATCTTATCTACCTGAACCTCGAAGCCACAGATTGGAACAATTACAACCCATGCAGCGAGAGTGACTCAGCGTCCAGAAACAACACCTGCGAAAGCACGCTGGACCAAAAACAGGCAGATCAAGCGATTAGCCCGGGCGTCCGGACAAGTCGGGAGGAGGAGCGCCTGACCCCGGCCTAGCTATGGACAGAATGTCTTTCCATACGCAAAGTGAAAAAGACGCCACGTCAGATCTGTGTTCTATCAGCGTTGATTCAGAGGAGGTGCAACGTGGTTCTGCAGAGGCTCATCACTTTGGATTTACGACGACTTTGGGTGCAAACATTTGTCTTTTAACGGCACACCTGCACGTCGAAGTGCACACCTTTTAAACTACGTCCAAACTTGAAAGCCACCCTGTTGGGTTGGTGAAAAAGTGAGCAGCACCACCTGTGTTGCTAAGGCCATGTCCACACAAACATTGCTAGATTTTTTTTTTCTTTTTTAGGAAACTTATGTTTTTTAATGAGCTGCCGGCCTTTTTCCACAGGCAAAATGAGTTTTGGAGGGTGGAAAAGTGAGCTTTTGGAAAACTGGTCAGGCTGAAAACATTTTACAAAAGTGCGTGCGTGTAGACTGAGAACAACAGAACAGCATTAGCGTGAAATAAGCACACCTAATTAATGTAGAAGTACTTTTTGTCTAAGAACGTTTTGAGTTGTGGCGATGTGGCACTTGGACACATCCCAAATCACAAATCTCTCTCACTGCCGATCGATTGAGTAGGTCCTGCTTATCAGAAGCTAAGACTGTTAGCCAAAGCTAACTTGTGCAGCCAACAAAACTGAATGCAGCTCTGCTGAGATTTTGGCCTAGCTATGATAGCAGGGGGATCACACCTGTGGGTGATGTGGGTGGTCTGCATGATATTGATACAGGATGGTGTTTCAGACAGTGTAGCTGCTTGAAAGTGGCTTTAGATCTTCACCCAGCCAAGCTGATAATGGGCAGAGAAATTTTTAGGGGTGGTTATGTAAATTAGCCCCACAGTAACGTAAAAATTGGGGCAGAAGTGCAAAACGGCTCCCTCAGATACAAGATTTACTTGTTTGATTTTGCACTTGAAGGGTAGACAGCACTCCACAGTCCCAACTAGTTGTATACAGTACAAGCAATTAGTCGAATTTCCAAATTCTACCCTTCGTTTTATTTTTTTTAATCCCACCTCAATCGTCATTAAAGGTAACTGTTTTTAAGAGTTTACTATATCTCATGTATTCATATTAGACTGGGTAACCTTTGCTTATGACATATAGGCCAATGTACAAATGTTGCTTAAAACCTTGCTAGTAAAGGTTTTATGATGATGACAAACACATCTAGGACGCAATCAAAGCAAACAATCCAAATCCCATCCCAGGTTGTGAGCCAGGCCTATCTGAAGAATCCTGATCACCATCAGTTTGCTCTCAGCTACTGACCTTGATGTAGGGATGGTTCTTACAGGTGGTACCCCACTGGCGGGCACAACGTTCCTCCTTGCGGTGCTCGTAGAACTCGGGGTTGCGAAGGATGGCCACTCGCCTGCCTTCATACACCAACGCCATCGCCGTCACGCCATCCAGGCGCTCTTTGTCCTCTGAAGCCACCGGCAGCACCACCGGCACTGACAGGTTGATCACACCGCCTGGGGCCGAAAGTGAAGATTTCATCAGCAGTTATTTAAAGCCATTTCCAATATTTGGGTCGTGCCAAGAGTTGCTTTTTCTTAAACTCTACCACAGTGGACATCCAATTTAAAAAATGAAGATGTGAAGGGTAGACTTTCAGCTATAATTGAAGGGGTTTCGCAAAAAAGACCAAATTACCATTTTATGCTGGGTACCTCCACGTTCTGAGGATTACAAATGTTTAGACAGAGTGGCATAATTGTAACAATAACTATCATTTCTTGTTTCTTTGTAGGTCTTGGTGCCTTTGTTTGTCTTCAAAACTTGAAAAGCATGTTTCATTTGTGAAGGAATGGATAGCACCTGTCCAAATACTTTTGAGCCCCAGGAAATGGTAGCTTATTATGTCTGTATCCTGTATGGTAAATGCTATATTTTTGTAAAATCTCACATCTTTATCAATGGCCAGAGCACAGGCACTCTTGGAATTGCTGTTATTCTTCCGACAAATTAATTACCTTTCAGGGAAATTATTATTATTTTGCTTTAAATGTATTTTAGGGGTCCTGAACACAACCCTTCAAAACTCACGCAGTAGCACCACTGGAAAGTTTGAAAAAGTTAGCCCCCGACACCAGTTTCATCAATCGACACATAATTGGGTGGACATTTTTGTCATAACTGGTTGCACGGAAAAGTCTTAGCACCCATGTCCGAGATTGAACAGGAAGTCAAAAATTTTCAGTGAATTCCAGGACTCGTACTTAACCAAACACCACCGACCCCCTCCACCTCCCCCCCCCCCTTTTTTTTGTGCTTACGCCATCTAATGCAGCAAAGTTTGATGACCATTTTGAAACTTCAACATAAAAAAGGAGGTGCGAGAGCACGTTCATCAACTGTTATTGTCCAGATACATCTGAACTTAAGCGTCATATGGTTTAAGAATTTGAATAGTGAACACATCCTTAAAGGTTTCAATGGATGTTGATGCTGTGGCGTCAGAAGGTGATCTGGACCCCGCTGCGCCGTCGTCTGGTCCCAACGTGCGGGTCGAGCAGCTGCTTCACATTAAAACTCACACGAGCCAGCGAGGAGGACGCAAACGGGATTTTTATTGTTTATATTAGCAGACCGTTCTGTTAGCTGAGGGCCGGCGGCTTTGATTGACGTCGAGTGAGGAATTCACTGGGCTACAGCTGCAATTTTCTGGCATGCCAAACTACATGTCAATCTGTGATTTTTAGACACCTCATTTACATACTTGAGTTATTATCGCTGCTTTTTACATTTTTGGGGTATTCATTCTTGGACCGCTGTGGTTATAAGCACCTGCCAAAATCTGAAAATGATACATAGGCAATGCAAATTCTTTTTCATTTTCAAGTATTTTATGTATGTGCACACAACAAAAAAATTTGGCAGAACAACACAGGCCTCAGCAATTGGGAAAGGGTCATGTGTGAAATCGAGGAATGTTCGCGAAGCCTAAGTTGCAGTAATTGCACTCAAAACACATTGTGATACTCCTATTGCCAAAACAAAGTACCTTTTCTAAAAACTTGTGTGGAACAATAATGAGAATCTATTGCTCTTTTTGGATCCAAACAAAGCTTAAAATTGTTAAAAGCCAGGATTACTGGCTAAATTAAATGCCTGTGTCTAATTCTGATCAGAGACATCTTATTTCTGACTTTTTATAGATTTCAAGGTGAAAGAATGCCTAAGGTAAGCTCTGCTCGCCATCTAGTGGTCTTTTAAGCGTACTGCAAATGCACTTTTCACATGAAAATTCATTGCTTGTACAAATAGTTGAATCTCTGAAGTGCCTGGCCACCCATCAAGAGTGAAATAACATCTTTTAACCACCTCTTTGTGTGGATAAGATTAGATGGAAAAGTAAATGTATTTCTTTATTTTAACTAGTAGTCACTCATGGAGTCAGAAAAGTCGCTAGGAGCAACACTTAGTAGGCTAACTCTGTCACGACACGCTAACTCCGCTACTGGTCGTGGTAGTGATGAAAGCTGTACTCCACATTTGCATGCATGAGACAGAACCACCCTTCCTCCCAAAACTGCATGAGCTGAACCAGAGTGTGGCAAGCAGATGTACAAGTCTTTATCCACTGTGTATATTGACCCAAGAATGTCAGAGACTGTTTATTAACACAGCTGGGAACTCTTTAAATTGCCAAATAAATTGCTTTATGCCGTGTGTCTCCTTTAAAAATAAATAAATAAAATCATACCATCCAGCAGGCAATCAAAGTGGAGACACTGAAGATACTCTCGCTCCCTCATGAAGCCGTTGAGTGGCGTGGCCCAGCCTTCGGCCAGCACCTGTACCCACTGCATGTCCACCTGAGGGTCACAAAAACCATCAGCAACTGTAAATCTAATTTGCAGTCAGCCATATATGCTGAAAAAAAATCTAGGTTTTATAACGTTTAAGCAGTCATAAAGTACTATAACAATCAGACTGGCATATAAAATCAATACTGCACCGCTAGAAAACGATACATCACAACACAGTGGATGTACATCCACACTGGCGCTTCGCACAAGCACGATTGTGTTTCTGTGTTTCTCCTTTTCTGACTGCAGCTGAGTCTCAAGAGTCCCCAATAACACTAAACTTGTTGCTGGAGGGGTCTTAATACTTAAATGTAGCAAAAAAAAGTCACCAAGTTGGCAATTTGACCACGCTCATTAGCAGAACCCTGGGGCTTATTTCGATGAGATGGCACCACCCCCTCAAAAAAGGCTGATTCAATTTAGCTAGGCTCTAAAGAGAGGGCAAAAAGTCTCCTTGAATTTTTACCAATTCGCTAGATTTTGTGAGTGGTCGTAACGCTTGTGGATGGTCAGCAAAAATAAAATTGCTGTACACTGGGGCTTCCAATATGAAAAAGAACAAAGAAGAACCTTTCCAATCTGAAAAGCAGGCAGCGTCTCCGCGTCAGCTTTGGCCAGGTCCAGTTTGTTCTCTTGAACGTACAACTCTTTCACCTCGTAGGAAGCATCCACCGGTACAATGTCCTGCGATAATCGCAGAAAAGCAAAACAATTCCGTGTGACATCAGCAGTCGGGTAAAGTTAACTTGTGCATGCGTTCACCCTCTCCTGAAGCAGGTCAACCAGCTGCTGGATGCACTCGTTCACGCTGCAGGAGTCAGTCTTCAGCACCAGCTCGGGCGCCTCGGGTTTCTCGTACTCAGAGTCGATCCCGGTGAAGCCTGCGCGGCGACGTAAGATGTACGGTTTCATTAAACATCACATGACATGCTTGGTGTGGGGATGACAATGGGATCATCAACTCCATGTTACTTACGTCTGACACCTGTTAGCTCTGCTATTTTGTTTAAAAAAAAAAAAAAAAAATCCAATTTTGTCTCTTTAATTAATTAAACAGAACTGGCAGACATGAAAACAAGTTGGGAAAAAAAACAACGCCTTTGTGTTGATACAAAGGAGTACAGTATCAGGTCCACACTTGAAGAGTCGGGGAAATTTACTAGTAGTTGTATTATGAGAACTGAGTCCTACATTTATAAGGAAGAAGTCAAAATTATATAAGAAAAGCCATGATTTTTTATTTTTTTTTTACAGAACACATGGCCAAAAGGTAATATTAAAAGAACAAGACAAAAGTTGTACCTGTACTATTACAAGAAATAAGTTGTTCTATGAGAAAAAAGTACTAATACAAGTATAAAATTGATTATATGAAAACCGTTGTAATATTGTGTTGTTATTAAGAGTAAAGACAATTTTACAAGAATAAAGTAGCAACATGGGCGTGAATAACGAGAAAAAGGTAACATTACGAGTATGAAGTTGTAGTATTACTGGAATAAAGTCAAGAATAAGAATTTTCTATAATTTACATATAAGGAGGAAGTCAATTTAAGTAATTTAAGATAAAGTAGTAATATAATGAGAATTTTCTTTTACAAGAATAGGGTGAAATTGTGAGAGGAAAAAAACAGAACAAGTGTGAAAAAGTAATATTACGAGAAGTCAGTTGAACCACTGAGAACCAAAGTGGGCTAGCTACATTTTTGTCACTCGGCACCTTCGCGATTTGTAGTTTTATTACTGCAAAACAATCTGGAAGATTTATATGGCAATAATAACTTCTACATGCTTGTTTTTACAGATGTTTGTTTTCTGAGCTTTTCGTTTACAGTATTACAAACTTGCATCAAATCTCTCAATTTCAAGACAGACAACTTTCACTTGTACTCACATGCAGGTGCACTGGCGCCCAAGCTAAAGCACGACCTGCATTCCGAGTCTTTTATCAATCTCTGAACCTCACTTTCTGGGATATTTTGACAGGAGGTGGAGCCTGGTTTTGTGGGCGCTGCCATCTTGCATCTTTTTTCCCCAATTGTTGCACTGATGGATCAGGAAAAGTGCAGAGTGCAATAATGGACTGTCCCTTAAATGTAAACTTTGGAACTAAACCTCGATTTAGACCTGTATTTTTTTGAAAGATATGCCTTTTTTGTTTTCTGCACTTAACTTAAAAATGACAAAAATTTTGTTAGAGCGTCTGCCTCACAGTTCTGATGACTGGGGTTCAATCCCCGGCCCCGTCTGTGTGGAGTTTGCATGTTCTCCCCATGCCTGCGTGGGTTTTCTCCGGGCACTCCGTTTTCCTCCCACATCCCAAAAACATGCATGCTAGGTTCATTGAAGACTCTAAATTACCCGTAGGTGTGAATGTGAGTGCGAATGGTTGTTTGTTTATATGTGCCCTGCGATTGGCTGGCAACCAGTTCAGTGTGTACCCCGCCTCCTGCCCAATGATAGCTGGGATAGGCTCCAGCACGCCTGCGACCCTTGTGAGGAGAAGCGGCTCTGATAATGGATGGATATTTCGGGGGGAGGGGTTTAAGAAGAAAAAAAAAAAAAAAAAAACAGGAAAAAGTTGTAACATTACGAGAATTTTAGAATGAAGTTGTCATATTATGACCACAAATGTATAACTAACTGCATTATGAGTCAGGACTCAATTCACAGACAATCACAAGTGGGAATCCCACAACTGAACTCGGTGATACACTTCACTGATAACCCCCAAAAAAAAACTCTACCTCGTATTTCGCCCGCTCTGGCTCTCTTGTAGAGGCCCTTGACGTCTCTCTGCTCGCACACGTCCAGCGGGGCGTCCACAAACACCTCGAAGAAAGGTAGCCCCGCCGCTTCGTGGATCTTCCTGGCATTAAGACGATCCTGCAGACAACTCAGTCATGAGAAACAATCCAGTGTATGCGCAACCTACTTACGCATTCGGTAAAACTGGTGCAAGCACTTCGCCACTCACCAGGTTTGGGTGAGTGGCGAAGAAGTAGGCCATGACAATGCAATTGTAGACACAGGATGTCACCACAGAACAACCAAGGGTTACAATAATCGATGTTTAGGCTTCATATTTGTAATACATAAACAACATACAGTGGATCCCCCCCTATTTGCGGGGAATCGGGACAAGGCCGGATCACGAATAGCAAAAAAAAATCTTCATAAATTCTAAAAATAAAACAAAAAATAAAAACAATGGCAGCAGATAGGAGAGTATGCAGGGGTCCACAGTAAAATGTATTTAACTTTTGTCCAAAGACACCAGCCATAAAGAAAATTAACAAGCATGTAATCAAACCGTAGTCATGCTCTTTAGCGTTAGCTCGACTATCTGCTATCAAAAAACTGTTGAGTTTTTTTGGTTCCTTGACATACTTCGACAAGTCGCCTACCTTTTTTTTTTTTTCTAAGGATACATTACAGACTAAGGATATGCTGTACCTTCTGTCCAAAGATGAAGATAGAGTTAAAGCAAACACACCCATTTGTATTACTCCGTTCCCTCATCCAATGAGAATCGATAAGGAATCGGATCGATAAGGGATATCGATAATAGAATAGAAATTCTTCTAAGCTTCCATCCTTAGGTATTACCCACCCTGCCGTAGGGGGAAATGAAGCTGGCCAGGCAAACCAGGCCGGCGTCGGCAAAAAGCCGTGCCACCTCGGCAATGCGCCGGATGTTCTCCTCGCGGTCCTCTGGGCTGAAGCCCAGGTTTTTGTTCAGGCCCTGGCGGATGTTGTCCCCGTCCAGCGTGTAGCACGGGATGCCGTGGCAGACCAGATACTCCTCCAGGGCCATGCTCACTGTGGTCTTCCCAGCGCCGGACAGACCTTGACAACAAAAAGAATAACTACCGGTAAATAAATCACAAAATGGGGCAAATGCCACTTAGGCAGTCACCATCGAATCTATTATCCTATCAATTACTCCATCGAATGATCGAGTAATCAGCCTCGCAACTTACCAGTGAGCCACACAGTGCATCCTCTGAAGCCACCTCTCGTGCCCACCACCTGCCCACGCTTGTTCCTACTGACATGGTGCGCTTGATAAGTGACATTTGTGGCACGCTGCATCCCCTGTATTGATTAAGGCATAAAAATTGATTAGTTGTTGAATTTACAATTAGGAATTGGGTTGATTGTGTGGACTAGTTGTTGAATAATTGCATCTTGAAACAACTTAGGTCTAATTGAGTGCACAACTTGGCTGCCAACAGCAGATAAGATTTGATTCAGTATCATTTACTTTTCTGGTGCAGGCTGGATTGTAGCAATTATTTTTTATTTTTTTGTTCTGAAGTGGCACTATTGGGATGTGCATCATCGCAATGTAACATGAGAAAGAAAAAAAAATGCATCGAATTGGATATCTTCAGATGGGAATCAGGCCTCTTCCAAATACATCTGACACAAATGGGAAATGGGATATCTGCTAATGTAAGTGCAGTGTAAACAGACAGATCAGATATACCCGTCAATGAGCGTTTCACATAATCAAGATACACTGCATCTGCCCAAACAAAACAAAAACCAATAATAAACCCCGGTTGTAAATCTAAACTTACAGGGAAAGCGTGGACAATTAAATATGGTCAAAATTTGTGTGTCAACAATTGTAGACGGTGGCCAGTAGAGTAATGCTGGCGTTACGCTCATTTAGGGCATATTCTCTTGTTTGTGTAAGTCTGTTTTTTTTACACATCTGGGGCCTCATTTATCAGGCGTGTGTACACAGAGGTTTGCGTACAAACATTTCTCTGCAAAGTATGGGATTTATCAAGTTGTACTTGTGCGTGGGGACATGCGTAAATTTACACACAGCTCAGACCATGAGTACACACAAAACCTTGAGGTAGAACACTGAAACTACAAATAGAACGCACTAAGACAGTTAGAAAAGCCATCCGAGTGCACATCCAGCTCCTGTTGCCGCTGGGATTTGTGGCCACTGGAACATTTTAGCAGGAATTTGGCGACACTGTGGCATTTTGCAACTAGCACGAAGGCTGAATAATGTGTGGTACGCAATTATTTCCATGTCTCCAGTTTATATCCAGCTCCCATAAAGACATCATCAACAAGCAGAAATTGAACAAGAGTAGAAGCACCCTTATGAGCTAATACGGCCAGACATAGTTTGAGTCAGATTGTACCCACATTTCAATTTGAAAAATGTTGGTATGTGATCAGGAAATAATTTCATTTAATCAGTGCACAAATAATCTGCGATCGACATCACTTGGAGGAACACACGATTCCATTTATTCATTTTACAGAACAGCTGTGGATGTGCGCCTCTATGGGAGCTGTCATTGAGGATGGCTGGCTGCGCAGACAGTGACGTACATTTCCTGAATACTGTAATGCTTTCAATACGGGTATGCATAATTGCTTGTCCTCCTCCAGTTAAAGATACTGTCTTCTGTGGGCCATGACACATTTTTTGGCATTGAGTTTCATGTTGCATGTTCTCCCCGTGCCTGCGTGGGTTTTCTCCAGGCACTCCGGTTTCCTCCCGCGTCGCAAAAACTTGCATGAATTGGAGACTCTAAATTGCCCGTAGGTGTGAATATGAGTGCGAATGGTTGTTTGTTTGTATGTATGTGCCCTATGATTGGCTGGCAACCAGTTCAGGGTGTACCCCGCCTCCTGTCTGATGATAGCTGGGATAGGCTCCAGCACGCCTGCGACCCTAGTGAGGAGAAGCAGCTCAGAAAAATGGAGGGAGGGATGGATAATTAAATAAATAAATAAATACATATGATAAAGATTAACTAAAAAATTTCACACTATAAATGTTAAATCAGATTTGTTCTATATACTCAGTGGTTAAAGTTTGTGGTCACAGATCCTATTTCATAACAGGGTACCTGGAATACACAATTGCGATTAATATCTGATAACCACTATACCACCATTTAGAAGAAATCTAAATAACGTCTCATGATCTCCTCCATCTTTGCTTCTTCCCACCCCCCACCAAAGTGACAGGGGCTTTCCCCTTTTAGAAAATGTTGGTCCAAATGTAACTTCCCAATGGATTAGCGATACACTACTCATAATCAAATTTAAAAACAAAATTTGAGAAACACTTTTGGATTTTCATTTTTTTTAAAGGACGAATATAAATGTACAGTATTTTAATGGATTCCATTTGTCATGTACGGGCTACCTGGACAGCCACTTCGCTGCTAACACGAGTCATTCAAAACAAGCTTATGTGCCGTCCATATAAACAGGGAAAGGCTAACCATGCTAACGGGCTACGCGTATGGAAGAAGAATTACCCTGGTGTCTCGACGGGATTGGGATGAATGGCTCGATGGCCGAAGACACTCACCCAGTTCTGCTGCGCATTACTCAGCTTCTGCTTCTTGTGCGAGTTTCCATACGTCTCCATGTCGTCCCGTTTACTTAGTTCCACCGTTTTCGAACGCCTTTTAAAGATGACGAGCCGTTAATCTAAGTATGCTTGTAATTTAAACACAACCCGGTGCCGCCAGGTACCACCAGAGCAATCCGAAAAGACGGCGAACAAAAGGAAGGGGTTGGACAGTGGGTAGGGGCCACGTCGCCACTCGAAGCTGTGACAAACTTCTTCTATTTATCTTCTTCTTCTTCTTCTTCTTCTTCTTCTCCTCCTCCTCCTCCTCCTCCTTCTTCTTCTTCTCCTCCTCCTCTTTCTTCTTCTTCTTCTTCTTCTGCTTTTTCTGCTTCTGCTTCTTCTTCTTCTTCTTCTTCGCGTTGTTTTGGCATCCAGTTTAAAGGTGCATTACCGCCACGTTCTGTTCCGGAGTGTGTGCCAGACTGTAGGCTTTGTTACTCCACCACCACAAAAAAGAACCTGCATTGATTCACACATACAGACTTTTATCCTTATTTACTCATAATATTTGCCTACTCCCCATCATATACTCCTAATGCCTAAAGTAGATCCCTATGCCCTTTAGGAATTCTAATAGTGCTTTAACCTGGGCTGTCACCCACTTTTTTGTAAACTCATTTATTCCTACCATCACCACTCTCAGTGTTTCATATTTACACCTAAGAAGAACATGCTCGTCTGACTCCTCCTCCTGACAACCCTCACATAATCCTGTTTGGTGTTTACCTATTATTGATTATTATTATTTATTAAATGTACAGTGCCCCGGCCTTGTCAATATGATTTCTTCTCTTCTTATTGCAATTCCTACCCTTTCAAATTTCACACTCTTTTGTATTTCATGAAGGTGTGTCTTCCTTTGCCTTCTCCATCCCACCTCTCTTGCCACATTTGTATGCTTTTCTCCCGACTTTCACATTTGACCTGCGCCTTACTCAGATTGATGTTTATTTCGTATTCCACAGTTTCAGTATTCACCTGATAGACCTGTAAGATGTTTCACTATGTTTGATGTGCTACTAGAAGGAGAGTTTGCAATTAAAAAAAAAAAATAATAATGTTTTTTGTGTGTCAAATTTGACACTTGTATAGGATTTCATGTTGTGACTACTGCATGTCATCGAGCCCATCAGTTTTTAAATCCTCCGAGGGCCATAATTTCACAATATGATCTGACAGTAGATGACACGTGGTTCATTTTTTTGTTCTTCTTATTGAATGAATAACAAACAATACAACATTTCAACGTTCATAAACAATATTCAGCATGCACTGTACATCGTTGTATAAAAATAACATTTTAAGTATTGATTACAAGTGTGATCCGCATAGTATATAGAATTATCTAGAAATAAAAGACAAGTAGAAAGACAAATGCACAGAAAAAACAGGTAACCAAACTCTGGATATTTTTCAGTGTGAGGCTTCAAATTAAAAAGCATTGTGCACTCTCACCAATGCATTGCTTTTCCTATTGTAACGGGATCTGATAGAGCTGAATATAGAGTTAAAATTTAAATGGAAAGTCAGAAATCTGGGGGGGGGGGGGGGGGGGGGGGGGCGATTGGAATTTTTTTCTGGCATCATTCGTCACGTGGTTTGAAGCAAGCTTCGAAGCAGTAGTTCGATTCGGAGTTCAAAACTGCCGTCACTACTCACGACTCCACTCAAGTTCAACTATTTTGCATGTATATTGTCTTCTTGCAGTTATTATACAGTGGGTACGGAAAGTATTCAGACCCTTTTAAATGTTTCACTTTTTTTTTTATATTGCAGCCATTTGCTAAAATAATTTAAGTTCATTTTTTTCCACGTTAATGTACACACAGCACCCCATATTGACAGAAAAACAGAATTGTTGGCATTTTTGCAGATTTATTAAAAAAGAAAAACTGAAATAAACTGTAATATCACACAGTCATAAGTATTCAGACGCTTTGCTCAGTATTTAGTAGAAGCACCCTTATGAGCTAATACGGCCATGAGTCTTTTTGGGAATGATGCAACAAGTTTTTCACACCTGGATTTGGGGATCCTCTGCCATTCCTCCTTGCAGTTCCTTTCCAGTTCTGTCAGGTTGGATGGTGAACGTTGGTGGACAGCCATTTTCAGGTCTTTCCAGAGATGCTCAATTGGGTTTAAGTCATGGCTCTGGCTGGGCCATTCAAAAACAGTCACGGAGTTGTTCTGAAGCCACTCCTTCGGTATTTTAGCTGTGTGCTTTGGGTCATTGTCTTTTTTTAATCAGAATCAGAATCAGAATCAAAATCATCTTTATTTGCCAAGTATGTCCAAAACACACAAGGAATTTGTCTCCGGTAGTTGGAGCCGCTCTAGTACAACAGACAGTCAATTTAAGGTGAACCTTCGGCCCAGTCTGAGGTTCTGAGCACTCTGGAGAAGGTTTTCGTCCAGCATATCCCTGTAGTTGGCCGCATTCATCTTTCATCTTTTCTTCCCTGTCCCTGCAGCTGAAAAACACCCCCACAGCATCATGCTGCCACCACCATGCTTCACTGTTGGGACTGTATTGGTGATGAGCCGGTTTTCTCCACATGTGCCACTTAGAATTAAGGCCAACAATTTCTATCTTGGTCTCATCAGACCAGATAATTTTATTTCTCACCATCTTGGAGTCCTTCAAGTGTTTTTTTAGCAAACTCCATGCGGGCTTTCATGTGTCTTGCACTGAGGAGAGGCTTCCGTCGGGCCACTCTGCCAAAAAGCCCTGACTGGTGGAGTGATGGTTGACTTTCTAGAACTTTCTAGAAATCTCCCATCTCCTGACTCCACCTCTGGAGCTCAGCCACAGTGATCTTTGGGTTCTTCTTTACCTCTCTCACCGAGGCTCTTCTCCCTCAATTGCTCAGTTTGGCCGGACGGCCAGCTCTAGGAAGGGTCCCGATCGTCCCAAACGTCTTCCATTTCAGGATTATGGAGGCCGCTGTAATCTTAGGAACCTTAAGTGCAGCAGAAATATTTTTGCAACCTTGGCCAGATCTGTGCCTTGCCACAATTCCGTCTCTGAGCTCTTCAGGCAGTTCCTTTGACCTCATGATTCTCATTTGCTCTGACATGCACCGTGAACTGCAAGGTCATATGTAGACAGGGGTGTGGCTTTCCTAATCATGTCCAATCAGTATAATCGAACACAGCTGGACTCCAATGAAGGTGTAGCACCATCTCAAGGATGATCAGAAGAAATGGACAGCACCCGAGTTAAATATGAGTGTCACAGCAAAGGGTCTGAATACTTATGGCTGTGTGATATTTCAGTTTTTCTTTTTTAATAAATCAGATTTTTTTTCTGTCAATATGGATTGCTGTGTGTACATAAAAAATGAACTTAAATGATTTTAACGAATGGCTGCAATATAACAAAGCTATATATATAAATATATATATATATATATAGAGAGAGAGAGAGAGAGAGAGAGAGAGAGAGAGAGAGAGAGAGAGAGAGAAAGAGAGCGAGAGAGAGAGTGAAGTGTGGGAGCTTAACCAACATGCATTTCTAACAGCACAACATCCCCTAATACATTCAATGTGAAAGTTGAATGAAAAGCTCAGCAGGCACCAAAAGAAACAAAAAAAACACAACAACCTTCACCGGACTGCACACTAGGGGCCGCCCTGGAGCAGATTATTATCCGCACACTAACGCACATCTCTGTTGTCACACAGAGTCAAACGTCACCGCGCCACTTGGCTTTGTGACGTCGGCTTGCGTGACGTCGGCGGCCGGGCGAGTCGACGCGGTTCACCTTCGAGGGGGGGCGGGGCCGGGGTTGCGTCGGGGGGAGGGAGGGGGCAACCCGAGTGGGATGGACGCGAGGGGCGAGGCGAGCGGAGTCTGGCTGGCGCACGGAAAACGATGGGCGGCGGGGAGGAGCGAGCCCCGGAAGGCGAGGGTGGGTCCCTTGAGGAGCCGGAGCACTCCTCCCTGAGCCCGAAGAGATCAGCATCGACGCTCGCTCCTGACGACGCTGCGACGACGCGAGACACCCGGAGGCCGCACGAGGACAGGTAGGACCGCATAGCAGGACCCTCGGGAACTTGCACCCAGCGAGACTCTCATGTTCCATTTTGAGAGGGAGCCATTCAACAAAAGTGTTTGGTGGTGTGGTTATCGTTTCCAGTGCTGCAGATGACAATGAAATCTGTGTCGAGCTATTAGAAACACATTCATCATCATTTCGTATCATCGCTTTCGTAAAGGCAGACTTTGTGTTGAAGATCTCCTGTTGTGACTATCGCATGTCATAGAGCCTGTCAGATTTGAAGTCCTCCCGAGGGCCATAAATCGAGGAGCAAATACACACACACAAAAATTATGATTATTATTTCTAATACTGTGGTTTATATAATCAGCATTCGTTGGATAATATTATTATGTAATTTCCCTCATGTGATTAATCAAGTGTATTATTGATCTGGTATGTGTTTGATTGTTTTTAGTAGCAGTTCCTCTGTGGTGAGTTTTGGCCGGCAGCACATCGGTTAGCGAGCATTTAGTTACGTCTGCTTCAAAGTCGAGAATCTTTGGGCGAATCTCAGGTCCTTCCTGGTTGGAGTTCACGTGTCTCCCCTTACTCTGGTTTTTCTCCCACATAAGATTCATTGAACACTAAAATGTTCCACCGGTGGGAATGTGAGTGTGAATCCTTGTTTGTCGATATGTGCCCTGCGATTGAATTGGCAACCAGTCCAGGGTGTAATCCTCTTTTCTCGCCCCAAATCATGTAGGACGGGCTTCATCTTACTCTTATGAGGACAAGCGCGAAAATAAAATGGATGCATGGAATAGCATGGTGGTCCATATACGGCCCACAGACTGTAGATTGCTCAACTTTGCTCTTAACAGTATGAATTGAGAACATGTTTACACACAAGACGTTTCACTTTTATTGTGTTAAGTTAAGAACACATAACACGTTTAAACATAACACACATAGCTTAATTACATGTGTAACATACAGTATTGCTTAATGACGCATACTCATAGATCTGCAGCTCCCAAGTAAGTTTTCCATGTTGATCAAAGACGAGGGCAAGCGTCACGACAGCGTTTGAAAATGGAAACGACGGAAACATTTCAAATCCCGCATCGCTCCGTTTGAATTCGACTGTGTACGCCCAAATGTTGGAGGTCTGCTTGAAAGGGAGAGAGTATAATTACAAGACACTGCAAATGACCTGTTGCCCCACCCGCAAGCCTCATGTGGAACATGGTGTTTAACACTGTGTGTGTGTGTGTGTGTGTGAGGCAGACTTCCTACAGTATAAGGGAGACTCCCAGTCCTGCCTCTCATTACTGACAACGTACGCCCAACTTGTGGTCGAAGGCCCCCCCCGGTCCACCACCTAATAAGTTGAATAAGTTACCTAAGTAAGCATGTTCACCCCGGTTCTGATTTCTTGCATCCGTCTTCTCGAGCGCTCCTCCTCCCTTGGGTCGCGGGTGAGCTGACTTTGGTCAAGAGGCGGCGTACACCCTGAAATGGCTGCCAGCAAAACAACCTTTTTACAGTCACATTCACACCTACGGACAATTTAGAGCAGGGGTGTCAAACTCATTTTTGTCACGGGCCACATCGGAGTTATGACTTCCCTCCGAGGGCCGCTACGACTGTGAACCCATAAAAATGAAAGATTACAACATATTTTCTAATTACATACAGTATACAGAACAAATTGACGAATAACCAGTTTTGAAATCAGAAGCCGATAAAAACATGTTTTTCAACTATTACATTTCTTTTCAAAGGGGGATTGGTGACAAAAAACAATGCTTGGAAATATCTTCAATGGTATTACACCAGAACACAATGAGCCATTTTGATTTGCTTTCGCGGGCCACATAAAATGATGTGGCGTGCCGGATCTGGCCCCCGGGCCACCGGCTTGACACCTGCGATTTAGCGTCCTCAGTTAACCTGACATCCAAAGCCACACAAGCGCGGGGGAGAACACGCAAGTCAATTCCATTTTACTGAAGTAAAAGTTTAGGAGCATAATTCCTCCCCTGCTGCTGTGAGCGCCACACACACTAACAATACCATTATTCAAATTAATCATGACAACCACAGGCATCATGCTGTTTCTCAAAGTGTGACGAAGACTTTTTTTCTATCGTCACCGTAATATTTCTACTTTAATAATATTAGGTCTGAGGCACAAATGTGGGGGAACACAAGTCAAATTAATATTTGTACATGTTCAAAGCTTGAATATTTACAAAAACGACACTTTATACAATGTTTCCAGAGGTCCCTGCCTTTAACATGACTTATTTTTATCCACTCCCTTTGATGGAGACGATCCACACGCTGCCAAGAGGTAAATGAGTGGGGAGCTATGGTAGCATGTTATTACCGAGGCCCCAAAATGGAGGCCCAGCCCTGGTTCTTGCGGAGTATAAAACACAGCCTTCATCCGGGCTCTCTGAAAATAGCCTGGGTGAGCGCAGCCGGCCAAGTTATCCATTACGCTGTGTGGACATGTTGAATAACTGTTTTTTATTTTTTTGTTGTTGTTGCCATTTTTCCATCATCACCCATTCCCTTTAGACCACCGGCTGGTGGGAAAACAGACTTCTCCTTGCTTCCCATCAGAGCAGACTAAATCCTGCATCCTTACATGAACACTGCTAACTGTTATACATGCGTGAAAAGAAGTTCACTTTAAAATGAAACTAAAATAGAACAAAGTACTCACTCTAGGCAAATGTTGCTGAAATGATTGTTTGAACTTCAAATTGATAGAAGGGATGTCCCGATCCAACTTTTTCAATTCCGATCCATACCAATATTGCAGCCTTGCACGCAATGAAATTCACACGCAGTAACAAAGAAAGTACAAGTCAGGATTGAATATTGTTAATAAAACTTGATTTCCACAGAGTTTAACTAATATATGCCCGAGAGTATTGTTATATTGCCTGTTTGTATGTTGGCATACAGCGTTTGTGTACAATTCCAATCAAGTTGGGACATTGTGTTAAACATAAATAAAAACAGAATACAACGATTTGCAAATCATGTTCAGCCTATATTTAATTGAATACACTACAAAGACAATATATTTAATGTTCAAACTGATCAAATTTATTGTTTTTAGTAAATAATCATTAACTTGGAATTTTATGGCATTAACACGTCCCAAAAAAGCTGGGACAGGTGGCAAAAAAGACTGAGAAAGTTGAGGAATGCTCATCAAACACCTGCTTGGAACATCCCACAGGTGAACAGACTAATTGGGAACAGGTGGGTGCCACCATTGGGTAGAAAAGGAGATTCCCTGAATTCACAAGCAAAGATGGGGCGAGGTTCACCTCTTTGTGAACAAGTGCGTGATAAAATAGTCGAACAGTTTAAGGACAGTGTTCCTCAACGTACATTTGCAAGGAATTTAGGAATTTCATCATCTACGGTCCATAATATCATCAAAACGTTCAGAGAATCTGGATAAATCACTACATGTAAGCAGCAAGGCCAATAACCAACATTGAATGCCCGTGACCTTCGATCCCTCAGGCGGCACTGGATCAAAAACTGACATCAATGTGTAAAGGATATCACCACATGGGGTCAGGAACACTTCAGAAAACTAATGTCAGTAAATACAGTTCGGCGCTACATCCGTAAGTGCAACTTGAAACTCTACTATGCAAAGCAAAAGGCATTTATCAACAACACCCAGAAACGCCGCCGGCTTCTCTGGGCCCGAGCTCATCTAAGATGGACCGATGAAAAGTGGAAAAGTGTTCTGTGGTCCGACGAGTCCACATTTGAAATTGTTTTTGGAAATTGTGGAGGTCGTGTTCTCCGGGCCAAAGAGGAAAAGAACCATCCGGACTGTTGTGGACGCAAAGTTCAAACGCCAGCATCTGTGATGGTATGGGGCTGTGTTAGTGCCAATGGCATGGGTAACTTACCCTTCTGTGAAGGCACCATTAATGCTGAAAGGTACATACAGGTTTTGGAGAAATATATGCTGCCATCCAAGCAACGTCTTTTTCATGGACGCCCCTGCTTATTTCAGCAAGACAATGCCAAACTACATTCTGCACGTGTTACAACAGCGTGGCTTCGTAGTAAAAGAGTGCGGGTACTAGACTGGCCTCCCTGCAGTCCAGAGCTGTCTCCCATTGAAAATGTGTGGCACATTATGAAGCGTAAAATATGACAACGGAGACCCCGGACTGTTGAACAACTGAAGCTGTACATCAAGCAAGAATGGGAAAGAATTCCACCTACAAAGCTTCAACAATTAGTATCCTCAGTTCCCAAACGTTTATTGAATGTTGTTAAAAGAAAAGGTGATGACATGACCCTGTCCCAGCTTTTTTGGAACGTGTTGCAGCCATAAAAGTCTAAGTTAATGATTATTTGCTATAAACCAAGTTGATCAGTTTGAACATTAAATATCTTGTCTTTGTATTGTATTCAATTAAATATAGGTTGAGCATGATTTGCAAATCATTGTATTCTGTTTTTATTTATGTTTAACACAGTGTCCCAACCTCATTGGAATTGGGGTTGTACCAATATTCATTATTTTGAAACATATGTTCCAAGAGTTTGATGCTAATCTTCGTTAGCTCGTCAATGGTGTTTTTCATTCATTGTGTGTTAGCTTTGAGCTAGCGATTTTTGTGAACAAAAACAAAGAAAGAAACGAACTCTGTGATGTATTTGTAGTATAGTATTACAGTGAACTTTAACTGGAGTGTCAATAAATGACTTTAAGCAAACAACATTCATTCTTGCTGTTTGCTACTGTAAGAGCACCATAGCAACCTGTTGTGAGCACATGGTCTCTGCATGCTGGCCGCGTGCTGGAGCAGAGCATGGACTGGACTGCTTGTATAAATGGTAAAATCGGAGATTTTAGATCCAGTCCGAGCTGATCCGATACTGTTTGTTGCAGACATTGGACTGATTTCTGATCTCCGGATCGTTTCACCCTTAATTGTTAGCATATTTCTGCAGCTTTTTCAACCCCGTTTAGTTTCAGGCCCCATCATGTCCATTCCACACGTGGTCCCACCAAGGCACCAGCCTAAGGTCCGTCCCACATGTTGTCCCACCAGGTCTGGCCGACAACGGGTCTAAGGTCTGCTGCCCAGGTCTAACTTACCACTGGTTTAAGGCCCCGAGGTCACGCCACTTAATAAGCGTAACACCCCATTGTGTCCACACCCCGCATGTGGTCCGCCAGGTCCGCCCCACCTGTGATCTAAGGCCGCAATGCATGTTTGTACTGCTTGATTGCTTGTTTGTACCCCAAATTGTTAGTACCTTTTCAGCTTTTTCAACCCCCGGTTAATAATTTTAAGGCCCCATCATGTCCACCCCACAGTGGTCCCACCAGGTCAGCTCTACCTCTGATCTAAGGCTCCTTCTAGGTAGGTCCCACCTTCAGTTAAAGCCCCTTAGGTCACTGCACTTAATTAGCTTGGTTCCTATTCCCATGTGGGAAAATTATTTTAAAATCCAAACAAATTTGAGATTGGCCAGGGCTGCAGATCCGATATATCAATAATTTCCCATAATCAGCATAATTCTATATCATTAATTATTTCCAGTCAATTATAAGTTTTTTTTTTTTTTTTTTAACATTATTTTGCATCTGGAGTTACAATTCTCTAAGAACAGAGACGTTGCATCAGCCCCCATCCAGCATGTGGCATGTTAATTATCTTATGTAGTTTATGTCTGCATTAATCGGCCTTGTGGATCCTCACCGTCTGTCGAAACATTGTAATTTGCAGCCATCCATTAGCTGCACCACACAGCTTACATCTGTGATTGTCATACTAATTTTTCCCCCTGAAAAATCGATCCTGAGTAACTTGATACCATCTATGTCTATCCAATCCTTCGCCTGGGTGCCATATTTGTCCACAAGTAAACATCACATTGTCTATGCATCTCAAATGGCTCTCGGTTAGAATCGGTATCCCCAGAGCCATTAGCAGTTAAAGGCACCTTTTAAAACCTTTTAGATGTGAAATAATAAAAATGTTGAAGGTGGATATTGTCGTATGGTTGATGTAGGACTTCCTTCAGCCATTAAGTGGAATGCACTGAAAAATATTCCAGTTGGTGCTCATCACCCACTTTGTCTTTTTAGTGCCATTTTACATGATTTACCTCTTGGTCCATACACTCACACTTACTGTTTCGTGTTGGGCAACATGTAGCAACATAATATGCAGCACAGACAAAAGTGATCTGCATGGGGATGTCTGATATGATTGGCCAATGGCCAGTGAGACTGTGCAGGAAGGCAGGACTTTAACAGAACTATAGAATGGTGGAAGAATACATGCCATCTGATTTTCTTTTTTTAATCGTCGTCAGAGATTTGTTTTTATTTTATATCTCCTGTAATAGATTTACTGAATAATGAATGCATTGAATGAATGAATTCTGATTGCAGTGCCAACACCTCCATCCAGAGGGGTTCCACCTGTGAATGGACAGAGCAGGAAGCCATGGCGTCGTCGCAGGCGGATAGCACGAACCCAAAGATGGAAGGCGGCGCCGGACACGGCAATGACAAAAAAGCCTGCCCTGTGCACACGCCAGGCTCGGGCGACACCAAGCGGGGCTTCCGCAAGAGCAGGCACAATGACTACGTGAAGATCTCCATGAAGGAGCCTGAGGCCAAACGCCTGCCATCGGAATGGTGGAAGACGACACTTCTCTTCTTCTACGCCGGCCTCAGCCTGGTGCTGACCACAGTGGTCATCACGGTGGTCCACGAGAGGGTTCCGCCCAAAGAGAGCATCCCGCCACTGCCCGACACCTTCTTTGAATACATCGACAGAGTCAAGTGGGCCTTCACCGTTACGGAGGTCAATGGCATTGTGCTGGTTACCATTTGGTTCCTGCAGCTCTTCTTCTTCAACCACAAGTAATTCTTTATGCATACCGAGAGCTGTTTCAAATGTTTTGGTTGAACATTTGACGGTGTAACTTGAGATTTTTGGAAATATTCTGATTCTGGGTGTTTTTCATAGGAATGATTGGAATGATAACACTTGACTGAAATGTGAGCGTCAATGTGAAAGGGAATATAGGACAGAATATTAGAATTAACTAGGAATTTGGGGTAGACAGCTATCACCGCATGACATGACACTTTTCACAATCTTATTCGGTCCTCGCTCAGATTAACCTGTTTGGAGCGGGCGGTCCTATCTCATGCAAATGAGCCACTGCTCGCCCCACACCCTCGACTGCAGGGCCAATGGCGAGTACTTCTTCGTTACCTTGACGATGAGGCACGCAGTCTCAAAAAAGCAAGTACAAACTGCAAAGACAGATTGTGTTTTCACTCTTGGAGGCAGCACTTCATCAATCTGCTACATGCGGAACGTCACGTGACCAAACCCTAAAAAACGGGATAGCTGTATTCCTGTGCATGCTGCGCAAATGAGCGTGACTTCGGTATGATTACATGACTTGCGAAAATGTTTTACAAAGGTTAAATAAGTGGAGATCATTTGTTTTTAAAAATATTATATATTTTAACATGAACAAAGCCGGCGGCACGGTGACCGACTGGTTAGAGCGTCAGCCTCACAGTTCTGAGGACCCGGGTTCAATCCCCGGCCTCGCCTTTGTGGAGTTTGCATGTTCTCCCCGTGCCTGCGTGGCTTTTCTCTGGGCACTCCGGTTTCCCACCACATCCCAAAAACATGCATGAATTGGAGACTCTAAATTGCCTGTAAGTGTGACTGTGACTGTGAGTGCGAATGGTTGTTTGTTTTTTTGTTTGTTTGTTTGTTTGTGCCCTGCGATTGGCTGGCAACCAGTTCAGGGTGTACCCCACCTCCTGCCCGATGACAGCTGGTATAGGCTCCAGCACGCCCGCGACCCTAGTGAGGAGAAGCGGCTCAGAAAATGGGTGGATGGATGAACAAAGCCCAAACATTGAATATTGTCATCTTTGGTGACTCTGTGGTGACATCTTATGTTAAAAAGACATTGTAGACTTTTAAAGTTCCTTACAGTTGATTTGAACCGGTCTCCTTAGACATTCACCCGAACCGGGAGGAAGCGCTTAGGCCCGTTTCGGGGCCGAATGGGGAAGGAGGTTGCGCATATACTGGATTATACTTAACAATTAGTGTGTAGAGTTGTGTATGTGGCGCGTATACTTTGCCCAATTCAGATTCTGAACAACTCGCATACACAAAACACATTTTCAGAAATAGGCAGATAAAGGATTTACCTAGTTGTTGAATTTGACACTTGATGGGTGGGCATTCACTCCATTTCCATAATATGTTCAAATCCATATACTGTCCATGCTTGCCACTTAGTAATAATGTCTATTTTGCAGGTCCATCGTATGCCGACGCTACTTCTTCCTCCTGGGCACCTTGTACTTGTACCGCTGCATCACCATGTACATCACCATCCTGCCTGTGCCTGGCATGCACATGACCTGCGCGCCCAAGGTGACGATGATACCGATTTTTCTGGAGGTGTCGCCAAAACACCAAAAAGAGACAGGGCTTTTAATTGTCATCTTTGTGACAATTCTACATTTTCCATGGCAAAATTCCCGCTCGGGTCTCATGACTTGACTCACCTTAGGCTCGAATTGCCAATTTTAGGACTTGCGACTTCCTTGGCTAAAACTTGAGAAAGACTGGACTTTGACTTGGCATTCATGAAACTTGTCTTGACTCTGACTTGAACTATACGACTTGACCAGTCATACTGTTTGCATTTGAAAATCTGAATTTTCAATATAGTGTTCCTTTTGTTTTTGAAAAAGAAGTAATTTTTTTGTGTCGCGCGCGCGCCGTAAACCTGGCAACACTGCCACCATTATATAATGAGACGAGGGTTGAGGCATTATCATTGTGCAAGTATCGCTAAGAGAAGATTACATCTGGATATAAGAATGATCATTTTGATGAAATCAGGAAAAAGAAAATAGCAACATGCAAGGTTTGCAAACTCAAAAAGACAGGAGAGGCAGCATCTACGACATCTACCTTCATCTGTCATACGCAGCAAAGCTAGCTAGGTTAGCGTCACAGTTTAGCTCACCGATAGCTGGGCAGAGCAGACATTAAATAAAGTTTAGGTCAGTCATGCAATTATAAAGACAAAGTGATAGACAGTACATAGACTGGGATCTGAAAACCATACCATTAAACTGCAATGGCGAATGTTGATGCGTAGAAATGTATGCATAGACTGCACCTTGAGTGGTTTTTCTCGTT
Organism: Phyllopteryx taeniolatus; assembly: GCF_024500385.1. Lineage (NCBI taxonomy): Eukaryota > Metazoa > Chordata > Actinopteri > Syngnathiformes > Syngnathidae > Phyllopteryx > Phyllopteryx taeniolatus. Next base: position 23,884,526 of record NC_084505.1, read on the forward strand.
GCTGCGCAGTCACCATATTTGATGTGGCAGGTCCGTTCGTAAACTAAGGTAAGTAAAGGAACTGAACTTCATAAAGCGACAATCTACAAAGTTGATGCCACTTATCAACCATTCACACACAATTAATATATTTGGGAAACAGATTGGCAGCAAATGTAGTTTTTAGATTTGATGATTACGTATCGTCGCTTGTCAGGCTAAATCCTTGTATCTACCAAAACCACTGCTTTTCAGGCAAAAACAAAAAACAAAACAAAACTTGTACCTTACCTTAAAAAATCTTGTTCAATTGCTAATTTGATATGCAAAGAAATCGCTAATTTATTATGCAGTTCTTGATTAAAATGTCCGAACACGGCGCCAGCCGTGCACATCAAAGTCTGCGGTCTTGCCAAGCCCCCAACTGTCCAAAAAGCCTTTAATTTGTCACAAAAGCAAACGCCTGTGTAACGTTATCATCCCAAACTCTTTTTCAAACATTTTAGAGATGCAACAAATAACACCAATGAGCCGACTAACACTATCAGGCGGATATTATTGTACATGCAAACTCTGCAACGAGGCATCACAGCGTTTGATTTGAACAAAACAAGCCTAAGCCTTGTCTAAGAAAACATCCAGACTTTTAATATAGGCAATTTATGCTGCTTAACGAGGAAATAGGTGGAGGTTCACCATATGATTTTGAGTGTTCAAGAGCATCAATAGCTTTGTTCTCAAGGAATTTTAACAAATTTAAGTTGATTAATATTGTGTAAATATTAAAGATCAAGTGGGGACAGACCAGTAGTATTGATTTGTGCAAAAAATATGAAATTGACCATTTTTATCATCACAGTAACAGTGTTAGATAATCGGTAGCTGTAAACACATGCGAAAGTTAGAAAATATACTTTTTTTGTGTTGATTTTTTTGTTTCTTTTTTTTAGCATACAAACTGCTAGTATGTTAGCATTTCATCTTTATTGACATCGTCACTCTGCTTCCTATCGTCAGCTATACGGAGACTCATATGCCAAGTTCCAGCGAATTCTGAGGTTGATTTCTGGGGCCGGCCTGTCCATTACCAAGTCCCACATCATGTGCGGAGACTTCCTATTCAGCGGACACACCGTGATGCTCACCCTCACCTACTTGTTTATCAAGGAATGTGAGTCAGTGTTACATTGACATATGACTTGGACTAGTCAAAATTACAAATTTTGGTTGGCGTCACTGTTTTGCTGTATCATGGGCTTTTCATGCAGACTCACCTCGCTCGTTCTGGTGGTACCACCTGATGTGCTGGCTGCTGAGTGCCGTGGGTGTGGTGTGCATCCTCGTAGCACACGAACACTACAGCGTAGACGTGGTGGTGGCCTACTTTGTCACAACGCGACTCTTCTGGTGGTACCACAGCATGGCCAACACACAGGTGGGTATCACATGCTATAGGCAGGCAAATCTTATGCAAGTATGTGTTTAGTAAGTAGTTGGGCAGATAACAAGCTTCAGCGATGTTAATTTGTTAATTGCATTCCATTCAGGTGTTATAAAGGCAGGTTTGTACTGCTTTATTTCTTTTGTAATATTTTAAAACAAAAATACTATTGCTCAATGGTTTTATTTTAAAATACTTCTTAAGAAGTTGTCCTGAGTTCCTTTGTGGCCTCCTAGATGAGTCATTGCTGTTCTCTTGGGGTAATCTTTGTAGGCCGGCCACTCCTGGGAAGGTTCACCACTGTTCCATGTTTTCTCCATGTGAGGAAAATGGCTCTCCCTATGGTTCGCTGGAATGCTTAAAGCCATTCCTAGCTTTTGTAACCCTTTCCAGACTGACAGATGTCAATTACTTTATTTCTCGACTTTTGTGGAATTTCTTAGGATCGTGTTGCAGCTTTTTAAAATCTTTTCTCCGACTTGATTTTGTCGGGACAAATTCTGTTCAAGTGATTTCTTGATTGAACGTGTGTGGAGGTAATCAGGTTTGGGTGTTATCAGTGAAAATTAACCAAAAATTGTGATTAACCACAATTAATTCATGATTTAACAAAGGGGGTAATTATCTTTTCACGCAGGGCCAGGTAACTTTGAATATTTTTTTTTCCTTAATCAATGAAATCACCATTTAAAGGCAACCTTTTAATTTCAACTCAATGCAACTCAAGTGCAACTCAATGGACGAAAATACATTTTATACATAAATGAAACTAAACCATGACATTAGTCATCAAGTGCCAAGTTTTCATTTGAAAATGCCCGTCAAAATAGTGAATTATCAAGGACAGGACGGGTCCATTGTTGTGCTTGACCATAGCAAATCACAGAACTGGACAGTTGAGATTTTCCTCTCTATTCACTCCCAGTGAGGCCAGCCGCCACAATGATCGTTCATACTATGCAATACAGTTGGCTGGCAATTAGTCAGTTTATTTCTTTCGTTATTTTTTTCTGTCCCCCCGATGCTCACGCTCCCCATCCTGTTCTCCGCCTTTGTGCAGTGTCAGTGTACCCATAACAACTACCTCAGCAACGCCTGGTGGAACCCGCTGTTCAACTTCATGGAGCAGAACGTGAACACGCCTGTGCCGTGCGCGTACGGCTGGCCCATCAGCTGGGCGCCCGCCTGCCTGAAGAACCCCTGTAAGAAATACTCCGTGGTACAGAGCACACGCGATGAGTGACAGACTCGAGTGGGGCGGGGGACGTCTAACAAACAAACGTGCCTAGAAGGATAATCAAGCTTTGTCTGTCTGTCTGTCTGTCTTGTTTTTTTTGTTTTTTTGCTGTTGTAATTTATTTAGCTGCCTAGTTGTCTGTTTCTCTGTATGTGTGTGTGTGTGTGTATACATACATGTGCCAGCTTCAAGAGCAGGGGTGGGCAACCGACCAGAGCGTTTTACCCCCCCCCCCCCCCCCCCCCCCCAAATGCTCATAATATCTAATAATATAGATTTGTTCAAAGGTTGCGTCATGTTTTCCATCAAATCTATATAACGCCAGATGGGGAAAAAGGTTCCCCACCTCTGTTCTAGGGTGTTTTAGAAGCATTTATAGCGACTTCATGTTCCAAACGTATTATTTTTTTTATTTTTTCAATGAGCAGACCTCACTGTCAGTGTCACAAGGTGCCTTATTGTTGCCCAACCAGCCACACTACCAAATAAAAATGTCACAAAAAGTATCCATACTGTAATAATGATGATGTGTGACGGTAGTAATTGCTCTGCCTCTTAACTATACATCACTGGCATAGATACAGTACATGAACAAAGGATCATTTTCGGACCAATTAAGTGCAATTCAGTTATTTTCCGCGCCACATACTGTATGATGAGCTCTCACGACACATTACTTCTTCGCGGCACAGCGGTTGGGAATCACTGCCTTAGTGGGTTCAACGTCAGTCTTCTTGTACCGAAACTGCCTTCATGAGTCACCCTGAGTCTTTCTTCCCCTTCATTATTATTATTATTATTATTCATTAAACTTGATTTCAGAACCCCTTGATATGTGTGTAGCATCGCTGTGGTCTTTACATTGTATTAAATTGAATTAAGAACAACGAAGTGTCTCATTCGCACTCATGAATTATCAGAAAGGTACGGAGCCCCAAACGTGACATGGTTTCCTCCCACATCCCAAAAAATGAAATTTCATCCCAAAGCTGAATATCTCTTCATTATTTTTATGAGGAGTGTATCTTGGACTTTGGAAAAAAAATTAAGAGACCACTGCAAAATTATACATTTGATTTGGTTATTTAGAGGTATACATTTGAATTAAATACAAAAAAAATGTATTCTATAAGGTACTCGAAACATAAATTCCAAACGCAAATATTGTCACAAGGGGCATACATTTTCAAAAAATTGACAAGCGTCAAAACACCGGAAAGGGTCCTGTGTTTTTCTTGTTCGCTTAATTATTTTCTAGAACTGGATATGGATATTTCGCTATCTGTAACACCATCATCAGATAATCAAGAGTTTAGAGAAGGTCAAAGGTTATAGTGCATTTTAGATTCATCCTGTAATTTGAACCTATATCCCCAAATTTTGTGAGTAGCATATAACTTGTGCATGAAATGCAAATTTGTGGCCATGAAGTAGGTATAATATGTGCGCACAAAATATACAAAAATAATAATAATCAATCATTCCTGGACAGTCGGGTCTATATGCGTGGTGGTATGATGTTGAATTTTAAACCTTATTGTCTCCCCGTCAGGCGCTGTACGTCAGCTAGTGTTGTACCAGAGCAGTGAGGGCTGAGGATAGCTCTCCGCAGCTGACGGCAGATAGGGTGACGCTGATGGGCCTTAATTCGTTGGCCCGTGAGGGACAAGCGATCGGCGATGACTCGTCGGAAGTCGCCAGCGGAGCCGTTAGCGTGACGCAGCTCAACGAGGGCTCCTCCCGTACATGGAGGAAGGTTATCTGTCTGGTTACGAGAGTGATGCACGGTCACTGTGACACGAGCATAAGGCCTTTAACGTAGGGAAAGTGGGCAGTTTAGTGAGGGTGTCATTTGTGATTCTTGTTTGTGTTTTTTTTCTTTTTCTGTTGTTTTAAATAAAGCCTTTTTGTATTTTCCTTATTCTAGATGGCAACGTAAGCGCAATGGCATGGCTCAGAAGTCATTTACCTTTCATCACGTTAATATTTCGCCTTCCTCCCGCATTTCAAAAACATGTATGTAAGGTTTACTGAAGACCATTATGCTTGCTAAAATGCAGTAATCCTCGGCTATTTGCAGGGACAGGGGCTGAACCCTGCTGCAAAAAAACAAAACAAAAAAACGCGCGTAATTGACGCACCACCCTAAAAATGTTTAATTGCATATACAGTAATCTCTCATTTATTTATCACAGGTGTTGAGTTCCAGACCACCCCCACAATAGCTGAAATCCGTGAAGTTGGGACCACATATATTTTATATATTATTTGTACATATATTTTAAAGGTGTATGAACCTCCCCAGACTCTTATTGATCTTCCCCACACATTTACCTCTTATCATACTCATATAAACACCTTCTGTACATTTTATTCTTTGCAATATATACATATATATATATATATTTTTTTTTTCACCCCAAAAAAAAAATTATGCACTCAAAATTCCACAATATGGTGAATTATGCATGATGATAATATGAAAAAAAATCCACAATGCACTGAATTTGGACCACATTTGGAGATCGGAGGTTTCCTCCAGACGCCAAATCATGGCCTCATTTTTTATGAATATTTAGATCTGCCAAGCTACTGAATTTTAATGTTTGCCATTATGGTGGTACTTGGAGAGAGAGCAACAGTAAGTATTTTTGGAGGTGTGTGGTGTGAAAAGTTTGAGAAACACTGGTTTAAACTGCAAATATATCTCAAATTATAAAGTATGATAATATTTCAACATTTCAATGTTGTTTAAAAATGGCATGTTTGTTGACCCATTACTATTGCATCAAAGAGAGCAAGCCATTTTCAACACTTGGTTGATTGGTCAACAATTTGTAAAAGTAACAGACCCACATGGGGGACTGACCAATAGTATAGATTTGTGAAAAAATATAAAATTGACCAAATCTTGGACACAGGAGGTTTCGGCCCAACAGTGACTATTTCTTCAAGTGTCAGTGTACAATGAGCGTAATTTTATTGGATACTGTTTTGAAATTGCGAAAGCTTTTATTGGTGCTCCCTGAACCCGAGTATTGACCTCTTGTAGTATTTTTATGCCATCTCACTTTGAATTTAAATTTAAGTTTTTTTTGCAAAGATTTTTTTGAGGTGTTGGATTTTTTTTTTTTTTTTACAGATTTTTTTTTACCAGTTTATTTTAGATTAAATATTTTAATGTTAAAAACTATTTCAAATTTAATTTACAATTTAGATTGTACAGATAATAGCACCGTACTCATTAATTAAGGGGTTCATCAGGCATGTGCACGTGTAGCCACTCGGTGGTGCTCAAGCACCGGTCCTTTTTTTTTTTCTGCAGCCCATTTTTTTTCTTAATAATTAAAAAAATAATAATTACTCTGTCATCAGTTCCACCCAAAGTGTTTCAATATTTGACAGGCATTTATTGGAGAATTGTAGATATGCTGCTATTCCCTCCGCCTTGACTAAAGCCCCATTTCCAGCTGAAGAAACTCAGACCATGACATGAACACGAGGCTGCCACCACCATGCTTCACTGTAGGTATGGTGTGTTTGCATCAACCATAACCTTTTGAAATAATGGCCAGAAAGTTTAACCTTGGTTTCATCGGACCATCATACATTTTCAACCACACACATCCTGGAGATCTCAAGTGTATTCTGCAGCCTGGCTTAGCTAAAATAAGGCCTCCATTTTCTGACATCTTTGAACAATGGGATCCCTCTAATTGCGCAGACGCTTTCTGCGGACCATGGCAAGATGTGACCACAATGTGTCAAGAAAAGCCTACTAGAACATCTGAACATTATTTAAGGTTAATAAGAGGTACTTCAAATGCTTTCAGGTGTGTGCTGACTCCAATGAGTTTGATTAAAACAGCCACATCCCCAGTTAAGAGGGTGTGCACACTTGGGAGATCACTTTTAATCGATATGTTTTTCAATTGAGTTTTAAAGTTTAGGGGTCCCATTAATGGTAATGTTTTTCAATTGAGTTTTAAAGTTTAGGGGTCCCATTAATGGTGATCAAGTTTTAATATTTATTTTGGTCAAATATTTTTTTATATCACAACAACCTGGCATTTGAACAAGGGGTGTGCAGACTTTTTATATCCACTGTGGCTTCCTTTCACCTATTTTAGTAATTGTAGTTTTGACTGTGATGCTTGTGTTAACAGAAATAAATATTACGTGTAATAAATATGTTTCATAACAGATTTAAAATGTGCTGCAAGTCAAAATCCAGGGATACAACCTACAACTTCCATCCAACCTATCAGAGAAGGCTGTTTTTCTGTCCACCAATAAGAAGCCAGCACTGTGCAACAATACCGGAAGAATTGTTCTTTGTTTACATAAAGGCAAAACAAACAAACATGGCTTAGTTTAGCCTACTTTAAGCATCACTTTGACACGATGCTCCTGCTTTGGAGCAACTCGCCCCTGTCTGAAGTCAACATTGCGACGCTTCTCGTCGTCTTCGTCGCGTATTTGTCCGTTCATTACCACCTGAAACGACGCCGTCTACTGGCTAACATTCCTCCGGGTCCGAAGCCCCTGCCGATAGTGGGCAATTTTGGCGTTTTTCTCATGCCTGCGTTCATCCGGAGGAGGTTCGGGAAGGCGTCGAAACCGAGCGCGACGCCCGTGGAGGCGTTGACGGAGCAAGCCGCGGTGTACGGCGACGTGTTCAGCTTGTTTGTGGGCACTCAACTCATAGTGGTGCTGAACGGCTATGACGTCATCAGGGATGCTCTGCTCAATTACGCCGAAGTGTTCTCAGACAGGCCGGACATCCCTGCGGTCACCATCATGACCAAACGCAAAGGTGCGGTTTTGTGATTTATTTAGTGGCTTTGCATTATGAAATTGATATATATATTTTTTATTAAATGGCATTTGTATTTATGGCATTATTTACGATTTTCTTTACGGGTTTGAATTTTCTATGTATTAAATGGGATTTGTATTTATGTTTTTTTTAAAAACGATATTCATTATGGAATTGAATTTTGTATGTATTAAATGGCATTTATATTTATGGCTTTAATGATTTACTAAATTAATGTGATTTTGTTATTTAATTGTTTCTATTCCAGGGCATTTTCAGTTATTTTATATCTTCATTTATTTACATTTAATGGCGTTTTGTAGTTATGTTATTATTGGATGACATTTTTATTTAATGTAACTGCATTTTTATTCATGAGGACTAATTTGAGTAATGACTTTGTTTTAGTTTGTTAATTACATTTTTAGTTATTTAATAAACTATTTAATTACATTTTCAGTTATATTTACTGAATGAATTTTAGTTATTTAATGTGTAGTTTAGTTATTTACTGACTTACTTGTTTATTCATTTAATGACGCCATTTTTCTATTTCACAAAACTTTTACTTTTTGAACTTTAATTACACTTTTTTAAATGACATTTGTTATTTAATTATGTGTTTATTGAATTACATCTTTCTTGGCATTTTTAATTGTTTATGACTGATTTCATTACATAAATTTATGAAATGATATTTTTCGTTATTTAATGACCTGTTTTTAAGAAATTTTGATTTATTTAATGCCATTTTAGTAATCTAAAACCTTCTTAGCATTTTTATTTAATGGCATTTTTAGTTATTTAATGAGCCTCCATCGTAATCAAGCTGGATTTCATACAGTGGACCCCGACATACTCACTATTCAGCACGCGCGGATTCACCTATTCGTGGATTTTTGTTCACATTTTTTTTTTCACATTTTTTTCCCCAATATTTTTTCCAATCGTGGTTTACCACTGTTTATTTAGGAATTTTTAGGGTTTTAAAAAAAGTAATTTTTTTATCAATGCAATTATAAAGGGCTGCGATTATCCACGGATTTTCTTTATTCACTGTCCAGCCCGGTCCCTATCCCCCACCAATAGCTGTATAATCAATTGCAAAGTAACTAGCATCTGTCCTAAATGCACTCACCAACCATATTTTGTTTCCCCAAGGAATCGTCTTTGCGCCGTACGGGCCGGTGTGGAGAAAGCACCGCAAGTTCTGCCACGCGTCTCTTCGGACATTCGGTGTGGGGAAGTTTAGCCTGGAGCCGTGCATCCTCCAAGGCCTGGCGACCGTCAAAAGCGAGCTTCTGCGAGTGCGTGAAGAGGACGGCGAGGCCGGCGTGGACTTGACGCCGCTGGTCAGCAACGCCGTCTCCAACGTCATTTGCTCTCTGGCGCTCGGCGAGCGCTTCTCCCGAGACGACCGCCAGTTCGGCACCCTGCTGGGCCTGATGGTACGAGGCCTGGAGCTGTGCGTCAACAGCCCCGCCGTCCTCATCAACGTCTTCCCACCACTCTATCACTTGCCCTTCGGCGTCTTTGGGGAGCTCCGGCGGGTGGAGCGTGACATCACCACCTTCTTGAAGAAGATCATCGCCAAGCACCGCGACACGCTGGACCCGGGGAACCCCAGAGATCTCGTGGACATGTACCTAACGGAGATGGCGGCGCAGAGAGCCGCGGGTGCGCAGGACAGCAGCTTTAACGAGGACTACCTCTTCTACATCATTGGGGACCTCTTCATCGCCGGCACCGACACCACCACCAATTCTCTTCTCTGGATCATCCTCTACATGGTCGTGCATCCTCACGTCCAAGGTAAAAAGAAATAATGGCCTGGTTGAGGTGGCTTCCATGGCAATACAGAGTTCCCCTGCTCTTCGCAAATTGCGAAAATCTCAGAGTAATTGACAACCCCCGAAAGGTTTTATACAGTGGTGCCTTACAAGTTTAACTCGTTCTATGATCACATTGTAACTCAAAACGTCTCTCCCCATTGAAATGAGTGAAAATGCCATTAATACGTTCTAGCACTTCAAAAGACACAGACAAAAATGTGTGTGTAAAAACATCAATCAAATTTAAGTAGAAAAATCTCTTTAGGCATCATTATAATTCAATGGGCATTGTGCTGCTCATTCATGTGTGCATACTTTGGCCACCAGGGGCAGTATTATAGAGAGACATACAGTTCTACATGTAGATTTGACGGTGAAAGACGAATGTCACAGCTAAACTGCAATAATATGAGTCATTTTTTTTCACAGAGGATAAAGAATATATGCCGTTTAGTATTGTTGTATGCTCTGTCTGCATGTATTGCTCCCGCTTGTTGTTTATAGGTTTATAATTACAACTACATTGATTGCACAAATGCTAAAAAAAATGTTGAAATGTGTTTCTACAATAGATGAAATTATGTATTTGAATAATAAAATTCGGAATGCAACTAACGATTATTTTAATAATCGATTAATCTGTCGATTATTTTTTCCCGATTATTCGATGAATTGGATAAAACAATTTTTAAAAATCCATCCCTTTATTAAAAAAAAGGACATTATTTTAAATTAAATTAAATGCACAAACAAACTGATTATGATTCAGTTACTGGTTTGGTCTGTAAGATGTCATAAAATAGGCAAAAATGCGCATCATTGTTTTTCAACGTAAAAGCAGATGTTTGGAGGACTACAGAAATCTGAGAATATTTACTGTTGAGGGGCTTACATTTTTAAGGATCTGGACAATCTTAAGTGAAAAAATGTCTCTTAATTGATTAATCAAAACAGTTGTCGATTAATTTGATCATTGATTAGTTGTTGATTCATCGTTGCACCCATAGATGAAATAATATAATAAAACCATATAATCATCCATTATATCCATCCATCAATTTTCTACAATACTTTTCATGTCTGCCTCAAACAGCATGTTATGCTCATTGGAGACTGCAAATTGTCCATAGGTGTGAAAGGTTGTCTGTATACATCCTGCAATTGATTGATTGCGACCAGTCTAGGGTGTATCCTACCTCTTGGCCAAAGTCGGCAGAGATAAATCACAGGTCCTCCCGTGACCCTAATGAGGATAAGCAGTTTGGAAAATGGATGAATCAGAATCAGAATGAGGATTATAAGATATTTGCTTCCACCACACGGATTCAGACAAGGTCCAGGCCGAGGTGGACGAGGTGGTGGGAAGAGGCCGTGTGCCGTCTCTGACTGACCGCGGACGTTTGCCCTTCACCGAGGCCACCATCATGGAGGTCCAGAGGCTGACCGCCGTGGTTCCTCTGGGCATTCCACACATGGCGTCCAAGACAACAGGTGACGTAATACCACAACTAATCATGCTGATTTTTTTTTTTTTTTTACCTTTGCCAAGTAGGTCACAATGTGTTTTGTGTGTCCAACTTCATGTATTTTACTGACTGAAACACCAATTATATTAATATAAATTGTTTATAACAAGTACAACTTGAAAAAGTCTTATTTTCTAAATTAATATTGTATAGCAACTAGATCGACATAATCAAATCATGAACATACTGTACAACAAAACGGAAGCGGCCACAAACCACAAAGCAATCCCATCGGACTTTTGGTGAGTCATCTGGAGCAGTCCACAATCAGTATTTCTCTAATGACATGACAAAACTTAACTCAACATAGTGTTGTAGATGAATAAAAATCGAACATATAACTTAAAACAATTACATGTAAAACAGTTAAAACCAATATACAAAGATGAAAACAATGCATGCAAGGTAAGCAAAGCAAATAAAACACTAAAACAAATAAAACAAGGGCAGTAGCATAAAACATTTCCATAAAATACATGATACTTAACAGAGATGGTGATTACTAAATGTAGTAATGTAACTTATTGCTACAGACATGTTATGCTCGGTAAAGTTGGCTGTAACAAGTTTTGCTCTGAACAACCAATGAGAGGATGTAAAAATGCTGAGGTCATCCAGGGCCTGTGAAGATGAATTTGAAATTTGATTGGTTAATGAAATCGTCCCATTGCTAATGTAGTTTCAGTTTTCCATGGCCCAGCATTACTGAGTCCAAAGGCCCTGAGGCAGTTTAGGTTGACATGGCAGCACTAGAGGCTGAAATCTGATTGGACAAAAAAAATAAATAAAAATAAAACCTAATATCCACATATTTGGAGCAGTGCAGCCAAGAGAAACTCTACAAAATCAAGTGAATAGAATGTTGGGAATAAATTCATCCAATTTAATGGAAGAAATAGAAGTAATTTTGTCAAGTAGGGCCGTGCTTCTCCGGGCAAGCAGAGAAGGACTTGCCGGCCTCAACGCTCACCACTGGATATGGAAATGATTTTACCTCGCAGATTCGAATGAGTAGTTTCACTTGATTGTAGTTACTCTCGTCATATTTTTATTCACGCGCGACACGTTCGCAGACTTCCGAGGCTTCACGATCCCGCAAGGAACGGTCCTCCTGCCCAACTTGTGGTCCGTCCATCGAGACCCCGCCGCGTGGGAGCAGCCCGACAGCTTCAGGCCGGAGCGCTTCCTGGACGACGAGGGCAAGCTGGCCAGAAAAGAGTGCTTCATGCCTTTCGGGATCGGTATGCTATTCGATCGTACGCGGCGAATCCGCGTGTGAACGCACGTGACGTTCCGTGCGCTCTCTCCTGGGTTTTCAGGTCGCAGGGTGTGCATGGGCGAGCAGCTGGCCAAGATGGAGCTCTTCCTCATGGTCACCGGCCTGCTGCAGGCCTTCACGTTCCGTCTCCCGGCGGGAGCCTCGCCGCCTCCCATGCACGGACGTTTCGGCCTGACGCTGGCGCCGTGCCCCTTTGTCGTGTGCGCCAGCCCTCGTGGGTAAAGTCAGTCGAACGGATGCCCCAGAAAGACAAAGTGTGCAATACGTATTCATACACATGGATGGACACTTTATTAGGAACACTCAGGGATGGACTGGGACAAAAATTCAGTCCTGGCATTTTCTGTCCAAACCAGACTACAGTATTAGCGGACACCACGTAGAAGTCCGCAAATCTCACGCTGTCTTCTCTCAAGCAATCTACATCCATCCATCCATCTCATCCAATCCAGTCAATCACAGGATACATACTGTATAGACAAACAGTTTAGTCTCAAACACAGACCGGTGATCTCATGACAACCATCAGAAAGTCAGTATATTTACACCAGTGACGTATTACGCGCGCATGCACTTCTGCTTTCACTACGCAGGCTACATTTAGCCACCAAAGTTGGAGTTTAGAAGAAGCGAAAAATGTAGAAAACTTGACACCAATCTCCCAACAGAATCAATATCTTTCTACAACCAGAAAAACATCAACTTTCCTTCAAATTTTCTTTGTTGAATAACTTCAGGATGTGACGTGAAGCGTTAGTGTTTGACTTTACATCGATCTGATCGGCCTGATATTTAGCATTTTATGCTGATCGGCTTTAATGTCATAATTCGCCGATCCGATCAATGACGTCATTGATTGGCTCCGCAAAATACATTTACTCCGCGTCGCCGTCGTGTACAGTATATTTGAATCCAACAGCTAGTTTATTTTTAGCCTTGTCGCATGTCTTATGACATAGTACTGTAAATATCTGACCACCAATAAAGTTATTTAAAAAATGTGTGGGACAGACAACAGGTCTGAGACAGACAACGTAATGCGTGGATCAGACTACAAGACAAATTTGCTCTTTCACGATTGCACTATGTCAGACTACTGAAATAAAACCTTGTATTCCAATACCACTGCATCTTGTTTTTTACGATCATTGGGCTTTATCTTGTCAACTCAAATGCGACCGGATACACTCGTTACCATGGCAAGGACAACAAGAGTGGATCGTGCCGACTGTATTATAAGAACAAAATGGGGAAAAACGTGTGTTGGTGGTCACCGGTGCTCGGCACAGGAGAGGACGTTCGTTGAATTCTTGCTTCAGGTATGTTCACTGTCGTTCTGTCAAATCATGCTGTCAAGTCTCGGTGTGGGTGAAGTAATTTAATTACAATAAAATAATTTAATTACAGTAAGTTAGCACCCATTATTTCTGTCATGTAACGTTGGTTTGACCTGACTGATTAGAATACACGATCTGACGAGAGCAGTGATTTCCAACCTTTATGGAGTCAAGGAACATCTTTTACACGTGAAAAATCTCACGGCACACCAACAAACAAAAATGTCACAAAAAGTGGATGCATTAATTACTGTATTTACTTCCTGCCATCGAATAGAAGACCATTCATTTGTTCTGTCTGTCACTATGCCTTACTGGCATAAATAGATGAACAAAGATACATTATTTAAATAGAATTTGTTTGCGCAATTAAGTAAACAAGTATATACAGTAAATGAACAGGTCATTTAAATAGACACATTGCTCCATCTTGTGATCGGCTCGGTGATCGGTTATTGTTTTTTTTAATTCGCTGATCGGCTCCAAAAATCCTGATCGTGTAAAGCCCAGTTAGTGTGTTTGTTGGTAAGTGTGTTTACGTGTGCAACCATTGTTTTAGTTTACACCCTGACCACAGTCCACCTGGGGGCTCAATATTCAGTTGGAAGGTAATTCACGTATACAGTAGCAGTGCATTCGTCAAGTCTCAACTCTTTTTAAAAAATATTGTTCATATACATAAAATATGCTTCATTCATATGAAACGGAACTGCTTGAAAGTTTTGTTTTCTTCGATTTGAGGTTCGCTGGAGAACTTTGGTTATAGCTGCTGTAATCCTCTACATAGAAAGGTCACCTTGGATTTAAAATAAAATTTATAATTTTTGGATTTTTTTTTCCATGTACATTTGAGGCAGTGATGATAAAAGCTTGAGAAAGAGCACTTTTTATAATTTTTTAGGCAGAGACATTTTGTTTGGCTTTTGGGCTATGTTGAGGGTGACAACATTGAGGAACAAAGACAGCAATCCCCAGAGTATTTTCTGCTAGTTTGCCCCATGTGTCATCCTGCAAAATGTTAGGCTCATATCAATCAATCATTAAGAGACAACATGGCGTCCATAAATCACGTGACATGGATTTAACCAATGCAGAGCAGTGCGGTGGGTTCAAAGAGTGGCCAGACTTTGTTTTCTCCAGGGCTTTGGGTGACCTCGGGTGACCTGTTGGCACCTGTTACGTGACGTCATCAATGTGGGTCAAGAGAGCGTCTTGGCGTCACGTGACCACCGACCGTCCTGTGTTAGCTAGCTACTGCACGTCGTCATGGCTTTCTTCGGTCACCAGTTGTGCAGAGCTTTCTCCTCGTCGGCCCTCAGGAATGTGGCCGTCAAACATGTGGTCATCATCGGCGGAGGACAAATGGGTGCGGGAATCGCTCAGGTGGGCCGAAAAAGAAGCTTTGGAATGTTAGCCGAGTGGCTCGCCGGCTAGCCGAGTGTCGCCGAGAGCTTGTTGCTTCTACGACGACCGCGACGACAGAAGTACAATTAAAGCGAACGGTATTTGCTATCATCTCTGCGGTATTTTATTAAACAGCAGCCTTACTTGAAATGCCAAGACATGTCGTTCAATGAACAAACTTTACTTCAAGTTCAAACAGGACGAGCTCCACTTAACTGCTATTGCAAATATGGCCACCAGATGTCGCTGGCTGCTTTTTATTTGTATTGGCCAAAATCACCCTCAAGGTTTCCAGTGGGGAAATAATGGAAATCAAAATAATATATTCCACAGTCAGACTGTCACCATCATAAAGGGACACACTTTTAAAACAATACAAACACATTTAAACATAGTGCAGTGCATTGTATTTTTTAAAAACTCAAAACAATGCTGGAAGTGCTGACAAATGGTGAAAATATTCATTATCAAAATTATAGCATGTACAAAAATGCTCAATACCGGGACTGTGAAAACTGAACTGCGGTGTAGCGGAGGTTTTACTGTATGGTTAATTTAGCCAGTGTTGGCTTTGCGCATGCACCAATGTTTTATTGTCATCACCTGCTCAAGGGCAGGGGAATTCTCGGAGTCTTCAGTAACGCCACAAAAAGTCATTACATTTGTTGCCCGTTGCATTCTTTTTTTTCTTTTATATGGATGCTTTTAGTAAGACACCTTGGAACAAAATGGGGGATGATGCATAATGTCTCCTTTAGGTGTTATACAAATATAAATGTGAAAAACTGTTAATGGTAAAACAAAACCCAAACTAAAATACAGCATCATATGTGTGTGCTTCTTTGCCAGCTAACGCCTACGTTAATGTTTGTGATAGGTCGCTGCGTCAACCGGCCACCAGGTGACGCTAGTGGACACATCTGACGGCATCTTGACGAAGACTGTCAAGGGCATGGAGGCGAGCTTGAAGAGAGTGGTCAAGAAAAAGTTCGCCGACAAGCCCGAGGTTAGTGGGGGATTGTCGCAAAGGGGGAGTGGTGTGACCAGTTTACCCGAGTGGTTTATATTTTGTTCCCAGGCGGGTGAGGCGTTCATTGAGAAAGTCCTGGGCAACGTGTCCACCGCCACAGACCCCACCGCCGCAGTCCAGAGCACGGACCTCGTGCTGGAGGCCATCGTGGAAAACCTGAAAGTCAAACAGGATCTTTTCAGCGAACTGGACAAGGCGGCGCCAGCGTAAGCGTCGCTTTTGTTGCGCTTTTCCTTCTAAAGCCGCCAGTGCACAACCGTTTCACAACGGAAGCTAGAGCTGAAATGATTAAGTAAGTTGAATAGTTCGATTTGCCCCCCGCCCCCCCAAAAAAATAAGCGAGGCAAAATCTCTGCCTCAAACAAAGCTTTGCAGAGACTAGTCTTCCACACGGACCAGTCTGTGTAGAAATAAGTTGAAACAATGGTGGCGAGCCAGTAAGGAACAGTCCATAAAAAAATAGCTGTGGAACCAACCCCCAACTGTGTCCTGAAAAACTCACCTAGTCGCAGTTTTGGTGCTCTTTCTATAATGCCCTAAGATGCCACACGATGATGTCAAGTGGTACTAAATCCAAACTCGCTAAACTGAGAAAATAGGACTTTTTTTTTTTTAAATATATAAATGTCTCAACCTAAATATTCCGATGGCATTTTGGTGGTACACATGGCAGTTAAAGTATGTTTAATTGGCTTTAGGATTATGACTAGGTCCATGGAAAAATTGATCCCCGGACACATAAAGTTTTCCAACCCCTGCATTATGTTTGCAAAATATTTCAGTGTGTGTCTACTGTGTAGTGACTCGAAATAATATTTGAATTTCACTTTTTGAATTGAACTACAGTACTGAAAGAAGTTGTTTTACACCAAGTTGTAATTTTTTTTGAGATGCACTCGTACTGTACGTTCATTGCGTTTCCATTTAAGTCTTGTAGGTGTCGCTGGCGCAGCTGTCAAAACAAATAGATAATTTCCTCCCCAATTTGACTTTTTTTCTTTCAGACACACCATCTTTGCTAGCAACACATCCTCGCTGCCCATCGGCGACATCGCTAGCGTCACCTCCAGACTGGACCGCTTTGGTGGCCTGCACTTCTTCAACCCGGTCCCCATGATGAAACTCGTAGAGGTAACGCACCCGCTTTGGTTCCACAACCTCATAGATAAGAAAATGTCGTTGATCCCCCTCGCAATGTGGACGTTTAAGGCTGCGCGCACCGTGCGACGCGGCTGAACCCGACTGCACGCATTGACAACTGTTTTCATGAATGGCCGATCGGTCTGCCAATGGTTTTGCCGCGATTGCAAATTTGAATTGCCAGTCAAAATGCACATGAGATTAAACTCGCGCTAAAAATACATTTCCGGGTTTTAAGTAGGCGAAATACAGATTCGTATGAATACAGTATATAAAGCATCAAAGCTCGTTTTGCATCAAAACTTACCAGTTTTTGTAATTTTTTAATGTGCCCACGTCCACTCACTTTGGCAACCGGCTTCTTCCTTAACTTTGAAACAAATATAATAATCCCAAAATGCATTTTTTTCAATTTAAAAATTGACAATGTTAAAAACAATAACTTGAAAAGTCCCAAAAAATCAAAATAAATTATATGTACAAGTATTTGCTTTATTTTTCAAATGTTTTTGTTCAATACTTTGTTTTATTACAAATATTGAACATCTTACACCCGATACACCTTCGATGTCTATATGAGTAAATACAATTACTGTATGTGTGTCAATATTTCAGTTTCCCACCAAATTAAACATTTAACTTATATCCAAGATGGAGACACGTGGATGATATAATTGGTCCGCCCCCGCAGGTCATCGGAACGTCGTCCACGAGCCAGGAGACGTTGGACTCCCTTATGAACTTCAGCCGTGCGCTGGGCAAAATGACCGTGTCCTGCAAGGTAGGACTTTCCCTTTTAAAGTCAAACGCAAAGCTCGCCGGTTGACCGACACGCCTCCCGTTCAGGACACGCCGGGATTCATCGTGAACCGCCTGCTCGTCCCCTACATGCTGGAGGCCGTCCGTCTGCATGAGAGAGGTGTGAAAGCCTTTCTTTCCTTAAAACAAATCACTGTCTGATAAGTGGAAAATATTGTTAATATAGCAATCACTATAGTGGACATCAATTTAAAACCTCCTGTCTTCCATCTCCATGAGTCTTGAAGTCATGCAACTACAGTAGATGCTAGTTAACCCTTTAATTTCATATAATTTACAGGACAAATATTCAGGATATACAGTGGGCACGGAAAGTTTTCAGACCCCCTTAAATGTTTCACTCTTTGTTATATTGCAGCAATATAAGACCTTATAGCTCACAGTGCATGTCAGAGCAAATGAGAATCATGAGGTCAAAGGAACTGCCTGAAGAGCTCAGAGACAGAATTGTGGTAAGGCACAGATCTGGCCAAGGTTACAAAAAAAATGTCTGCTGCACTTAAGGTTCCTAAGAGCACAGCGGCCTCCATAATCCTGAAAGGGAAGACGTTTGGGACGATCGGGACCCTTCCTAGAGCTGGCCGTCCGGCCAAACTGAGCAATTGGGGGAGAAGAGCCTCGGTGAGAGAGGTAATGAAGAACCCAAAGATCACTGTGGCTGAGCTCCAGAGATGGAAATGGGAGAAAGTTCTCGAAAGTCAACCATCACTGCAACCCTCCACCCGTCGGGGCTTTATGGCAGAGTGGCCCGAAGAAAGCCTCTCCTCAGTGCAAGACATGAAAGCCCGCATGGAGTTTGCTAAAAAACACTTGAAGGACTCCAAGATGGTGAGAAATAAGAGCCTCTGGTCTGATGAGACCAAGATAGAAATTGTTGGCCTTAATTCTAAGTGGCACGTGTGGAGAAAACCAGGCACGGCTCATCACCTGTCCAATACAGCCCCAACAGTGAAGCATGGTGGTGGCAGCATGATGCTGTGGGGGTGTTTTTCAGCTGCAGGGACAGGCAAGAAAAGATGAAAGATGAATGCGGCCAAGTACAGTGATAGGCTGGACATAAACCTTCTCCAGAGTGCTCAGAACCTCAGACTCGGCCGAAGGTTCACCTTCAAAAAAGACAATGACCTTAAGCACACAGCCAAAATACCGAAGGAGTGGCTTCAGAACAACTCCGTGACTGTTTTTGAATGGCCGAGCCAGAGCCATGACTTAAACTCGATTGAGCATCTCTGGAAAGACCTGAAAATGGCTGCCCACCAACATTCACCCTCCAACCTGACAGAACTGGAGAGGATCTGCAAGGAGGAATGGAAGATGATCCCCAAATCCAGGTGTGAAAAACTTGTTGCATCATTCCCAAAAAGACTCATGGCTGAGTCTGAATACTTATGGCTGTGTGATATTTCAGTTTTTCTTTTTCAATAAATCTGCAAAAATTTCAATTCCGTTTTTTTCCTGTCAATGCTGTGTGTACATTAATGTGGGGGAAAAAATGAACTTATATGACTTTAGCAAATGGCTGCAATATAAAAAGAGTGAAAATTTAAGGGGGTCTGAATACTTTCCGTACCCACTGTATATTGGGATATCAAATTTTGTCCATATTGCACAGCTCTACTTTCATGCCTTTCGGAGGACTGCTAATCAAAAGATGTTTTCTCGCCACATGGGATGTCAAAATTGTGCATCCGTCACTATAGTAGACACAAGTGTATTATGAACTACTATTTCTGACTACATTGGACAGCTCTTTCTAGTCAACTCGTTAAGTTGATATACATAATGTCAAAAGTTGCACATCAATCACTCCAATGGACATTAGCATTTCATCGCATGTGCATAATTGCAGGTCACGGGTCCAAAGAAGACATCGACGTGGCCATGAAGCTCGGTGCCGGTTACCCAATGGGACCCTTTGAGCTGCTGGACTATGTGGGACTCGACACAGCCAAGTTCATTTTAGATGGTGAGTGCAAATGTTATTCTCGAAAGAGGACAAATGAATCTGGACTTGTGTTGTGATCAGGTTGGAGCGCCATGGACCCAGACAATCCACTCTTTGTCCCAAGCCCTTTGCTCAACAAGCTGGTCGCCGACGGAAAGTTTGGCAAAAAAACAGGAGAAGGATTCTACCAGTACCAGTAACTTCACTAAAGTAAAGAATGGTGACAGAAACTGAAGAAGACTGCTAAACTCTAATCTTGCATCAATGATAATGTGAGGAATAAATGATGTGCCTTTTTTTTTTCTTTTTTTGCCTGAATGTTGAGATATCAACTAAACGTCAACAATAAATTAAACATGAACGCAGGGGAAAAAAAGATTGTCAGTTACCAATTGTCTGTCGATTGTTTCTTTTAACAAGCATTTGAACAAATAAAGACCTCTTCCCTATTTAACCCTCTCTCCTTAATATTTTCAAAGCATAATGACTTTCACTGTAACGTCCTGCCATTCTTAGTGAACACAAGGTGGGACCGATGCTTTTTAAATGGGAATGACAAAGATCCCTTGATGAAGCTTAACTAGTTTGTTTTAATACACTTGCATTTATTATACACTTAATTGGACTCATTTTTGAGAATTTTTTTTTTCCTTTGTCCCAAGCTTGTTTATTCATTGCATTGTACATATATATTTATATACGTTTTTTTTTTAGTTTTTAGTTTAGTTTTTTTGTTTTTTTTAGTATATATATTTATATACATGTTAGTTTTTTAGTTTAGTTTTTATTTTTTTATAGTTTAGTCAAGCTGTCAATCGATGGATTTTAATAAATTTTTACTTTTTTTTTTTTTGCTTTGACTTGTGAGCGCAAACTTGAGATAAGAGTGCTGTATGGGGGCAGTTGACTCAGCTCACTTCACCACATGCTGGAGTTTGGCAGATATTAGTCAAATATTCTTCAAAAAAGAGGCTTCAAGCTCTTTCTTGCCGCTGTCAGCTGAATTTGATTGCCAAACTCAACATAAAGCTAAGCTCATTGCTTTTTATGTGTTTGAAACAACCACATAGCCTCCGCTAGCATACAATGGGGAAACACCATATCCACATGGGCAGACAATTAGCATCTGTGGCAGTTTGCCTCTCAGCAACGGATATCTGAATACAAACGGTGCAGCAACACATGCAGGCGCTATAGCAATACTCACAGGCATATTATTTAACCCCTGCAAAGAAAGATAAATATTACTTTTGTATTGATAAGCAGGCAGTGGAACTGATTCTCCAGAACTGTTTGTCTGTCTTGTGCTGGCCAAGGGGCACACTGCAGAATGGGCAGCACTTTCCTGGGGAAAGTGTGACAAAACTGTATTTGTAATTTGATTTAAAGCTACAATATGTTACTAGTTTTTGTTTTTAAAAAAGTAATTTTCACCAAAGTCCTACTAAAGGAGATGACACAAGGCGGATTAAGCCTGTTGGCTACTCTCACATCATGCTGTATTTTCAGTATTTGATTTTTTTATATTTAGTGTCTGCCGTAGACATTCCCCCACTGGCTGTCTTCCACTGAAGATGACATACCGGAAAGGATGTATTTTACCGAGCTGTCGGTGGAGCGCGGCCCCTTGTCTCCCCTTTTTAAAAGGTTACGGAAACATATTTTACATTTTTGTAGCAGAAAATAATCATGCAATAATTACCGTGTGAATTAAAAAACCTTTGATTTGAGGGTATTTACAACCAAATCAGGTAAACGGTGTAGGAATTACAACAGTTCGTGTTAATGTATCCCACTTTTTAAAGGCTAGCTCAGTGCATCCTAGCATAGCTTGTGTAATCAAAACACCACAAACATAGGGATTTTCAGCGAGTTGGAATTTCAAGTCGTGTTATATGTACCAGAGATCTTGCGTTGGAGAGCGAAAGCCGCGGCAGTACCATTGCAAACCTACTTCGACAGAGACTATTGCTTCTCTCAAACGCAAGATTGCGAGAAAATATTGAACTTTTTGTTGAAAAAAAAAAAACCTTGGAAATATTCTTTTTCTCAGAGTATGACTTGTCAAAACTACAAATCATTCCATTTTTATCAAAAATATATATTTGGTCAAACATGACTGAATTGTTTTTCTTCGAAAATACTTTTTTTTCCTCAAATACAGGACTTTTTCTGGAAAATGTAAAAATTTTTCCTGAATATAAATGTTATCACAAATCTGACTTTTTTTTTCTTTTTAAAAAATGTATGACTTCTGTTCTTGAAAATACCACCATGACCATGAATCCTGCTGTTTTCATGCACATCCACACCGCCGTTACTAACACACACGAGTGATCAAATGGTGCCTTTTTATTTATTTTTTTAAGAAAAACAAAAACCAAAAATGTGGAAACGGTTCAAAGACAACCACTTGGGAAGCAAAAGTGCTCCTCCAAGACGACAGCGACCCCAAATCATATCAATACGGGATAAATTCATCATCATCATCGTGGAGCAATAGTAAAATAGAGAAAATATCACAGACTGTGTGGCTGACAAAACATATAAACAAAAGAGCTCACTATTTTGCTACCAGGGGGAAAAAAAAGGTCCATTGCAATGGAAGAGAGACTACCAAGTGCTGGGGTAAATATATAATATCTGCTTCATTTGTCTGCTTGTCCATCAATAAAATATAAGCCTCACTGTTGCATGTCGCCTGAAAAAAGACCAAGAAAAAGGACCTGGGAAAAAGTACATACACACACACACAGAGCGTTGGTTTATAAGATAAAAAAAAAAAAAAAAAAGCCTCCCGAGAAAGGGGGGGGGGGGGGGGGGGAAAGGCTTCAAAGCTTATGTTAATATATGGCACTATATATATATTTATATAAAAAAACAATATTAAAAAAAAAAAAAAATGTACACCGAAAAATTCAAAACAAGGGCTCAAGATTAAAAAAAAAAGAAAAAAGGTTGATCTTTTCGACCAAGCAACTGGTCCAACTTATTTATATAAAAAAAAATAAAAATAAAAAGTGTTGAGACGAGATGAGATCCCTCCATGTTCCTTAGTGCAATCTACAAGAGGTGATTGGCCCGTTTGGTCGGAGCGGGCGGGAACCCCAAAATGGTCGCTGGACCCCAGTGGAAAAAGCAGGAATGTTGACCCTCACCAAAATGGTCGCTGGACTCCAGTGAAAAAGTGGGAATGTTGACCCTCACAAAATGGCTTTATATGACATTAATGGAAAAATATAGCCAACATTTATTATTGTGTAGTATCAGTATTAGTGTTGACCTATTTTTTTAAAATTTTAATTCATTTGTTGCGGTGTGTAGGCCTCCCGCTCCTGAAAATGACAAAAGAGGTGACAAATAACTTAAAATAACTTAGTTGGAGTGTGCAGGTGGTGTGTCTTTGTGTGCGTGTGAGTGGTCAGGAAGTGACGCACACGCACACTTTGAGTGAAAACGTGAGCGATAGTGATTGTCGTGTTCAGTTCAGTGTCTTTCCAGCAGGGGGAGTGTGAGGTGTAACTTTTAGGGGGGTGTCAGGTGATAAGTGTTGGGCGGAGGGGGGGTCCTCTGTGGGTCTTCATGGAATCTTAGCAGGCCTCCATCTCGATCAGAGGCCCTGCGGCGGCCGCCTTCGCGTTGCATGTGGAGAAGTTGTTCCGTTTTCCTCCTGCGGTGACCAGAAGACAGGAGTGGTCGTTAGTTATCGCCATGAAATAGGCAAACAAAACATTCATATCAAAGGGACACAAATGGAAAAGACCTGCAACAGACGAGTACTTCCCAGAAAATATATTGCTTTTTTCGGAAACTTCTTTTCTCTTGAAAATATTCATCCTTTTTCGTAAATGTAAAAAGTTTTCCGGAAATTTGTATTTTTTTCTCAAAAGTACGTGCACAACTTTCTTCACGAAAATGTATGTGTGTTCTAAAAATATTTTTTAAATAAATAGAAATATTTTTTTAATAAATAGAAATATTTTTAAAATAAATAAAAATACAACTTAAAATATACTTCAAAAATAAAATTTCTTATACAATATGCAACATTTTCCTCATACAAACAGTATAAAAAATCTAAAACATTTTTTTCGTTTTTTTTTTTTTACTTTTTTGGGCAAATTTCAAATTTATAACTTTTTCATCTCAGTTGTGCAACTTATTTTTACCCTAAAATAACTCATCTTAAAATGTATGATTATTTTTGTTTGAAGTCTCATATTGAGAACGTACATTTTGAAGAAAAAAAAAAAATCTAATTTTCAAGAAAAAAGAGGTATTTGTTTCTCCCAAAAAGTTGTCATTTATCAAAAGTAATAGAATGTATTTTTCTGGTCATATTTGAGAAAAGAAGTCACTGTTTGATCATTTTTATATTTACCAGAAATTTATTATCATTTTTGTCATGCATTTATACATTTAGTTTTCAAAAATCATTTATTTTCTATTTTTGCGAAGGCACACGTTTAGTACAAAAAGGGCATTATGTCGAAGAAAGTTAGGCATCAAAACCAGTTATCATCAAATAGAATCCCCACTGAAACGCAGAGGTCAAAGATCGACCTGAACAAAAAAACCATTGACATATATACTTTAGTTAGCTTCTTCCTGTTAGCCGCATATGAAACATCTTCACCACATGTGCTTTAAAGGGACCGCGGCCTCCGACCCCCATCCCTCATCTCAGCGCAACCTTGCACCCCCCCCACCCTTGCAGCCGCCACAGACATGAAACAATCTGGCCTTCCTGCTCCGGGAAAGGAGTGTGTGTGTGCGGGGAGGGGAGGGGGGCAGGGAGGTGCGGCAACGGGCCAACACTTCACAAGGTCCGGCCGACACAAACACCAGGATTCAGGAGCAACTTGACCCCTTCTCTCCTCCTCCTCCCGCCTGCATTAGCGCTTAGGAATGCTGGCTGGCTTTTTAAAATGTTTTTTATTTTTTACAGGAAATGAAGCACTCCTCTGTTCACGCACACACACACACACACACACACACACACCCAGTGATCTCTATCCCAGGACACAAGCTCTGCGGCGGGCGTTTGAAGTGCGTGAGGTTAAGATAACTGGCGCGGCCTCGCGTCTCAATCACCGCTTTCAACCTCCCGCGCGCCCAATCAAAGGGGGCCGCGGCTGAGAAAGGCCCGCCTCTTAGCATCCATTTTAACCCCGCCGCCCCCTTTGACTGGGCTGTTTCTTCTGGTGCCATTAAAAAGGAAAACACAGCGGACAAATTGGTCTTTTAAAAGAGGTCGGGAGAGAGGCCGCAACCAACACGACTGAGGAAAATACACTAGATGGACATATTACAGTAATTCATTCATTCAGAAAAAACAATTAAATACATTTCAGATCAAATTTGCCAAAGCAGGACATTGTTGCGTCCAAAATACATTAAAACTGTCGTTGCGGCTTCACCCATTCAGGCAATTAGATGCGTGGTGACATCGGCGGATATTAAACTTCTCACGCGCTACGTTCCAACTATTAGATTCATCTTTTTTTCCCCTCAAAACTATAAAAAAATACATATAAATATTGAACCAAAAAAATCCTATATTTTATTACCACTTGGAAGTCAACCAGCTTGCCTTTTTGCAGCACTGATGGGATGGCGACTCGACAGGACTGCAGGGCCTTGAGAGGAAGCGGTCTGGTGCATGTTTGGCGATGGCTTTTCCCAAAGTGGCAGTAAAGTTAGGCCACGGGGGAATAAAAATGAGCGGACCCATTAAAGAAGGCACCTGGAGGAGGAGGTTTTGCACGCTCAGCACTTTCTCCAACACCGCTTCCTTTCCGCACTCACTGTAAAATGTTTTTTTATTTTTTAAACATGCCATCACAAGGCCAGCCAGGAAGGGCTTGAACCTGAAAAACTGCCCGGAAACCGCCGGCATGTGTGGGTGTGACTAATGGGAGGCGCTGGCCACATCAGACGCGGCGTCCGTGGGGGGCCTGCACAGCTCAAGTCTGGCTGTGTGTCCCCCCCATCCCCACCCCCCGACAGAGCTCCGTCTGAGTGGGTGTGAGCCGGGGGTGGAGGGTGGGGCAAGCGGGACGTTCAAAGAGTCTGAACAATGAGTGGTCCCTTCACTGTGGTCCCGCTTTAAAGTGAACATGACGAGGGAGTCTAAACTTTGTACACTTTAAAACCCTTAAATACTGTATATACAAGTGACTACAGTGGACAGCTATTCATTCACAAGCTGTTTTCTTCTATATTGCTTAAGTGTTGCTGTTGCATCAGCCACTACAGTGAGTGGACAGCTATTCAAAAGCTGGTTCCTTCTATTTTCATGAGGCTTGATGTCGGCTAGCCATTGGGTGGCGATGTATGGAATGACGACACCCAGAGATCCACTGTAGTGACTGATGTGCAACTTTATTCAAAACCCTCCGAGGGGAGTTGTCATAATTGGTGCATGAGAGGGTTAACGAGTAGAAAATTGAATGAAAAATAATATGTCCCCTGCTGCCTCCTGATACCGTCCCTCTTCAGCAGATAAGGTCCCGCGACTCGGCCTCAGGAAGCGCTCGAGACATGACAAAGACCCTCATGGCGTTTAGCGCGGCACTTCACAATGGGGCTCGTGACTCCAGGCGAACACACGCAGGGGGAGCAGTCTAAACAACAGGCCACGTATCAACAAACACGGCCGAGGCTTTACGAGCTCCTTTTCATGCTTTCTTCCTCCCAAAAGAAGGAGAACAAACATCAGATACGATGCTAGAAGACCACATACAGTATGTGTCCTATCGGACCATCTAATCTTATTGTCTATGATATTGTTCATGTATATGTAACATACGAGTCAACAAAACAATCATGTTCCTCTTAACAGTCTACTGAATGGTTGCATCGAAAGGGCTACACAAACCCCAATTCCAATGAAGTTGGGACGTTGTGTAAAACAGAAATAAAAACAGAATACAATGATTTGGAAATCCTTTTGAACTTATAGTCAATTGAACACACTACAAAGACAAGATATTTCATGTTCAAACTGATGAACGTAACTGTTTTTTTTTTTGTGTGTGCAAATATTCTCTCATTTTGAATTTGATGCCCGCAACACGTTGAATGCCCGTGACCTTTGATCCGTCAGGTGCCACTGCATAAAAAAAAACGGCATCACTGTGTAAAGGGGGCTCACATGGGCTCAAGAACATTTCAGAAAACCTTTGTGAGCTAACACAGTTTGACGCTACATCTACAAATGCAAGTTAAATCGCTACAATGCAAAGCGAAAGCCATATATCAACAACACCCAGAACTGCCGCCAGCCGGTTTCTCTGGGCCTGAGCTCAACTGAGATGGACTGACGCAAAGTGGAAAAGTGTGTGGTGGTCTAACGAGTCCATATTTCAAATTATTTTTGGAAATCATAGTCTTTCTTAGGTCAAAGAAGGAAAGGATCATCCGATTGTTATCGGCGCAAAGTTCAAAAGCCAGCCTCTGTGATGGTTTGGGGGCGTGTTAGTGCCCATGGTATGGGTAACTTGCACACCTGTGAAGGAACCATTAATGATAAGCAACATATGCTGCCATCCAAGCAACATTTTCATTTTCAGGGACGTTATGTGCCTTCTTATTTCAACAAGACAATGCCAAGCCACATTTAGCACGTGTTACAACACCGTGGCTTGGTAATAAAAGTACTAGATTGGCCTGCTAGCAGTTCAGACCTGTCTCCCATTGACAATGTGTAGCGAATTATGAAGCACAAAATCCAACAACAGAGATCTGGACTGTTGAGCGACTTTAGTTGTACATCACAAGCAAGAATGGGAAAGATTTCCACCGACAAAGCTTCAACAATTATTGTCCTTAGTTCCCAAACACTTACTGAGTGTTGTCAAAAGGAAAGGTGCTGTAACATCGGGGTAAACATGCACCTGTCCCAGCTTTTTTGGAACAAGTTGCAGGGACCAAATTCAAAATAAGTTTATATTTGCCAAAAAAAAACAAAAACAAAGATCATCAGTACACCCTGAACTGGTTGCCAGCCAATCGGAGGGCACACATAGACAAACAACCATTCGCACTTACATTCACGCCTATGGAGGATTTTGCATATTTTCAAGAAAAAAGTTGGTTGACAAAAAAAGTATTATAATTTCAACAGAAAAATATATTGTATCTTTGACAAAAAAAAAAAGAGTCAATTTTTGAGAAGAAAATGTTTGACAAAAAATGTGTATATTTTTGAGAGAAAAGGTTTGGCACCTTTTTGACATAAAAATAGAAAATCATATTTTCAGCAAATGGGGCTGGGGCTCAATTCTACCTAATTGCAGTAAGGCCCCCGTGTGGCAATCGATAGGGTATGCACAGTGATGGTGTTCCGAAGTCATTTTTTTTCCACTTTCACTAGCTGGAATTAAAAAAAAAAGTAAACTTTGTTGGTAGATGATAGATTTAATGGCTGGAAAAGGATTCAACATGGTTCCTTGCTCGATGAGCATTCTTAGAAAGGTCTCACAAGACGAAAATATTTGCGAGCGCCACTTACGGGAGATTTGTGCCACGGCGGTGGCATCCAGGTGTGCGGTGGTCCCGCGGTTTGACTCGCTTACAATAACAAGGCGCCCACGTCCAAATGTTAAACACCACTTGGCTCGCTCTTACAAGTGCACACTGGATTGAAACTCAGAACATAAAACGACGAAGTAGAGGGAAGTAAGGAATTTTTGCTCCCGGGC
Organism: Phyllopteryx taeniolatus; assembly: GCF_024500385.1. Taxonomy (NCBI): domain Eukaryota; kingdom Metazoa; phylum Chordata; class Actinopteri; order Syngnathiformes; family Syngnathidae; genus Phyllopteryx; species Phyllopteryx taeniolatus. The sequence continues at coordinate 23,913,019 of NC_084505.1, forward strand.
TGCCCCTACGCTTGGAAGTGGAATACAAATGACGAATGGGAAATTGCTTCGTGGTGCAACAACATTTGTTATTTAAATGTTCTTTTTAAAATGTTATTAATTGATATGTCAGCTTGTTGTCCCTCTCCGTTATAAAACAAAATACTGTATGAAATTTTGTGAACAGTAACATTATCATGGATGCTAGCAACAACACACCAAACTCATTTTGTGGTATTCAAAACATACGGCTGACTTTTGTCCAGTGTGGCCAACTCGCAGTGAAAATGAATACATTGGCTTTGCATGTAATACACACTAACAGAACTTGTTGACAATATAAAAATGTTAAATCACTTCACAACGATAACGATCACTGATGCTAGCAACATACTATGGCATTAAAAACATGGCCAATTGTTGTCCAGTTTGATCCATTAAGGCTGGAATCAACTAAATTGGCTATATTGGCATAACTTTTGGTCAGTACTAAACCTTAACAGAACTTTCCAACATTAGAAAACGGGACAATCATTTGACAAAACGAACATTATCATCGGTGTTAGTTGTCCCTCAAAAAAGCTAAACACTACTACGTTAAAAGAAATGATGACTGCATTACAACAGTAGCATCTCGATGCTAGCAATAACACAATAACAAACACATTTTATGGGCGATTGCTGTCCATTGTGGCGTACTAAACACCAACAGAACTTGTCTGTGTTAGAATAATATGAACATTGTGTAACTTTTTGTAAGTACTAACACAACTTGACAAATGAATAACTGTGTGATGATTTTAAACATTTCAGATTACTTCTGATTGTTGTCCAGTGCAGCTAAGTAATGCCAAAAACGATCATTTTACAGAACAATACAACTAATATTATAGATTTAATAGATTGCGTTGTGGCGGCACGGTGAATGTCTGGTTAGAGCGTCTGCCTCACAGTTCTGAGGACCGGGGTTCGATCCCCGGCCCCGCCTGTGTGGAGTTTGCATGTTCTCCCCGTGCCTGCGTGGCTTTTCTCCGGGCACTCCGGTTTCCTCCCACATCCCAAAAACATGCATGCTAGGTTGATTGAAGTCTCTAAATTGCCCGTAGGTGTGAATGTGAGTGCGAATGGTTGTTTGTTTATATGTACCCTGCGATTGGCCGGCAACCAGTTCAGGGTGTACCACGCCTCCTGCCCGATGATGGCTGGGATAGGCTGCAGCACGCCCGCGACCCTCGTGGGGATAAGCGGCTCAGATAATGGATGGATCGATAGATTGCGTTGTTTCAAGGTTGAATCACGACACACTACAGCGTCGAAACCAAGTGCAAAATCAACCTCGGGTGTAGAGGGGCTGCAAAGAAACGTGTTCTTTTTTGTATTTTTATGGCATCTAAACGGAGCTAACCTCAATCCAGCTCTGTGGGATCTGCATAAATTGAGGGATCGGGGAGTTGCGGCAAGATCCTCGGCATTATGCATATTACTTTAAGGGCTGTCACCGAGAATCAACTGAGGTGTCCATCCCGCAGCGGCTCGGCACTGCTAATTATTGGATCAGAGACAGAGTGGCTTCTGAGCGCTTTGAAAGCCAACTGTGGCGGAAGGCGGGAGGGGGGATAAAAAAGCGAAAAGCAGCCCAATTTGGGGAGCTACTGGGTCATGAATCGATCGACGGGTTGAAAACCTTTGTGCCATTTTTGACGTAAGAGCAGATTAGTCACAAGTGACCGGCTTTTTCAGCGTGGAATAACAGGATGCTGGCAGGGAGGTCAAATATCCATCCATCCATTTTCTATGGCACTCGTCCTCATTAGGGTGAGCTGGAGCATATCACAGCCGACTGGGCGAGAAGGCAAACAGGTTTTTGTTCAACTTTTTTCTCAAGGGTTTGACACTCACTTCATTTTACTTCACATTTTAACAATGGTTGAAAACATGACTATTGTCGAAAATGTACACTTGGCAAAAAGATGTCGTTTTTTCTTGAAAATATACATTTTTTAAAAAGTATTTGACTTTTGTTAAAAATGTGAAACTTTTTTGTTAATATACAACTTTTTGTTAAAAATCCTCAACTTTTTCCTTGAAAATGTAAAAAAAAACCTTGAAAATCTGACTTTTGTTGAAAATGTATTTTTTTTCTCAATAAATGAAAACAAACTTTCAAAACCGTTCTTGAAAATGTTATATATTTTTTTCAAAATATGCATCATTGGTTTGAAAACTTTAATTTTTTTTGCTGAAAATATTTGACTTCTTCATTGAATGTACAAATTTTTTTGGTGACAACATCCATCCATCCATCCGTCCATTTTCCAAGCCGCTTCTCCTCACTCGGGTCGCGGGCGTGCTGGAACCCATCCCAGCGATCATCGGGCAGGAGGCGGGGTACACCCTGAACTGGTTGCCAACCAATCGCAGGGCACACATAAACAAACAACCATTTGCACTCACAATGTGACCTAGGGGCAATTTAGACAATTCAATTAACCTAGCATGCATGTTTTTGGGATGTGGGAGGAAAGCGGAGTACCCGGAGAAAACCTACGCAGGCACGGGGAGAACATGCAAACTCCACACAGGCGGGGCCAGGGATTGAACCCGGGTCCTCAGAACTGTGAGGCTGACGCTCTAACCAGTCACTCACCGTGTTGTTGAGAACATATAACTCATAACATTCAACTATTTTTCCTTGAAAATGTAAAAAAAAAAAAAGCTTAAAATGTAAGACTTTTGGACGAAAAAAATCTCTGAAAATTGATATTTTTGCTGAAAATAAACTTTTGTGTTGACTTTTTTGGTTGTTTTAGTTTAGCACAATGCACAAAACAGTCTGTCTCACAGACTAAAAAAGATGTGCTAACCAGTGATCCACAGTGTTTGCAGGGTGGGAAATAAGAGGAAGAAAATCCTCTTAAAACAAACAAATAAAAAAAGTTAGCCAAATAATGCTCCTTTTTGAGCCCAGGTGACGCTTTTTGACATGTTCCCGATCGATACATCTCGCCTTTTGTTCCGGCCGTATAATAGACACCGTGAAATCTTATTAAGGCAAAGTGGCACATTAAAAAAAAAAAGAGGGGCAAAAAAGCTCCCGAATGTCTGCTTGACAAAAGAGACGTGACACATGTAGACCATATGGCGCAAGGATGATGACGTTATGAACTAAGACAAAAACATAACCCTAACCCTAATGCTCTGGACTTATTCTTTTAATCAGAATAGATGAGCACAGATGTTTTTTTTCTTTTTCTTTTCCTAAAGGCACTTCATCCACCATTGCCGCTCTAAGATATATATACACACACACACACACACACACTTTAATGGACACAATGACTATGGCATGGACCTTTTTTAGGATTAGTCTGTTTAGTTTTTTTCAAAGAGACTTCTTACGTGATGACCTAATAGAAGAAAAGAGGGGGTGGGGGAGGGGGTCGGGTGTCTTACCATTTTCTCAGATGTATGCTGTTTTCATTCTCTGCCCCGTACCTGCAGAAAATGGCATCTTTTAAAACGAGATGGACAAAAAACAAACAAAAAAAAACGTGGAGTATTTCGCCTTCGTAACACAGTGAGGAGATAACAGTTTGTTTAGTTTTTAAATTAAACATGCTTTTTCTTTGGCTTTTTGGTGGGATGCAACCACAGAAAGGTCATGCTGCAAAATACAATGCAAGTCTCCGTCCTGGCTGCTCAGTATAGTAAGGCTAAAGCAACAATATGTTTAAAAGCAATAAGAAAAGATGAACCGCAAAGTTAGCTCGGCCGAGTCTCGTTGTGAAGAGACTCGCCTCCCTGGCACACGTTTGAATCTGACATCGAATAGTCGTCGCGCGTGACGTCACGTGAGACTTCAGCTCAGTGAGCATCTAAAGGATTAACACAAGTGTGTTTTGTTTTGTTTTGTTTTCGAGCTTGATAGGAAACAGTAATTCAATGTACTACGACTGTGGTCCTCAAAGTGTTAAAGGAAGAATAACTGAATTAAATGTGCTAACTTTGCAAAATGTTAGAGGCTCAAATTTCAGTTTGAATCCAGTACGGGACTGTACATTTGTGCAGTACAGTTCAGTTGGATTTAACCTTGATACATTTGCATTTAATCTTTTAAAACAATTTGTTTTCAAACTTTTAAATAAGAACAATTTTTACTTTATTTTATGTGTGGTACATTTTAATTTAATATTTATTTTGTAAGTGCAGTATAGTTTAAAAAAAAACTATATTTAAGCACAGTGTGCAATATTATTATTATTATTATAACGAACTCAACTGTATTTATAGAGCACTTTATAAAAACAAGCGCACCTGAAACAAAGTGCTGCAGTGTGCTACAAAGTGCCACATAAAGATCGAACGTAAAACATAAAAAAATAATAAAAGGAAATATATCAAAAAATAATTCTACTAAAAAAAATATACTTCTTAAAAAACATAAATTTAGTCAACATCGAAACAACGCCTCCACTGTGTATTTTGATCAAACTGTCAGTCTCGATGTTGGCTGCCTATTTAAGTCTAATAAATTGCAATTAAAATGTTAAATGTAGAATTTAAATTAAAATAAAGAAAAGAAATTAAAACCAGAATTTCTTAGTAAATAAGAGTAATCAGTACGTCATAATAAGAATGTTACTATGTCTTAAAACATGCCCATTATTATTGTATTAATTATAATCAGCTGAAAAAATACAAAAAATTAAAATTAAGAAAAATAATCCAATAAAAAACAATTAAATAACTTGCATAAAGTTGAATAAAATAGGATAAAATAAAACAAAAGTACTTTAGATAAGTAGTGCAACTTCTTAGGAATGTGTCGTGTTCGACTTTGGAGGCTGCACTATTTGATGTCAGATGTACGTACTCAGCGATGAGTTAGCGATAGAGTGTCGCTAAGACGCGTCCAAAAGGAGGTCAGCAGGAAGAAACGCGGAGCAGGCAGACAAACAAACAAGTGTAAAGCTGAGAATCGCAGAGAGAATGGCCAGACTAATCCCAAAGCAGGCGTGACCAACGCAGACAAGATGGCGCGTCGTCGGGCGGAGCGACTCACCTGCGGCCGACTCCTGGATCTTCTCCCGCTTCCGCTTCTTCTTCTTCCCCTAAAAATATACAGAGGAACGCATAAAGTGTGGCTCCAGCACTCACGCTCACTAGACCACTCTGATTGGCTGCTGCTGACTGCCATGTTCACTCATCCCCTGCCGGACATCCCGGCGGCATGCCCCCCGAACGCTCCGCAGAGCCCGCCGCCGACTACAACAAAACGGCCAAGCTGAGAGGGCACGAGTCACCCCAGGGGTTGCACCGCTAAACATTTTTTTGTAGTCCATACATGCTACAGAAAAATATTAGGTTTTCTTCCTTGATAATTTTATTTTTGCTGAAAACTTTTGACTTGTTTGTTAATATACAACTTTTTCCTTGAAAATGTAAAAACAAAACAAAAAAATACAGTAAAAAAAAAAAAGTGGAAAATATGACGTCTTTGTCTAAACTGTACATTTTTGTGTGGAAAATGTATTTTTTTCCCCTAAGATTGAAAAATTAATTGTCTATTTTTATCAAAACAACGCTTTTCAAATGTAAATTGTTTTTCCCCTTGAATATGTTCTTTTTTTTTTGCAGACAATACTAGATTTTTTTTCGTCAAACATTTTGGTTGATGACATAAAATTCATAACAGGACTTTTTCATTGAAAATGGAAAAAATATTTTTTGTGGAAAATTTCTCGTTTAAAAATAAAACTTCTTTTTTTCATGGAAACAACATTTTCTCAAAAATGTAAAAAAAACTTTCGCTGAAAATATTTGACTTTTTTAAAAATTCATAATTTTTAAAGTTGTATAAACTTTAAAAATTATAATTTTTTAGCGAATGCACACGATTGTTATTCTTGAAACTATCCTACTTTATTCCCGTAATATTATGACTTTACGACTTTAATCTGTAGTGTATTTATTTATTTATTTTTGAGTGTGGCCTGAATTCTCCCGAGTTCTCGCTGTCTCCACCTCCTTTAACGCTACACATCAAAGGTTGGCCAATTGGACTTTATTTTAGTTTTACAATATAGTGGCTAACTTCTTTTTACACTTAACAGCACGATAAGACATACTGTATCAATGAGGAAATGTCTCTCAGCAAGGTGTTTGTGTTTGGCGGCGCAGCAGCGCAGGCAGGAAAGGAGGAAGGATGTCGTCGATGTCCGAGGGGAGGCAGATAAACACCACAAAGCACTTTCTTCAAATTCTTTTTTTCTTCCTTTTTTTTTTTGGGCCGGTGGTGGAGTGAACGTGAGTGCCGGAGCCACACTTTCATTAAATGCTGGTGCTCTCTCTCTCTCTCTCTCTCGCTCTCTCTCTCTGTGTGTGTGTGTGTCTCAGGCACGCACGCACGCAGTAAGACTTGATTTTCAAAAATAAATTTCCCCCCCTCAAAAGTATGCAACTTTTTCCCCCTAAACCAGTTGTCCCCAACCTTGTTTGCACCACAGACCGGTTTAGAGTCGGCATTTTTTTTTTCCACAGACCGGCTGTCAATGTGTGGCATATAGATACAGCAAAAATAAATGAATACGGCCGGCTTAAAAACAAATGTTAAATGCATGAAAAATACAACTCACCATAACGCCTAACGGATAAAAGAAGCTTTCTTTTTCTTTGAGGTCGTAGGCTCTTCTTCTGGCTCCTCAGGTGGCCTTTTTCCTTTTGAAAAGAAGCTCTTCGAAGACGTTTGTTTTTTACTCATTTTTGCTAATGTGCGGACTTATTTTTAGTAACATATCACGTGACTCACGTGCAGTCTAGTGCTGTTTCATTTGCGAACGTTTCGTTCAAAAGAACAAATCTTTTTCGTGAATGTAATGAACTGAATTCATTTATGAAATGATTCGTTCTTTGAGCTTGGCCGGCGCCATGAGCGAGTCGGCCGGGAGCGGAAACGGAACTGCGGCAGCGTTCTGTGCGGTCTTGACGTGTCAATTGCGACGCGCAGCTGTTGCAGTGGAGAAGATCCGGTAATTAAAAAAAAAAAACCCCAAAAAAACACATTTAATACGCAAAAACGCAATACAACGGAAATGATATAAATTGGTCATTCCTTCTATGTGGCCCAGTAACAAATGCCTCACGGACCAGTACCGGTCCGCGGACCGGGGGTTGGGGACCACCGCTCTAAACTATATGACTTTATTCTTGTAATATTATGAGTTTAATATAAAAGAATATATAAGACTTTTTTTCTTGAAAATACTATTCTACTGATAACAGTAGTTCACTCTCCCCCCCAAAAAATGTTTATATATTTTTATTTGAAAAAAATATATATTTATAAAGTTTTTTTCTTCAAAAACACATATTTTTTTGAAATATACAACTTTTTTCCTCAGACTATATAATCTTCATGTAATATTACGACATCAAACTCGAGAATATTAAAACTTTTCTAAAAAAAAAACAAAAACAGTCCTTTTTTCTCTAAAATATACAACAATTTTTCTAGAAAATCTACCACTTTATTTAATAATATTATGACTTCAATCTCGAAAGTATTAAAACCTCTCAAAACGAAACTTTTTTTCTAAAAAATGACATATCTAAAAAATATCCCATTTTTTTCCCCCTGTAAAATATACAACTTTATTCCTCAAAAATATAAGACTTTATTCACGTAATATTACGACCTTAATCTTCAAAATAGGAACAACTTTTTTTCCTCTAAATTATGCACCTTATCTAAGGAATATCCCACTTTTGTTTCCCTCAAAAATATACATTATTCTTGTCATTGTACAACTTTAAACCTTGAAAATATACATCGTACTACATCTTATATATCGTATATTATTGTATTGCGATACATACACACACGTGCACAACGTTTTATTTTGTATTTTTTTAAAGCTCTTAAAAAAATCTTAACTTGAAACAAACGCGTAATCATTAGCAGGCTAATTTCACTGGCGGTGGCTGAAAAAACGTGACGCTATAATCTATCCAACGTTATGAATTACACACTAGTCTGAAACAAAGAAGCGACCCAAATGGAGGCCATTAAGCATGCAGGGGAGGGGGTTATTGTCGGGGCTCTGTTTTGTTTTTTTAAACACAAACACACACACACACACACACAGAGTCATGCGCGCGCACACACATGCACGCACCTCTGCAGAGCTGTACTGTTGGTACTTACATAGTTGTCTCGGGCAGACCAGCCTGGGTAGAGCTGCATGTGGAGCTGTCGTTCCTTGCGGGCTAACTCATAATACTTAGCCTGCTCTTCTCGAGATAACGCATGCCACTGTTTTTAGCACAAAAGGAGAAAATGTTGTTAGTTATTTGGACTTTTGGTGCTTTTTTGGTGGGAAAAAAATGCTTGTACAAAGCAAAGAAAATGATAGTACAAAGCAGTATTAGGGCAACCCAAAAAGAAAAACAGTTACACTATGAAATTGAAGTTTTTTTTTTTTTTTTTTTTTTTTTTACAAGAATGATAGTCACATATTTTTTAGGTTAAAGACATAATTTTACGAAAATAAAAAGTCGTATATTTTCAAGATTAAGGCCGTAATTTTGTGAGCGCAAAAGTCACATATTTTTGAGAAAAAAAGTATCTTTTTAAGATAAATTGCAATTTTATGAGAATAAAAGTCATAGACTTTTAAGATTAAAGTCGTAATATTATGAAAACAAAGTTATTCAACTTTATTTTTATAATATGAGTAAAGTTGGGATTTTAAGAGAATAAAGTTGTATATTTTCAAGAAAAATGTGTAATCTTATGAGAATAGTCATATTTTTGGAGGAAAAAGAGTTGTATATGTAAGCAGAACAAAGTCATACATTTTTCAGATTTAAGTTGTAATTTCTAAAAGAAATGTTCCTATATTTTCAAGACAAAATGTCATACATATTTCAAATCATCATATTATGAGAATAAAGTTGAATTTTTCAGAGGAAAAAAAAAAACATATTTTGAAGATGTAAAGTTCTAATATTACAATCGTGAAATAAGTCAGTATTGTGTTCATTATATTTATCTGATTAAAAAATATGTTCTGAAAATATTTAACTTTCTCGTAAATTCACCAATTTTATCTTGAAAAGATATGCCTTTTATATTTAATTTATTCTCATAATATCATGACTTTAATGCACAACTTTTTTCTTTGTAAGTGCTGTACCTTAATTTAGTCTTGTAAAATTTCCCGTGGTGTAATTGAGCTTTTCCTTTCAGTGTAGCCCTAATACTCCTTCGTAATGAAAAGACGATGACACGCAGACGGCCATGTGAGGACAAAAACGGTTTTCTTTGTCTTGCCGTGGGGCCTTTTGTTAAGGCTTTTAATATGGCGCTGCGGTTCCACTCTTCAAAACAACACATTTGCCTAATTCCAAGTGGATCGGATATGACGTCAGATAGACGGGCGGTCCGACTGCTATCGGGCCGGCAATCACCCCCCCCCCCCAAAAAAGGTACAGTATGTGATCGAGCGCCACCTACCCGCCGTCCTAGAATCTGATTGATGGCGGCGCTCTCTTTCAGCGTGCACTCGGCCACCACGTTAGCGCGCATCTCTTTCATGTAGAGCATGAAGGCGTTGAGCGGCTTCTTGATGTGCGGTCTTTTGGGCTCCTGCTCCTTCCGCTGTTCGTGCTGGGGCTTCCTGCACCGGGGGACCAAAACACATACGGAGGCTAAACATAAAGTTCACAATGACATCGCTTGTGCCATCACAGCAACTTGGGATTCCACGATGATCTTCAACACGATCAATGATTTGGAGAATTATTGACCAGTCTTTTGTTATTCCTATTCCAAACTGAAGTGAGAGAACCTGAAAAAAAGAGTATCTCGGATGAATGTGTCAAGTGTTAAAGGTCAGGCCCCTGTCCCCGGTTTCCCGCAATCACCCTCCAACTCTGGTAATGGTTCTGAAGCTACTTTCCAAGCCCAACCCCCCAGTGCCATGTCGGTGACACGGGAAAAGCTGGGAAAATGTCGGCTTTGACAGGCAGTGTGGAAGGGGTGATTAAGATACAACATGTATTGCAACATTTAAAGGGGACGTAGTATAAACCCTGCTGCAAATGGCGAAAAATCAACTAGTCACTGAAGCCCGCCTAATACGGTTTGTAATTACATATACAGTGGATGCCCCAAAATTGCCACAGAGGTCTATTTTTGTCTGAATGAAACTCCTCAACTCACTTCCAATTGTGTCTTTGACGCTAAGATGCTTCCAGATGGCAGAAAGCAATACTGTAATTGCTCTGGCCGGAGCACAAAAACACAATTCACAGGGGTTCACTGATAGCGTGAGAGTCTCTTAAGTGCCTGATCAGATACTGGGTGAAGATCCAGAGCCACTTTCAAGCTTTCACTTACTTTCAGTGTGTTTTCTACAACACGATCACGCAGAAAAATCTACACACCACGTGGGCGTGACACCCTTGTTATCATGTTGAAGCCAAAAGGTAAGCAGAGCTGCATTACGCTTTGGTGGATGCACAGATTAGGATTAGCTATCTGAATTACCTACTTACTTTATTGGTAGGTGAACAGTGTCCATGCGCCACATCCTGTACACACAGTGTAGTGTATGAAAGGCTGCCTCCATGAGTGAAAATGCTTTGATTGTCTTAACAGGCGCTCTCTTTTTTTCCCCATGCACACTCTGGGCTGCGCTCTGTGAAGAGACCATCTTCTTTGTGTTTTTCTTGTCATATTTCACTGCCCCCTGGTGGCCAAAGCGCAAACACCAGATGGAGCAGCACCATGTCAATGGGCATTGAAGCATCGACTCATAATGCACAAACTGTTTAATTCTTCACATTCTATTTAAATGTTATTACTGTATGTTTTCATAAAGTCTAATGCTGTCGAGTGCTAATTCTCTTATGAAAACACATTACAACAAATGTTGCAGTTTTATTTTTTGGGTGGATTGGAAGGAAAAATGGCAACTTTCATTCATTTCAAGGGGGAAAGTTGATTTGAGACACGAGTGATTTAATTTACAAGCTTGGCCACGGAATGAATTCAACTCGTATCTCAAGGTACTAGCGTAATCTTATTTCTCTAAAAAACACGGACCGCAAGAGTCTCTCTCTCATGTCTGTTGCACTCGGGTGAAACCTTCGAAAAAGACGCCAGGACGGCCGTGGATAATGCGGCTATCAGCCATCGCCACTTCAGGGTGCTATCAGGCGTGTTGCGGTATCATCTGGGACCACCACCATCCCCGAGGCTAAAGGAGCCCCTTCATTGAGCGCTCGTCGATAGATAAGATGCTCACTTCAAGGGAAAGCTAGTTTGCGACTGGAACGGCAGAATACCTGAAAGCGACACGGGGGGGGGGGGACTCACATGTGCATGATGTCGGTTTCGTGCAGGGGCTCGTGTTTGACCTGGGGGTTGACGATGGCCGGGTGGGGGATCCCCGTGGCGTGAGGACCCGGCGGTCCCGGGACCATGTGGTGGGAGAACCTGCAACGTCAAGATTTTGTTGAGTTGGTGAAGAACTTTAAACCAACAGTATGAGACCAATTTAGACGGACAGACAGACAGACAGACAGATAGATTGATGGATTGATATCAGTATCGAAAAGATTTGGTAAATATTAAACGTACTATCTTTGCAAGTCTTTTTTTAAATACAGGATTAGAATAGTTATAATTCCATAGTGGGCTCGAAGTTTTGGAAAACGTTTTCATTGAACTTTACTATAAGAGCCTGGGATCTCCCTGCACTTTTGTAAGAATTTGAAATCAAAGATGTCTATTGTCTAACATAAAAAGAAGAACCAAACCTAACATGTTGCAAATATGAAAAGCTGCTTAATAAACATGCTTCAAGGCATTGAAACAAAGTTAAGTGCTTGGAGTCTGTATTGATAAAAATGTTGACACCAATGTTTTCCCTTTTACAACACATGAATATCGGGTTCAAAGATCAGTTATCGGCTAACCAAGAATCGGTGTCAGCCCTGAAATAACCAAATTGGTCTGTCTCTATATTATATCACAATATTTGGAATACTTAAATTCTGCTTGTGACTGTACGTCACTGGCATAGATACTGTAGCTAGATGAACACGGATAAATGACATCATTTTCAGACCAATTAAGTCAGTGGATAATTTCTGGCAGCACGGTGGTCAAGTAGCCAACTCGTTCTGCCGCACAGTTTTGAGGTTGGGGGTTCGAATCTGGGCTTCAGCTTTCCTTTGTGGAGTTTGCATGTTCTCCCCACACGCAAACTTCAGGATTCCAACCCTGAACCTCGAAACTGCGAGACAGCCGCGCTAACCGCTAAACCACTGTGCAGCCAAACTACACGGCCCGTTTAGCGCAAAGGGAAGTCCAAGTTTTAGGGATGGACTCACCATCCCAGTGGCGGCGTGAGCTGTCCCACTCCCCCCGGAGACAGCGAGTAGAAATTGGCCATGTCTGGTCCCGGATGATGCCTGGACATTCCTAAACCAGAAACAATAGACACAAGTTATGATTATGATCATCCAGTATACAGGCAGAGAAACTTAAACAACACGGTCCTACCTGGACCAAAGTGCACATTGGATGTAAAAATGTGTGATCTGATGCCTCTCCTCTTGATCGCTCGACTCCTCTATCCTCTTTTCGCTCTCTATCTACCCTCTGTCCCGCTCGTCTGTTTCTCCATCTCAACCCAACTGGCAGAGGAAGACGGTCGCCCCAAAGCCTGAGTTGTGTTTGAGGTTTTTCCCCCCTTGCCTAGACACCAAATGCTTGCTCATGCAGTGTTCATAAAAAAAGAAAAAAGAAGATTCGAGCTCTTTATTGTAAATCCCAGTTGATGTTTACTGTCAAAAGGTAAGCAGAGCTGCATTCAATTTTGTTGGATGCACAGATTAGGGGGCGGCTCTAACCGACCGGTTAGAGCGTCAGCCTCACAGTTCTGAGGACCGGGGTTCAATCCCCGTCCCCGCCTGTGTGGAGTTTGCATGTTCTCCCCGTGCCTGAGTGGGTTTTCTCCGGGCACTCCGGTTTCCTCCCACATCCCAAAAACATGCATGAATTGGAGACTCTAAATTGCCCGTAGGTGTGAATGTGAGTGTGAATGGTTGTTTGTTCCTATGTGCCCTGAGATTGGCTGGCAACCAGTTCAGGGTGTACCCCGCCTCCTGCCCGATGATAGCTGGGATAGGCTCCAGCACGCCCGCGACCCTCGTGAGGAGAAGCGGCTCAGAAAATGGATGGATGGATGGATGCACAGATTAGGATTAGCTTCTGATAAACGGCACCTATTTTATTGCTAGGTGAACAGTGTCCATGCGCCACATACTGTACACACAGTGTAGTGCATGAAACATGTATTGAAAACAAACACATAGCTTTGCCCTAGGAAAGTTCACTTAGCTTAATGCTAACAAACAATGCAAACCGCCTCAGGTAGGCTAACAAATAACGTCTGAGTCTCAGTGTTATAGGCTTTTAAGCCACTGATATTTGAACATGAACAGTGGAGCAACACATGTAGACAAACAAAATAGCAATACGTACAGGCGTATATTCTTTATCCTTGGCGAAAAATGATAATTTCACTAATATTACTGTGGCTTACTGAGTCAGTTGTGAAACTCTTCTAAGTGTCTCTATGTCTGTATTACACTGCACCCTGCTGGCCAAGGTGCACACACCAGAAGACACAGCACACTAATCGTTCGAATTGAAGCACAGAAATATGTCAAAAAGTTCTTTAAAACTTCAAAAAAGTACAGTCTGTTTAATTATGTCATTAGTGTATGTTTTTATGAAGTAAAATACTATCGACCGCAATTGTTTTTCACGGAACAAATGATATATAATGTATGAGGAGCATGTGTCCTTAACCAGTTCAATGTGGTAAGTCTCTTGGGATAACTTCTGTTGTGAACTGGCGCTATTTAACTAAAAGGGACAAATATAACATTGAAATACTGCAATTATATCCTTATAATAAACACACACACACAAAAATGCCCACCATGCTGAGCTGAATTGAACCCTATACTGCTTGGTGAAAACAGCACTGAAAATGTAACAAAACCTTTGCTGAGGACGTGAGAATAAATGCTCATCAGATGGACGACACCGTCCTGCGTGGACATAGACACATTCGCGCACAAAAGAGGGCAAATGCCAGCAGATTAGCACCACACTCTAATCCCAGCCTTTTTCTCCCCGCCTCTATCTTTGTGGTCTGAGGGGTCCTTCCTCCGCAGAGAGGCAGTGTGAACAGGGGGTGGGGGGGCTTAGATTTCCAAAGCTTGTGTTGCGCCGCTGGAGCCATGGCGTGCGTCGCGCTACCCCCTCCCCACTAATCCGCCCCCACTCACCAAGTCTCCTTAAAACGCCTCCCGAGGGCATAGGAGGAGGAGGAGGGAGACGCGGTGCGTTAACCTTGTCACTCACACTCCGAAGGTGGCTAATTACAACCCCCACCGATTCCTGTCACCCCCCTCCTCACCGCTTCACACGTTACCATTTCCCTTCTCGCCGTCAAGCCATCCCAATTCCAACCACAGTCAATTTTAGAATTCTATTTTTCAAAACGACACAACGAGGTTCACGCATGAATGTTCAAAGGCCCTCCGCTCGACCTTTCGTCCCGCCCATCTACGCATAATACATCCCATAATGAGAAGATCCGTGATTGTTCTTCATAATTAACGAGCAGATCAAAGTGTGAGCCCGCTGAGGAGGCCCAGGACGCCGTCGCTCCGCCAAGGACGGAGCGGCGAGAACAAGGATTCAAATTTACGCAGATTTGTTTGAGTTAATACACATATGACAGTATTAAAGCTACAATAAAAATTTCAAGAAAAATTGCGTAGTGTGCATAAAAAAAAGTCGTTTTATCGTGACATGATTGTTGTACTAAGAGAATAAACTTTGGGGAGAAAAACATTTGTAGTTGTAGTGTGACGAGAATATAGATGGATTTTTCAGATATAGTTTAAGTTACAAGAAAAGTTTTTTTTCATTTTACAAGGATCAAGTTGTATGTCATAAATCACACCAAAAAATTACAATTATGAATAATTTATATATATATATATATATATATACATATTTTTAAAAAAAGGTCACATTATCATGAGAAAACAGTTTTATTTTATGAGAACAAAATCGTAATACTTTATAACAGGGAAATGATCTAGTGTTATGCAATATTTGTTTGTTTTTATGTTATAATAAAAATGTAGTTTGAAAATCAAGTTGTATTTTTTACAGAAAAAAAAAATCATTCACCACAAGCAAATATCTTCATACTATGAGAATAAATTCACCAGCTTATGAGGTAAAAGAAAGACTTTTACCATCTGACTTTTTTTCTCTGAAAACTACATCTTTCTCATTGGCATATATAATATATGATATCGTGACCTAATTAGATTTTTGTCATAGTTTTTTTTGTGTAATTCTGCCTGTCAAAATATGCTCATATGCCACATACACACAGTAAAGTGCATGAACTGCTCCCTTCATGAGTTAAAATGCTTCCAGTGACTTTCTGGGCAGTTGCCAATGGCCCTTTGAAGTTGGACGAGGGCTGGCTTATTTGCATGGGACAGCCTACAAAGGGCTGATTTCAGCAAGACTACAAACAAGGCGTGTAAAATGTGCTCCAATTATTGATCCTCAGGGCATTATCATGAAATATTGTTATTAAAACACATGAGAAATGTCTTAAATTGTGAATAAAATGCATGATATCCATCTCTCTCTCTATATATCTTTGATAATGTCCTGCCAAGTCATGTCCTAAAAGGCTTCAAGTTTGACGAGTGGAATAAAAGCGCCATGCTACTCCTCTTCTCAGCACTTGTCACCAACTCGAGAACTTCATCAACTGTACGAGACATCAACGTTTCTGTTCTGTTCTGATCAATATGAACTACTTCCTGCTTGTAGAACGCCTCTGAAGCCCGATTCCTCTGACATATGTAGAGCGAGCAGTTTTCTTTGGACGTCTCAACTGCCTTCATCTGGTTTCTACCTTGTTATTTATAGACGCTCCCTCAGAACCTCCTCCTCCTCCTCATCATCATCATCGTCATTGCCTACATGCCCGTCTGATCACTCTGCCGCTTTTCAAGTGGAAGAAGAAAGGCAAGGAGCAGAAAAAGAAGAGACAAAAAGGTGCAGGGGAGCAGATGAAAATAAAACACGACGAAGGCCTCGCCTGCCGAGCGCGCGTCTGCGATGCAGTGCGGCTGTCAGCTCGGCTGGCTTGATGTTGCTACGCAGGGAAAGAGGAGGAGGGAAAAGGGCAGCGCGACATCCCACGGGCGCCTTCAAATTAGTTTGGAGCAGGAACGAAGGCAAAGACGGCTCGGATGTGACAGTTTGGAAGGTTTTTGATGGCGGATGCCAAAGTACACTCAGGTTTATTTATAGCGACTTCACCCTTCAGCCTCTCTTTCAACCTGAAAAATGTCATGGAAGGAGAGGAGGATCTTTTTTTTTTTCTTAGTTTTGTTAGCTACTTGCGCTCAACCACACATTCGCCCGCAAATCACTTTATGTTGGTTGTATCCCATCATACGTACTAAAATGTCGGCTATTGTGACACCCACACCGGCGCAGATGTCCCATTTTTAGATGCGTTGGAGTTACACCAGTCCACAAAATTACCAAAACCGGGTCTCACCCACCTCTTTGCAAGTTGGATTTGCACAAGCCACAAAAATAGAGCCCTATGTTTTTATAAAGTACAACATTATAGGGTGCTATTTTTCCTTATTTAAAAAACACAAACACAAAAAGTAGTTTTTTCGGTTGGGCGGCTGGAACAGATGAATGGCCTTCCCATTCATTTCATTGGGGAAAGATGATGATTTGAGATACATGTGTGCAGTGTTGGGAGTAACTAATTTCATTCATTCATTTTCCGTACCGCTTATCCTCACTAGGGTCGCGGGCATGCCTACCGAGAGAGGCGGGGGGACACCCTGAACTAGTTGCCAGCCAATCGCAGGGCACATATAAACAAACAACCATTCACACTCACATTCACACCTATGGGCAATTATGTTTTTGGGATGTGGGAGGAAACCAGAGTACCTGGAGAAAACTCGTCCACCGTGCCGCCTGTAACAATATTATGTAATTTAATTACAACATGTATGTGATTTTAATCCATTACTGGGAGAAAATGTGTATCTAAAGTCCAGTTGCTTTTGTAAATTTCTATGATTGCTGACAACAAGGCAGAACTTCTGCTTCAAAATGAAAGTCCAGATCACTGCAAATGTAAAGAACATCCGTCACGGTGATCCAACATTGTTATTGTTGTTGATGGCAGTGTCGTGGAAACGGCAATTGCGCTGACGTCACTGCGGCTATCCCTCGCATAGTTTACCTTTATACTCGAGCGCAACCCACGCGCGCAGTTTTGAAAATGTACTGCAGTTCACCTCCAAGTCGGGGGTGTCGCTACTGCTAGTATTGGCTTGGACACCACAGGGTGGAGTTTCCCCTGCATTTTTTTTTTGCCATTTCCGGTAGCCGTTTTTACTTTCCTTTCAGTAACAATGAACAAAGCAACAACTTTGGCGACCGTGGAAGAGTGTCTGCTAGAACAAATGGAGCGAGATGACCAGATAATACGTTTAATTACGCTGCAAAATCGATTGAGAAGCCGCGGGGTACATGATATGTAGAACCAAGAGCCACGCTGAGTACGTCATCACAGCATGTGACTATAACGGACCAATCACGAGAGATGATCTATTTTTGCCGCGTGCGCGTCAAGCTATGCAGACGGGCCACGTGGGGCAATTCGTTGGTCACGTGATGCAATGCAGGCGATGGCGGCCGCGCGACCGCGGGAGTATAAGGAGGCCTTAAGCGTACTCCGCGAAGCTGCAGTTTAAAATACAATACTTACTTATCCCGTACTGTTGTGTTGAAAACAGTTGACCTTTTGTTAATTCCCGCCCCTTATCTAACCGCACATTTCAAACTGCCATCAATACATGAGCAAAGGGGCCATTTTCCCGTTTTTTCCCCCCTCTT
The DNA here is from genome assembly GCF_024500385.1 of Phyllopteryx taeniolatus. NCBI lineage: Eukaryota > Metazoa > Chordata > Actinopteri > Syngnathiformes > Syngnathidae > Phyllopteryx > Phyllopteryx taeniolatus. The sequence goes on from NC_084505.1 coordinate 23,931,053, forward strand.
GAGCAGAAGCCTACCCGACAATTTCAGAGGAGCAACAGAGCCGTGTCTTAATGTTGTTCCGCAATGTCGGGAACAGGGGTGTGTGTGGCGTACCTTGTGGTTTGGTATCCTGAGGGTGATGGCCGGAATGGGAACCCGGCGCGAAGTGCTCGTCGCTGTACGTGATCAGCGGGGTGAGCGGGTGGACGGCATGGGACGGTTGCACCACGGGAACTTTGTTGGACTGCGCGGGAGAAGATAAAACAATAGGAGATTTAAAAATTGTATTTTTTTTTTTTTTTAAATACAAGAACATTACATCGTCATACATGTGTAACCATCACTATTCGCAGGGTTAGGGAAACAAAACACACCATGAATTGGTCAAATTTGTGAATATTAGACACTGAAAGCAGGTGGTAAACCTATCAAGATGATGCGGAGAAGGGTCTGGATCACAGCTGGTGGAAGTGCTGGAAGTTGACAGTGATCCAAGTGACATCTAGTGCATGCCACCCGCCAACAGAGAACTTATATTCATAGTTTCAACTGTAAATATACCACAAACTATGATCGCAACAAAGTTTAATACCATTTCAAAATGTAACCTTAAAAATGAATGGCTTACAGAGGATTTTGCTTCCAAAAAAATGTGCATGTACATGCACATGCAGTGACGACTCAGTAACGTCCACTAACAACCCAGGCTAAACTTAGCCTCTCCCTGAAATACAAAGCTTGTCTCTCAGTGGAGATGTGTCACTTCAAAGACATTTGTCAGCAAATACTTTTATTTATATTCTACAGAAAAACAGCAAATAGCATTTCGCGATTCAGCGAGGGGTTGACTGCGCGTCGCGGGAAACTGCAAAATGTGTCGCGGGGCCTTTTGGACGGGGAAAATGAAGCCAAAGGGGTATAATGCCAGAGAGTGGGATGCAAAAGCGAGGGGTCTTTCAGATGGGAGATCAAAGGCGGTCATTAGGCAGTGAATAAGGGGAGTTCATTACAGAGCAAGTGCCGGGGGGGACATGAGAGAGGATGAGAAAAGTGGGGGAGGCTTGGGAAGGAGAAGAGAGACGTCTGCAGCAGGGGTGGAATCAAGAGCCCCCCCTCCAATATCATCACTGACTCACACCATGCCTTCTGACAGCTAAAGTAATCCTGAGCCAAGCACCGAAAAGTTGTGGCTGGACCTTCTCCTCCCCTCCCTAGGCTCCCCCACTCTGCAAACAGTCCTTACATGCTTCAACAGCCGTGAACACATGGTAGCGCTTAGACACGCTAAAAGTACACTGCACTAATGGAGCCCAGACCTGCACCGGACCACGCCATCACCTCCACAGGATGTACCGCAGATCGGACAGATGCGCGGAATGTGCAGATTTCTAAGATAGTCGCCCCCCTTAAAACTTTTTTTGTTTTTTTTCCCCCAACTGCAGTGAGGTAAATTGATGCAATACAACTGATGTGACGAGAAACTAGAGCTTAAAACACAATAAAAAGGAATGCAATGAACCCCCACGATACTGCGCCCCCGCTACATCCCAAATTTTCAAGCAATTGTTTTGATGGGTTTTTACAGTATACGGGCAAGTCCGTGACGTGACGTCCGTGTAGTACCACGTTGTGCTGCTATATGCTGGGCCACACTGTGGTCAACTGCAAGAGATACGGCAAGAAGAGGTCGGCAAGGCAATCAATACCATCGAGCAGAGAGACTATCTGGCTGAGAGCATTGTTGTATGCTTTGTTTGTATGTGTTGCCGCTCCATGTGTGGTTAAGTAGCAGTTGTTTGAAGGTTTATAATTAGTGTAACATGAATGCTAATTTCCTTGCTCCTGTCTCTGTGGTTTTGCATCACATGTTAGCATTAAACTAGTGGATTTTTTGTTTTTTTGTGACAAAATTAGTGACTATGTCTTAGTTGAACATTTTGGTGTGTAAATATTTAATGCTTTGCCTCTTATTAGGAGAACTGCGAGAGACTGAGAAAGTCTTGTTATACCCATTTCTTGCCAGGATCTAAGTGAGAACAGGCACTAAGGAACATTTTAAATAGTGTGTTTTTTAAAGGTGTTTAAAGAAGGTGGGAGTGGCAAAACTATTTTAAGAATGTATTTTCAATGTCCCTATATAGCAGATTTTCCTCTATCGCGAGGGGGTCTGGAATCCCACGATAAACGGGGGTGCACTGTCTTAGGCACAAAATCAAATTAAAAGCGGACAAGCGGGTCAATTATGCACCTTCTGGCATCTAGTGGAACAGCATTGAATTGTTCTGCCTATCACTATACGTCATTTGCATAGACAGATGAACAAAGATACATAATCTGTCGTAAACAAATAATCATTTCTGAAATGCGATCATTTCCTGAGGCACCCCAGATGATCGCTCATGGCAGAGTGGTAGGGAATCACTGGCCTAGGAACTGAGCTAATTACACTTACTGCCTGTTTCTTTTCCCTGAGGGCAAAAAGGAGGCGTCTATTTGAGGGAGGCGTTTATTTGTCTTAAGTAGATGAACCCCTCAGGCGATTAATTTGGGGCGTGGCGTCTATTATGGTATGGCAATAATGTTCTTTTTATACGTCTCTCTTTGTTTTGGTGGTGTTTTAGTGGTGGAGTGCCAAGGCGACATTCCTAAGTGCTTAGCGGCCAAGGCTAGCTCAATTCCGACACACACACACACACACACACGCACACACACACGGACTTGGACTCAGGGGTGACTGGAATGCGTGCATTTCCCAGAACCTCTCGCAGACTGGCACAGCGCTCAATCCTGAAAGACCCCCCACCTTCTGGGAACGTCCCAAGTGGGAACACGATGCTGCTAGCGTGCGGCGTACAAGCTCCGCGACCACATGACGCCACCGGTGTGCCACATCACGCAGTGGCTCCTCCTTTCGCACGGCCTGGAAAAGCCAGCATTTTCTCGCCTTCCTCCCTGTGTCGCTGTTCGGTATGAGCTGCACCAACATGGAATGGAGGGGATGAAGTCAATCCGATGAGTTTGCGAATTCAGAGGGAGTATCTGAGTATCTAAAAAAAGGCAGCATGCTGACTGTATGTAAGGGGTATATGCAGAAAGAAAAGTACTTAATATGATCATGTACACCGGTTGCAGATAATTAAAATGCAACGTAATGCTCCCCTATTCTCCGAAAAAAGTTATACAATAATAAGTGTCAGTTTAGCACATTTGAATCATGTGCAACTGATGTAAATGTTCAAATTAAGTAAACTCAAAGGACTTTCTTTTTATTTTTCTACCACAATATCTGCACAGGTGTGTTCAATTTGATCTCTCACTTCTCCCATCCTGTTGTGTTGAAAGCAATTTATTTTCCTCCAAAAAGTCTGCATTTCCTCAGTTTTTCCCTGTGTCACTGTTGTGTACGACCCAGTCAACCCAGCAATTTTCCTGCTCTGGAGGTAGTATCAGAGTTGTAACAAAGGCGGAATGCTGCCTGTGTGTAAGAGTATTCCGCAATGTGAAATTTAGCACTTGACACTCACATCTCGTGCCCCATGTTGTTATTCAATAGCCCCTTTCACACTGCTGGTCGAGCATTTTCCTGTTTTTTTTCCCCAATGCTGCTGTTCTGTGTGAATGGTACCGATATGGTATTACCCAAAGTCAACAGGGTAATACTGAAACTAATACTGATACTAATAGCTGTAACAGAGGCTGGACGTTGCCTGTGTGTATGGGCATACTGCAATGTCTGCATAGGGGTGTGAAGTGCAGTCACTCCTCCCATCCTGCAATTGAAAGACCCTTCATAGTTTGTATAAAGGCTGTTATTTTCTACGATTTCACCTGTGTCACTTCTGTTCTGTACAAAGAGCACTGACACAGAATGAGCGGACAACGTCAACCCAGCAATTTTCCATCGAGGTAGTGCCAGAGTTTAACAGAGGCAGGATGCCGACTGTGTGTAAGGGTTTAACACCTGAAATAAAATGTGCCCATCCTTAAGTTTCGCTAAGACCATCCCCCTTATTAAAAAGGGGCTAGCTTTCACACTGCTCATGGAAGTTGGTATTTTCCTATAATTTTACCCCTTGGTCGCTGTGAAGTGAATGAATTTTCCGAGTTTTGGAGGTAGTATCAGAGTCAGGACAACGCCGGGGTGTAAGGCTGGTTTGACAGTCACATTCTCCTGCTGTCGCTGTCTGACATGGTCACACATTGAATTGTCTGATTGTGCGATGTTGTGTTGCTATATGAAAGCACATAGTTATCGTCGCGCAAAAGGCACAGGCGAGTAAATGTCAAATGTCCAAATTCTGTAATTTTGCAGCAAATCTGTGGAAAAATAATTCAGATTTTGCCTCGGCACAGGTGAGCAAGGTTGTCTGACAAAGGTAACAGGCTAATCCCTTAGCGTGGGAATCTCAGACCTCATTTTCCGGACGGGGGCAGGCTTACTCGTAGGCCATTTAACCCTAGAGGAGGGTGACCGGTACGCGGCCTCACCCAGGGCTACGCCTGCTCCGACATTTGTCGGGCTGTGGGAATAAGATAAGAACCGGCGGGATTATTATCTTTTCAGTCGGGAGTCAGTAACGTTTGTTCATACAATACAGGTTGAAGAGGACAGCGACACCTACAGTGAAAGCAAAAGCCAGGCCCACACAGCAAAGAAGCCTGCTTTTGCCACAGCTGTCAGATGAGATTTCAGTCAGCTTGTTCATAAACAGTCCCCCTATTGTGGTGAAGTCAACCGAGGAAAACGGTCAGGCCTCTGTGACCAATACACAAATTTATGGATATTTAGGTGCACATTTGGAGCAACAACAGTCAACTAACAAGAGAAGCAGCTAAAAGCAAACAGCGACAGCACAACAAGTACAGGGGGTTCCTTGATTTTACAATGGCGCTCCGTTCCAATGACGGCGATGTAACCTAAATTTGTACTTACGCCGGAACGCGCCGTAGTGTTTCACTAAACTATGCTTTATTCTTGCAGTCCAAAAGAAGGACTTTAAAAAAGGCTTTAACATTTTGCGCCAGAAGGTCTCATTTTCTTGCGGTTTGGCACAGATAGAAGTAACCCCATGCCGAATGCGGCAAAGCAGCACCAGAACATAACCATAACCAAAACCTACAGCATTATGCTAATGCTGTAGTAAAGTCATAATTATAGTACATATTTGCATGAAAAACATTTCGAGCTCATAAATATAAAACAATCAAATAAAAAACAGTAAGTACAGCGGTAACTGAGCGTGCTTTCCTCTGCCATGTGACCACATATTCGACTATGCATTCTGCCCAAACTGGTTAATTTCGCTCCAGCCAGAGGACCCCCTGTAATTACAACATTTGTTTTGGATGCTACGAGAACAAAGCTGTATTTTCTGACGGAAAAGGTGTAACATTAGATGTTGGCGTAAGATACACATGATGTTCTTCTTCTTCTTGACTTGACGTACGACTTCTTTCTTATCTTGAAAATATTCGACTTTTGACATCCATTTTGTAACTTGAGCATTTTCTATTCCGCCACTGACATGTTAAACAAATCTAAAAGGTCAATATTTTCGCGTTTTCAGTTAAAAAAATAGCCCCCCCCACAATCAAGCAGCACGGGAAGGCGCCATCCATCGCCGTCTCTCTGGCTGTTTACGAACCAGCTCACATGCTTTCTGCAGACTCCATTGTCGCTGCAGGCGCGAGGAGTCCTCATTGCATATAAATTACAGAAGTGGGAAGTGATTATTATGAAGAAAAAAAAATAAAAATCTCCCCACTACTCCACTCAGCAGAAGTGGTATAATTGAGTTCAAAAGCTGTGCCGTGAGACGAGGGAGGAGAGGCGAGTTACTCAACGCTGTATGAACGTATGCATGGATACGCAGGGAGGCTGTCAAAAAATAAAAAGGATAGAAAAAGGAAATGAAACGTTCCATTTCCTTCCCCACCACAAATGGAGCCGGTGTGCCAAGTGTGTGGTTGCCCGTGCTGCAACATTCTGGGGAGCCGGCTCCCTGCCAGCTTCAGTTCCGCACAATGAATTTCCTTTTAAAAAAAAAACAAAACACATCTGAGCACTTCTGCTTTTGAAGGGCCGGCTAACACTCCATAGCAACGTCCAAATTCAATGTTTTCCTTGTCAATGCTGGCCGCCTCGCCTCTCGTTCTTTCGTGGAAAATACGAATAGAAAGATCCCTCAGCCTATTATTTCTCCTGAACAAAAAAGGGGGGACCTCCAGTATGTTCGCCCTTCATTGCCACGTTCGAGCGTCTAGCGACTCAACTTTGTGGATTTAAAGAAATGTGTTTGACTTTGCGACTGTGTTAGAGTGGGTTAGTGATAGACTACTGTGCGTTTCCGACTTAAAGACAAATTTAGGTTACATCGCCGTTGTAGGAACGAAACTGTCGTAAACTGAGGACCGATAGTGGGAAGTAACAAAGTATAAATACTTTGTTACAGTACTTAAGTAGATTTTTCAGGTATCAGAGCAGTTATTTTTCTGAAGGGAAAGTAGCAGTTACTCTCTACATTTGAAACAGAAATAAACCAACAGACAGATATAAAGTTTCCACTGCTTTCTTTGTCAAAATACCCACATTACTTTTTTGAACTTTTAAAAAAAAAACAAAAAAAACTGGAATGAACAACTTAAATAAATTTACAGAAAATGTTTTTATTGATGAAGTAAATGACCTATTCTACTGCCCACGCTGCTCTTCGCAGCAATAATGTTCCATTTGCGCAAGTCACGTTTTGAGAGCAACTGATGTCATTTGAAACGGAAATTTTGACGCGTTGACGTCTCGGAATTCTGGCCCCATACGAGTGATTGGTGGATATTTTGAATTGCAACTGTTCAACTCATCGGAGAAGGGGTCCCCCAAGTAGCAGACAAAAGGAACCGGTGAAGAGATAGGTTAAGTCATACTTAAATTGAACTGTTTTACTAAAATGTTAAGGAATCTTCTGACCAGATTTTCTATTGGCGATCATCACACAAAAACATTCCCCAAAAAGGTGATTTTTTTTTTCCGGCACAAAAAAACTCACTTTCTCCGGAACCCATCATCCGATTTCCAAAGTTCTTCTTGCGTTGTACTCAGGTTGAATTTTGACATTTTGACAGACTGTCATTTTTTTTTTTTTGTTGCAAATCTTGTCACGTCACTACTTATAAGTAAGGTAAGGCGTTGTATCAATACCTCTACTTTTAACAGAGTATTATTTTATTTTTTCAAGGCAAGAATTTGTATTGTGGCAGAGCTTGGCGTGGTAGCAGCGTGTGAATCTTTGTCTCTATACTGTACATGCGCTGTGATTGGCTGGTAAACCAGTCCAGAGTGTACACCACCTCTCACCCAAAGTCAGCTAGCATAGGGTCCAGCAACTCTGAACAGGATAAACAGTTTAGAAATAGGATAGATGAATAGATGGATAGTTCAAGTGTCAGTTTAGCATGTCTGCCTCAAAGTCAAGATATTCGGGGTTCAAACTTCATTTCTCCTGTGTGGAATTTGTATTTTCTCCCTGTGCTTGCGTGGGTTTTCTCCGTGTACTCCAGCTTTCTCCCACATTCCAAGAAGATGCATGTAAAGACTAAATATTCCATATGTGAATTTGAGTGTGCATGTTTGATTAGCCCAGGGTGTGACCTCTCTCCCAAAGTCAGCTTGGATTGGCTCCCGCTCACCCACCAAATTAAATGAGGAAAAATATATTGAAAAAAAAAGGGATGGACTGATAGATTCAAGCGACAAAATTCAGATTTTTTTGGGGGTTTGATCTGGCCCAATTTGGATGTTCCACATTCCTCAGAGCACAACCTCTTTCAAATGTGGCCAAAATCGGTTATGAATGGGAACGGAGAAAGATTCGATCTGCCTTGTCTCCAAGTCTGACTTTGAAAAAAAAGCAACACGTGAAATCCAAACAACAGTGAAAGCAAAAGAAAATGACGACGATAATTGCCAGTGGAGTAATGCTGTACGGATAAAGAGTTCATCAAAGGTAACTAATGTAGTGAGGTAATGTTAATTATTTCCAGGAATTATTCAATATTGTTTACTTCCGTGTTTTTACTTTCACGTGTTAACACTTTTGGGAGCGTAAACACTGCGATTTAGGCGCTAAATCGGAATTGGGACCTTCCACAGGCTTCTTCTCCTCACTTGGCAAGAAGAGTGTCTTGGGAAAACCACTGCTTGGTTCCTGCTGTAAAGTTGCAATGAAGTGATGCAGGAATTGCCCAGCTGAATTTGTACATTTGCTCACTTGTGTCTTGATTGTGGTAAAAGAATGTATACCAAAGAACTGCCAAAGATATAAGGGACAAAATAGTAGACCTGCACGAGGCTGGAATGGGTTATAAAACCATCAGCAAAAGTTTGAGAAGGCACATGTGCAGGCCCGCATGAAGTTTGCCAGTGAACAGGTTTAATCAACGAGCAGAGGTCGGTTCACCGGCAGGCAATCCAAAAAAGGCAACGGTATCCAAAAATGTGAAGCAAAAAGGCGAGGTCGATAATCGGAACAGGGTCTAGTCTCACTGTGAGTCTGCGACGTGGAAACAAGGAATGCTGGAAGGCGACGACAAGGTACAACGAACTAGTCGACGAGAAAGAATGCGACACGAGGTTAAATGCAAGGGGTCATTAGGGTGAACGAGGCACAGGTGGGGAAGATCTCTCAGGAGCAGGTGTGTACGAGATAGGGGGAAGACGACAACCGGAACACACACCCATGACACCTTTTTCCTGGTCCCTGCATTGGAGGAGGTCGTATCAGAGTCTGTGTTGCTTGGTGAAAGTACACACAACATGATGCAATATCCTGTCTTTGTTGGGTTTTGTAAAAAACAAAAGGCTTATGTTTGGCATGCAGCTATTTTGAAGGGATTTCTGTGTTAAACTGTGTTTAGAGGTTGGAAAATGTCAGGTGCTCCCAGAGAAGCGATCACAACATGGTGAAAACTAGAGCATCCCATCCTCCCCTCCTCCGCTCCCACTTTGAAAACCAGTAGAGACCAACCTGAGGAAGCTTAAATAAATAACCAATTAGCATTTTGTGCAGCGGGTTGAACCCCACCAGCTCGGCGCGTACGGCTAACTAGGGAACCATCTATTGGCAGGGACGGCTCTTTGTCCAGGGGGCTTAATGTAACCAAACCCAATTAATGGAGAAGAAAGCTCCGCCGCAAGCGAGGTGCGGAGGGACGCCACGAGCCCGAGGGTAATGAGTGGAACAAGCGGAGTCGAGCGCTGGGACCCGAGTGGAGGAGGCTACGAATAACAGGAAAAGCCTGCCCTGGAGACAAATTTACATCTATGAAGACACCCCCTGATCTCACGCCTTCTCTCTCTCTCGCTCTCTCTCTCTTTGCATTCTAATCGTAAATCCTGCACGCTAGTCAAGAGTTGACGCTAAAGGGAATTGCTGACACTAAAGGCCAAGGCCAGTTGGAGAAAAAAAAGAGGAAAACATATAAAAGGGGATAAAGGATCAAGTCATAAACTCTCAAGTGGTTTGGATTTTCTGTCATACAACATTTGACTAACTTGTTCAGCTCAATATGCCTTTCCTGGGAACACAAAACTTACTAAAATACGTCATGGAATCGTATCCAATGAACCTTTATTTTTCCAGAAATGGGGAAATTGTAGTTTTATAGCAGAAAGATTGACACTAGCAGCAGACAAGAACAAGAAATTCCGTCAAAAATCCCACTATGGCAACAGTACGTGGGTTAGAAATACTGTTGACAACAAAAAGGCAGCAAGAATTGTCAGCAGCTTTACAGGTATATGCAGGTGTGAAGAGCAACTGAACATTCATACTATACAGTGGTACCTTGAGGGAAAAGAAACATTTGTATTTAAGGTACTGCGATGCCCTGGCATGAAGGAAAGGAGAGCCACAGCCGCTGACGCACTTTCGGTCCAACACACAAATACAAAATGAGAACACGGAGAACACAACCCTACTATAGCATGCGCAGTATGTACAGTGAACCCACGCTACTTTGTGGTTCGACTATCGCGGATTCACGACTTCGCGGGGTTTTTAAGTTATATATGTGGACATTATTTACAGGACAGTACCCATCTTTATTTTTTGACTTAATTTTTTATTGTTACTGCTAAGTAATGTGCAATAGTGTGATATCCTATGATATGATTATCCTACGAATAATATGATAGAGAGGGTTTTAAAAGGCCAGAATACACGTTAAATAATTAAATCAATATGGTGTCTCTACTTCGCGGAAATTCGCTTATCGCGCCCAGTCCTGGAACCTAACTCCCGCGATAAATGAGGGTTCACTGCACTACCATAAATGCATGATGTATCATCATACATTTCAGGCCCCAACCCACAGTTTGAAAAGCCATGGTGTTTTATAGTCGGCATAGTAGTGTCAAACGCGGTCACGCTGCGTGGCACGCCTTGAATGAGTCTACACGCGAGCACAAAGGCCCTATTAACAGCCAAGTGTCTCCAGCAGCACGAGATGGATTACCCATCATCCTCCAGCTGGCAGGAAGCGCGTGCGCTCCGAGCAAACCAATCACGCTTCTATCGCTCACTCGTTCTGTCTGTGGCACCGACGATCTCAACGAGGATAATTTGTGTGAAATGTGCCTGCCCCAAATGGAAAAGACTAAATCCGCTTTTTTAAAACAGTGTTTCAACTCTTAATTTTCCTACGTAGCAGAGCTTTTTAACGGGGGGGGGAACTAACTTCGGGGTACAGAGATGGAATGGTATGAATAATTCCGCTGCTTCCCAGCAAAAGTCTTTCAAGGGGAACTAAACCGCCAAATGTTCAAAGCAAGAATACATTGTATGTGCCAGCACTCGTCAAAACACGGTACTCTGAATAATTTTGCGTTTGTGGAATAAGCATTAAACAGGATAATTAATCAACATAAGTGGGGGCGCCATGTTTGGTGAAATGATCATCAGCTGCGGACCTGTAGTGACAACGAAGCGCCAGCAGAGTGTCGTCTGCTACCTTTAGCGCTCAATTGAAGTGTATCAGGCAGTGTCCTTCACGATTGAAAGTCTGGATTGATTTTTGGACAATAACGAGTGAAAGCAGTAAGTTTACAGGAAATACATTTGAGTGAGCCTGGTTTGTCAAAAATGGATCGCCGTAACGCTTCGGGAGGAACTACAACTGTGTCAGGCTCTCAACATCAAAGGTAAAGGGTGCAGATTCATTTTTTGCCTATTAAACTCCTCATTGTTTGATTCATTGCGTCACCCATGGCTCTTAAGCCTTTGAAAAGGAGTCTGCCGGCTGTCGTGAGCCAACTGGGCACTCATGCTCACGCAGCCGACCGGCTGGGTGCAAGAGGCCGCCCGGCGAGCAGTTTGTTAGCGGTTTGAAAACTGCAACCTCCACCCTTTAGTGGGTTTTTAATACATTGATAATATCCATCCATCCATCCATCCATCCATTTTCTGAGCCGCTTATCCTCACTCGGGTTGCGGGCGTGCTGGAGCCTATCCCAGCTATCATTGGGCACACCCTGAACTGGTTGCCAGCCAATCGCAGGGCACACATAAACAAACAACCATTTGCACTCACATTCACACCTATGGGCAATTTAGAGTCTCCAATTAATGCATGTTTTTGGGATGTGGGAGGAAACCGGAGTGCCCGGAGAAAACCCACGCAGGCACGGGGAGGACATGCAAACTCCACACAGGCGGGGCTGGGGATTGAACCCCAGTCCTCAGAACTGTGAGGCAGACGCTCTAACCGGTCGTCCACCGTGCCGCCACGAAATCTAAATCTAGAACCAATCTAAAACCATTAGTTGAGTCGAGAATAATGTAATAAATTTTTTTAAAATACACAATCTTTCCCAATTCTTAAGTGATTTAAAAAAACAAATACTACTAGATATTGTATGTAAATGAATAAATAATAAAATAATATTACTGCATAAAATTAAAATTCCATTCACAGCGTAGAAAATTGCTGAGTTATTTTTTTTCTTTCTCTAAATGTTCTGCACTCGTTTTCATGCCAGTGTCATGATCCCCTCCGTTATTTTATCTATAAAAGACGCTATAGTCATGTTTTGCTTGAGTCTTTTTTTTATTGTTTTATTTCTTTAAAAGGAGCTCCTAGTGGTCATGGGGCCCTGAGCAGGTGCTGGACTGCAACGCAAAGGATGGTAGCGGTGTACACTGTGTGGAAGTTGACCAATGCTGAGTGTAGTGGGTGGGCTGTGGGGAGGGGCAGCATGTGTGGCGGTCCGAGGGCGAACTGCGGGAGCACGGGCCTCATTATCACAGCAGGGCCCGGTCACATCAAAGGAATCGCGGAAAAGGCCAAATATTGCGCTCCAGTGCCGCCGTCGATGAAGCCCGCAAGCTCACGCATAAAGAGCAAAAGGTGGACCACACACCAACGCGCACTTATTCGTCCATTAAAAGAAAGGGTAAAAAAGCAAAACAGAAGTGTGCTGTTAGTGAATAGGCATGGACTGGTTACCGATGGTGTACCACGGTTTCAAAACAGCCATCACTTGTATGAGCTTTTTTTTTTTAATTTTTATTTTTTGAGTCAGAAATAGTGTGCAGTCACACAATATTATCAATTCCAAATGAGTTCTAAACAGGACATGCCCCGCTGCAATATGATTGGCTCCTGGAGCCAGGATGCAATATCATCTAGGCGTCCTGACTGCAGCAGCCAATCCTTGCAGCCGGCTGCATCCTGCCTCAAGCAATAGTGAGATTCATAATAACGAGAGCAGCAAGTGAGCTTGAAGAGTGATGGTTGAATGGAGTAAAAAATGGAGTAAAACCGTTGACAATGCAAATTTTTGGGCTGCCAAAAAAAGCACAGACGACTGCGGCTTTGTCATTTACCACGGCTAGTTTCGTGTTGTATTTTGTGATATACTAATGTAAGTGTACCAACTACTGTAACACATTTTTTCATAGTTCATTACTTAAATTATAAATATAATTTAATATAAATGATATATATTTTTTAACTAACTGTGAAAAAACTGGGACTTTTCCAGCTGCATGTTTCCATCGTGATAATATCTTGTTGCTCCATGTTTTACAAGGCAATTATGCAAAATCATAAAGGGTTCTATGGAACTGTAAGGCTCACTTCAATTTGTTTTGGCTTTTGGCAAATTAAAGGGCGAGGACAAAACCCGGTCTAGACTGCTGGGTTGCATCTACTTTGGGCTTTGTGGTTTTGTGGGCACACCGGATTCAGTCAGCGGTGCATGCATTGAGCATGTCAAACAATGCTGGAAAACTAGCAAAAGTGTTCAAATGATACATGAGTGAATTATGAAATGGATGAACATCTCTGGGGGACGTTAGCTGCATTTAGGCCGCATCAGTGGATAATTGCCGCGATTGAGTGCGTGTTTTCAAGCACGGGGAATGTTAATCTGGGAGCCTTAAATTGGATCTCCTGTGCAAAGCTCGACCACGTGTATGGAGGAGAGAAATGTTTGGAGCGCACTTGAGTTTTCTCCCTCGATTCAATTGGCGTTATTTATAGAAACGCCGCATGATTTTATCATTAGTAGCAAGACTGAGTGAGCTTTGGCACCGACATAAACATTGAAGGAGGCCCCAAGAGGTGTACCAAAATAAAAATGGCAGCACCAGCGAACTACTGTAGCATGCTAGCCTTCGCACAATAATAGCCAAGTGTTTTGAGTGAAAACGAGTGAAGAAAACATTTTTGTCTTCTTACCCAATTCTTCAGTCATTTTTTCATTCGCTAAAATATGAAATCCAAAACGAATTAAAAGGTTAACACTGTATTATTAATATTATTTACCTTCTAATAAAAATATGAATTTTTTTTTTGTTACAAATGATACAATACATTTAAAGACCCTGTAAAGTGATTTCAGTAATTTGTTTCCAAATACATTACATTTGAAGATCAGTCCTGAAAATGTGCATAGACTGAGAACAATTTAGTACAGAATTGATGAGATATAGCGTTAAACTCTTTTTCACTATTTTCAGTCGTCTGGATTTTTTGGGTGGGGCTAAAACCAAGCCCAAGTACATACTTGGGCTTTCTGGCAAGAGTCGGCTCTCCCCCACTATACAAGTACTGAACTCCTTCATTCTATCAGTGGCCGTCCGGCGCAATTGTCAGTTACTTAGTAATAATAACTTGGCCCATTTCTGTGTTATTTGGGCTACAGTGGCGCTGTTGTGTGAACCTATGCATGTGGACCCACGGGCGGTGCACAGAACGAGGCGGTGGCAAATTGGACGGCCTCGCCGCCAGTCCGCAAGACAGCTTCGAGTCCACTAGCTACCGCTAGTGAGCTAGCTGAAGGTCGAGTGGTGCGTGTTTTGAGCGCATTCAATGGACATGCCCACAGCGTCGGAGAGCTGGGAGGAGGCCTGTATTTTTAACTCTTTTGGAGCTTCATTTTATATCGTTGGCAATTTTTTTAATTCATTCAAGCTTGGCAAACAAACAATGCTCTTCTCTGTGGTGTGTCAAATTTACAAGCTTGCTTTCACTTTACAGGGTCTTTAAAACGAATAAATACATTGCAATATTATTTACAATAATAATAATAGTAAAATAATAATTGTATCATATTAGTCATTTTATACATCAGAATAATGATAAATTATAATTTAAACATAATAAAATAATATTACTTTATAGTCATATAATAAAGTTTTATTTTAATGTTATGAAATAAAAAAAAATATATAATACCAAAATAATAATACAATTTCCTTGATTCACAAGAAAAGTTATGTTATTTTTTATAACTGATGTTATACTCCAATTTCTTTTTGTTTTATTGTTTTATTTTTTCATATCTTTGAACCGCCTTAAGCTTAAAAGAGTGACAAATAAGTGAAAATGTTCAACACAAGCCAATTCTCAAGTTTTTATACATAAGATTTAAAAAATAAATAAATGACAAGATAATAGAAATGTATTAACATTATCATAATACATAACTATATTATACATTACTAAAATTAAAATGTGTTTTCTTTTTGTATTTTTTATTTTTTTTCGGTTTCTTCAACTTCACATACAAATAAAAATAGTCAGCACAAGCAAACTAGCACGTTAGCCTTCTCACAATAACAAAAACGTTGTGAATGAGGCCGCACGTGACGAACTAGAGCGGATTTGCCTGCGACACCTAGATAGCGCGCACCCCCCCGAACCTCGCAGCCCCACTTCCCCCGATTCTCAGCTCGCGCCCAGGTATATTCTCAGCATGAATGGCTGTCACTTTGGATTTGGGAGCTCAGCGTTGACGGGGTGGGAAAATGGAGTCTGGCGGGGGTCTCTTTGTGCAACTCTACCTGTGGAGAAGAGAGCACGGGACTAAGCTACGTTACACAATACACCTTTGGAGAGGACGAAAGTCGGCTGTGAGTGTTTTTCAACGGCTGGGAAAAAAATGAGGGATGGCTGTTCGGGTTGGGGTGGGGTGTTATTGGAACGAGAGACGGTATTGACCTAGTTTTCCGACGGATGCTCTCCCACTCACATGACGAGCCAGAATAGAAGCGACAAAAATATCGGCAGCTCAGCGAGCACGTCGTCTTCACGGGTGAATTACAAAGGGATCAGACGTACCGTGCGGGGGTTACGTTTGTTGGTGCAGGTCAACCGAACCCCTCGGGTGCAGAGACTCCTGCGTCCCGGCCTCGGCCTTACCTTGACTAAAACAAGCTCTGTCACCTCAAGGCACGCTCACTCGGCCTCAAATTGACTCGTGGGCCGTATACGGACTACATGATCCGGGACTGCATTAAATTCTACTAACAAATAAAACCTCTGATGAACTGTTGGTCATAAATGCTCATAAAAGAACAAAAACAAAAACAACTACAGTGGTACTTAATATTTAGCGTAATTTTGTATTTTGTTTGTCAAACTGACGCCAGTCTCTCTATAGTGTTGGTTTGTCATTTTTTATAGCCAACTAACTAATTTTTTTATTATTTTTTTTCAAATGACCCAACAACAGTAACTCGTTTCTTTTTCATAATATTCAGCATATTATTTTTCAAACCGACGAGTCATTGTTCAGTATTTTGCATTGTTTTGTCATTTTTTAAAACCCAAACAGGTTTTAGTGGTTTTGTTTTTTGACTAACTTGTCTTTGCATAGTATTGAGTATAATGTTTTTCTCTTTAAAACCCAATTAGTTTTGGCAGCATTTTAAAATGAACTACGATAGCATATTTTTGGTGCAGTATTTTTTTCCATAAACTCACTAAAAGAACTAGTTTTTGGATAATACTTAGTGTAATTTTGTATTTTTTTCTAACTAAGTATTCTTACTATAGTATTTTTCATAGCTTTTTTTTTTTTTAACCCAAATGACTACCTTTGGCAAGGCATTTTGCATAATTTTCCATCTTATATTTTCTTGTACTATTTTTGTTTTCCATTATTTTTTGTAGTATTTTGCATAGTTTTGTTGTTTCTTAAAACTAACTACTGTAAGTAGTTTTTGCATTGTAGTTTTATACTTAAAATAACATTTTTACTAGTCCATGAATTATTGCAGTTATTCTTACAATACTTCATTCAGTATTTAGCAGTATAGTTAACACTTTTTTCGGTAATATTTTACATTATTTTGTGGTGTTTTTTTTCCACCTAGTTTTAGCTCCATACAGTAGATTACATAATTTTGTAGCTTTGAAACCAGTCTTTGCATAGTATTTAGTGGAATGGTTTCCTTTTTAAAACTACGTTTTGTAGTATTTTGTTTGATTTAGAATAGCCCAACCTAAAGCAACTGACAATTTTTTGTGCCATTTTGTAGTTTTAAAAACGAGTCTGTGTGGAATGTGCGTAGAATGGACACTTTAATATTTTTTTTAAAACCATAATAACTAGTTTTTACACAGTTTTGTAGTTTTAGGTAACGGGTCTTTGCATATTTGTAGTTTAACTACTATAACTAGTTTGACGGGAGTATTTTATTTAGTTTTATTACTGTTTTTATACTATATACGTTTTTATACCAAGTAGTCTTTTTGCATCACGTTTCTTTTTCCCCCACTTCTTTTCAATTGGTATTTTATGTAGTTTTTGCGATATTTACAATATGGCAAGGTTCACGGCGCTAATGCTAAGCAGCATTCATGATGATGGATCACATGGCAAAACTTTGGGCTTACTCACATGATGGACAACACAATAATACCGTCAAGGCCACTGTGTTATAGGGGATTAAGTGGTAAAGACATCCAACATCTGCCTTTCAGCCTGGAATTTGCCCTTAATCAAACCATACACTTTCAGGGTCCCTGCTAGTATGCGAATTTAAAGAAAAAGAGAGAGAAAAAAAGCTATTCACATCTAATTCCCCACTGCCTAAAAAATGTCATTTCTGCCTCTCCGCAGACCTCAAGAAGCTCTCCAAGGAGCTCGGCAGAACACGTGAGGACCCTGCCCCTTTTCCATTAGCCTGGCACTATTTTTGTGTGTGCGCACGCTTCAATGCAAACAAAACAATGAGCGTGTACGACATGGTGGAGGACAACGTCTGCTTATCCACCCCTCCATTCCGATCGTTGTAAAGAGATGCTAATGTTGGATTACAGGAGCACAAAACGAAGTCCTTAAGCCCGGTCGTATGTCACCGTAACACTGGTGCACCTGATGACAGATACAAAGCGTGCCATGTGTGCAGCTGCATCCGTATCACTAGCAAAATCGAGTCATTATTCAAACGAGAGAAAGAAAAACTAAAACAAGAAGGATTGAGTGGGGGCAGCACGGTGGTCCCACTGGTTAGCACATCTGCCTCACAGTTCCGAGGGCCGGGGTTCAAATCCCGGCCTTGCCTATGTGAAGTTTGCATGTTCTCCCCGTGCCTGCGTGGGTTTTCTCTGGGTCATCCGGTTTCCTCCCACATCCAAAAAACATGCATGGTAGTTTGACCCAAGATTCTAAATTGCCCGTAGGTGTGACCGTGAGCGTGAATGGTTGTTTGTTTATCTGTGCCATGCGATTGGCTAACGACCAGTTCAGGGTGTACCCCGCCTGTCGCCCGAAGATAGCTGGGATAGGCTCCAGCACGGCCGCGACCCTAGTGAGGAGAAGCTGTACAGAAAATGGATGGATGGATTTGGTGGACCTGGGCATTCTTCAGTTGTTATGATACAGAATCATCCATCTATCCATTTGCCGTACCGCCACCTGGCCAGGACATTGAATTTGTAATCTCGCCATCACAACGTGCATGACGTCAGTCACGTAAACAAGCAACTGGCCCGTAACACACATACAGAAGGATTGGCTAAGTTACCCATAAAAAGTCATTCATGTTCTAGTAATAAGGTCTGCTCAACTGGTATTTGAATGCCAGTAAATCATCCATCCATTTATTTGCTAACATGCTAACATGCTAGTCCGACTTGCTAACCACGAGTTCACCGTGCTGTCGTATGACGTAGGAAACCGAACTCTGGCATTCTGGAGACAAATGTGCTGTGTGGGTCAAAGCTAGGTCTTGGTTATGTTAATAATTCTGCTGGGCTACAAAAATAAAGCCATGCCTGATTTTCATTAGTTAATTTTCAGTTTACCTTTATTTGTCTGTGTAGATTCTCACTCATCCAGGTCATGGTAGTCCACAAAGTTTGAAACAAGGCAACTGAACTGTTCTTGTTTGTTGACGACGTTTTACCTTTAATCCTTAAAATGTTGATTTATTATTACTTTCGTCACTTCCGAGTGAATTTCAGTGACTACTGTGGCTTTTTGTTTGTTTAACGAGAGCGTACCAACGATTTGGTTAAAGACCTGCTCCGTCAAAACCAAGGATTCCCTGCAGGCAATTTGGTATTGTTTTTTGGGCTAAGTTTTAAAGAAGCTCATTGGCCGTTTGTAATGGCGGAGGCTGCTAGGAGGGTGCAGCGGTCGCATACATTTCAACAGCTTTCATCTCAGGTACAGAGGAGGGGTGGATTGATCTGTCGGTTTTGATGCGTTGTTTGATGACGGTCTGCTCAAAGTGGAGGATGCCTGTGTGATGTCTTGCCATCGCAGGACATAAAAAGCTTCACCTGCCCCCTCACCCCGTCCCTCTACCATGCGCGAAGTTTATGAGCCCCGGTAGGTTTGAAGACTCCCTGCTGAGACGGATACGGTTTTCCATTGATGCCACATAAATACATTCAGCGGCCCACCTTTATATTTTTTAAAGCCGTGGCTCGCTTCCTCTTCGGCTTTGTTTCAACTCCAACCCTGATCATAATAGGACAGTATAGCTAATTTATTTAATGCGTGCATCCTGCGAGGGAAGCGAGTGCCTTCCATCAGCCGGAGAGAGCGAGAGAGCAGCTCGATGATCAAAAGAAACACGGAGCGCTAGGCGAGCTCGTCAGAGGAACTAATATATTCTTGCTAGATATCTAAGTGGGTTTCATCATACTGCATCAAGTGACTGCTGCGGGGGGGAAATGAGGAAAAACAAGGCCTTGTTCTCATGGCGGTGACATCAGCGAGCGGGGGCAAAAAAGATCAGTTATTTCTAACAAACACAACTCACAGTGTGTGAACGCCGAGAAACAAGCATTTGCGCCAATGCTAGCGTGCCCAAAACATGATTTTAATTAACTACTCGTTTTTATTTCAGTTAATTGTGTTAATGCAATGCGTGGCAAGTTTTTATTCAAGCTCAAACCAAGTCTGTTTTCTGCAATTTCATCACAGAAAACGAATAACGTGGCAATGATGTCACGGCATGGCTCAAAGTGAAACATCCAATCACAATCATCCGATTGGAATCGTAGGGGCATGGCGTTGCAATGCCGCAGATGTAACAGGCATGCAAAAATGCCAAGTTGTATCACATGAGCTTTCAAAACAAAAAACATGTTTTCGGGTATAAAGTGAAACCCAATAACTACAGCATATACAGTGCTTTACAAAATTAATTTCTAACTTCTGTGTGGCTAAAAAGCGAAGCGGGGAGAGTCTCTGTGGCCGAAATACATGATTGCAGTCAATGAATGGGGCTATCATTGCCAAGAGCCTCCCAAATAGCTACACTCTCTCTACAGCAGTCAGGGCAATCCATTTCTTCTTTGACCATCGCACCATGTTGTTAGTGGTTCAATAAAAAAAAGGAATACAGTAGTATACATGGCGCCTCAAAACGCCGCCTCCCAATAAGAACACCGGGGGGGTCAGAGCTTTTGCGTTGCAGCATGTCGGTAAATGTGCGGTAGGGAGTTGCTGACTGGTTCGCGATTGTTCATGATCAGTCACATCGCTCAGTGTGCAGACAGCGCAGCAGTAAAGCCTGAATCAAAACATATAGTGCACTCCATTTTGTCTTGATTTCTTCAAGACATGATGAATCAGCAATCCATGCCGTGCAAAAAAAAATAAATAAAAAAAAGTTTTGTTGAATGCAGAGCTTTGCGTTAGCTTCTGATAAGCGGCAAAATAATTTATTGCTTGGTGGAGTTGTTGACGTGGTGGTGGGGGGTATTTGTATTTGGTAGAGTGCACATACACCACACACACACACACACACACACACACAACGCCTCCTGGAACATGCACATTCATCAGCAAGAGCATGCCCGCTTTTACACCTACGCTTGCCGGTGAGATGACGAGAGCCACGAAGCTGAAATATTGTGTTTAAAATAAAGTGAACCCACACTGATTTGTGGCTCACCATCCTAACTAACGATTATTTGATGAATAACTGACTTATCCGTGCCAAAACGTAATTCTCCCTCCAAGTCGCCATGTTAGCGGAGGAGTACCTAATAATGGCAGCCACCGCCTGATTGATAACAAACAGCCCCGTGATGGAAGATTCCAGTAGAAGTTCAGAAAGGCAGGTGAGGCTCCTTGCGGGGTCGATGACAAAGAAAGCAGGGTGGTGAACTTCTCAGGATAATGCAGAGAAAGGCCCGGATTGCTTTTAGCACTGGTGAGAGTTAACTGTTGCTCTGCTGCTAACCGCTAGCTGCTCAACGTAAGGTACAGAATGTGCCCAACTAAAGATAAAGAGTCCTTTGCGATATACAGTATTCAAAAAGGAGAGTATCAACAGTATGAATCACTGAGTCAAAAAACGATATACACGCCAATGTACTTGCATCTCCGATATACAGTATATATATTTTTTTATCAAATCAATTGTAAGCCATGATACCTTATATTAAAATGTAGTGTAAGATGAGTTTGAAATGATATCATAGTGTTTTGGGATCATAGGTTGGTGTATATTAGACATGTCAACTATAATTAAAGTATAGGCAACTATAAACACTTTAGGTGTGGCAAGAATTACTCATGGATTTTCGGTATTTGTATCGATGCTTGGTCCTTGGGGTATTTTGATGAAAGCATATCACAGACACGTTATTAAGACACCCGGCAACTGTTTTCAATTCTGAAAAGCACAATACTGTATGTCTCCTTAGCTGAAAATACTGTATTTTGAGGATTAACATGGCAATGATAATGGCATCTTTTTCCAATGTTTTCTGTTTTCCAGTGTTCTCAATCAGTAAATGACGACATTGCAGTGTGTGAAGACACAATGGAGATGAGAAATATTCAGCACTGGTCCGCTTTCCTCTCCAACTTGTTTTTTTTCCCCCCTCACTCCAGCCATCGTAAATTGGATGCCCGAGGCAGGAAACTTGGCCAAGCTTGCATTTAAGAGCTGACTGCGGTGTGGCATGAGGGATAGAGATATGGCACTGGAGGAGAGAGAGGAGCTTGGTGGGTGCAGGGCAATGAAAGGTGGCACTAGGTGGTGGGGAGGGTTGGGTGGGGAGAAGGACCACAACCGCCCAGGAGGTGACATAACGCAGCGTTTCGCAATCTTTATTGAACCAAGGCACGTATTTTACCTTCGAAAAATCTCACGGCACGTCACCAAACAAAAAGTATATACAGTACAGTGATTCCCCCGCTATCGCAGTTTATCGGTCGTGCTCCTTGCTATATCACAGCTCTTTTGTGGAGCGTCTTTCACGGAAATCCCCGCTATATCGCGGAAATCTTCAGATTATAGAGATTGTTTTTTAATGGGGTTTTCCAGTATACAGTGGGAGGAAAAACTTTGCAAAACCTGTGGAATTTCTGCATAGTCATAAAATTGCATCTGATCTTCATCTAAATCACAAGAATGAATAAAAGAATAAATAAACAGTCTGCTAAAACTAATACCACGCAAAAAATATGTTTTCATATTTTCATTGAAAATAACACAAACATTGTTTGTGTAAGGCCATTCCATAACAGGACAGTTTGCTATCATCAATGGAAAACTGAATTAACAAGTTTATCAAGATTTTTGCAGAAGAACTTGAGGACATCTGTCCAACAGTTAAATCCCAAAAGACGATGTGTGTTGCAACAGGACAATGATCCAAAACACAGAAGCAAATCAACAACAGAATGGCTTCAAAAGAAGGCTTCTGGGGTGGCCCAGTCAAAGTCCTGACCTCAACCTGATTGAGATTTTGTGGCATGACCTCAAGAGAGCTACTCACACCAGACATCCCAACAATGTTGCTGAACTGCAACAGTTCTGTAAAGACGAATCGTCCAAAATTCATCCTGATTGTTTTGCACGCCTGAGCTGCAATTACAGGAAACGTTTGTTGAGGTTATTGCTGCCAACAAAGGGTCAACCAGTTATTAAATCCAAGGGTTCACTTACTTTCTCCTCTGTGTCCTGTGAATATTATGCTCTATAAAAATATGAAAAAATATAATTCTATGTGTGGTATTAGTGTAAGCAGACTATGTTTGAGATTGAGAAGATCAGACTACTTTTTATGACCAATTTATGCAGCAATAGAAGAATTTCACATGCTTTTTCCTCCCACTGTACTTACTGTAATGCCCTTGCATGTGGGAAAGGAGAGCCACAGTCGCAATGCACTTTTCAGATGTTTACTGAACGCCAGGAGAACGGTTAAACACAAGCACAATGAGCACAGTCACGCAGCAGCTGATGTTAGTCACAGCACAATCCCAGACACGCATACAGATTTGCTGACCTTAAATGCCACGCCACCAGGCCCCGCCTCTTGAAGGCACATATCTAACACACAGAAGCTACAATACGTGCAGTATTTTCGATATATTTTATGCTTGTTCAGGTACGTTTACAAAATGTTTAAACAATGTTTTAATAATTTGAAATGTGTTTAAAGCGCATGGGAGGGTAAACAGTATTTTCCAAAATATTTTTATATGAGCTCGCTAGATTTCTGATTTTCACCTATAGCGGGTCTGGAAAGAAGAGAGAGGTCACTGTATACTGAAATAAAGATGATCTTGTCTCGATTTACTCACCATTAAGACTTACTCAGGATGAGATCTGTGTCTGACACAAAGCTATTATTATGTTGTATGAATGGCATCAGGTAGATACACAGGTTAACTGTAACTTCTGAAATGCAGTGGAAGAGTATTTAATTGTTCTCCCTGTCACTAATATGTCACTGGTATAGCCAGATGAACAAAAACAACAACAACATTTTTTGAAGTAAATATTTTCAAACTTTTTGGACCAATTAGGTGAAATTGGATCATTTCCTGCGGCACATCTGATGATCTCTCACAGCACACTAATGGTGGTGAGGAATCACTGACATAATGCATATGGGTTTTTAACACAAACGGCAACGCGTCTTGTTAGCGCGCACCATGGCCTCGCACCCTGCCATAAATATGACTACATCTGCAAGTGTAATCGCTCGCAATGTGCTGTGATTTTCTGCTCGGCTGGACGACAGTTTCCCCCTCAGACATCCCCTTTTCCCCTCAAGTGCCTGTTCCTGGTGACTCCAGCGCCGCCGAGCCCTGTGTGCGTCTCCCAGATTACAGGTAACAGGAGCCATTAATCCAGGCCCGGGTTGAATTACACGCTGTTCTATATAGGGACAAAGCTCTTAGAACAGAGACTGGTATTCTGTTTGGATTGATTTACAAAGATTAATCAGCAAAGCATCAACACCATACATCTAGCATGCACACAATCACGACCCAGTGTTACATAAATGACTGTAAACAGGAGTTTCAATATTCAACACAAATAAACCACCTTTCCATGAGGCTCAGCAATAGTATTAGCTAGCATACTAGCCTAAATAACACGCTAGCTCAAACTGGCATGGCATCACACATGGGCAA
Organism: Phyllopteryx taeniolatus; assembly: GCF_024500385.1. Taxonomy (NCBI): domain Eukaryota; kingdom Metazoa; phylum Chordata; class Actinopteri; order Syngnathiformes; family Syngnathidae; genus Phyllopteryx; species Phyllopteryx taeniolatus. The sequence goes on from NC_084505.1 coordinate 23,955,216, forward strand.
ACAAACATCGGCACTAGCTAGCACTTTACACAGAGTGTATGTGATTAAAAACAGCCTTTGGCATTGACAAACAATGATAAATGCTGGCAACGCAGATTGGTTATTAGTAGCTGCATTGTGAGAGAAGAAAAACATTTCAGTTTCACGTGTGACTGCGCACCAAGTGCCTTCAAAGATCTAAAACAAAACAGGACATCTAAAGTACAGAAGAAGAAGAAAAATACCATCCGATTAATTAAACCTAACAACAAACAACACCAATATTACATTAGATAGCACCAATGTAATGCTTTGATGTCTTTGGCCTGAGCATTAAAACAGCAAATAGGTGAGGCTTTTCAGTGAATAACAAAGGATAGATTCCCCCCAAACACAACGAATAGGCAAACTGGCCAAACGGTGTTTCACAGTAATTGCCTCGGAACCGTGATTGATTTCAGCTCCAGAAAGGGGTAAAAGAAGATGGCTAACATCCCCCCTCCCTTTGCTAAAGAACACCCCCTCCCTTGCCTCTCCAGCGCTCGCTCGCGCAGCCAAGACTCTCCATCTAGTAGGAGGCAGGAGGCTTTGAAGAGATCAAAGCCAAGGCCGGGAGCAGTTGCTCGCCCTGGGAATACGGGAGAGAGGCTTTCTGCTCCTCAGCCCTATTTTCTAGCGTCATGTCGGATTGCAGCTGTATTGCATTTCGCCAGTTTTCTTAATGCTCTTGGTTTTGACTTTGACATCAGTGATCCCCCCCACCACCTTCCCTTGGTTGCTTCAAAAACAAGGAGAAGAGGAGGAGGAGGGGGAAAAAAGTAAGCGGGAAGGAACAGGCGGGTAACGAGATCTGCCGGATGATTCCTATTTTCACAACTCCATAATTGGCCGGTTCCAAAAGAGGAGGAGGGGACGACATTTGTTTTCAATTCTGCTGCCGATATGAAAGGAGCGACAAAGTTTTATGGGGTTCCCAAAAAATTGAAGACAGGCTTCTTTTCTTTCTTCCCCCGCGCAGTCAAAGGGCAGCTTTTTTATGTGTGAGACCACACAAAATGAAACGACAGCAGAGAGAACTCGGCTCTTTTGTCCTCCCACAGCATTGTGTGTCATAGCCTCTTCACCAAGTTCCATGGGTGAATGTGTCCTATAGCCAGCTATTGGAGAAGGGATTCACAAATTGTAATGCTTTTGATTGTTTCTTTTTCTCAAAAGAAAAATATGAAATACGAGCATTAACTCTGTACAATTTCATTTTTTGATCTAATATTTATGGTACCCAAAATGCACTTTGGCCCATCGTAAAATCGTAACAGCTTAGCAACATAAAATTGATTTGGCTAATTTGAGTCCTTTACGTTCACAGTGCAACTTTTTAATGGGCGAGGCCAAACAAAATCAATGTTCGCCCATTTTGTCCTCCCAAAGCAGTGTGTGGCAAGGCCTCTCCACCAACATGTGCTCGAATGGGTGAATGACACCTGTTGCTATTAAAGCAGGGATTCAGAAACTCGAGTGTTTTCTATATTCTAAAATCCCACCTGTTCAAGATCGCCTATGACATCTGACCATCCTTTTATGCGGCCCCCCTGACTGTAAGCATTAACTGTCTTTTGCCTCCGTTTGTTTGTGTACACATATGTTAACCATCTTTGAGTCCTAAGAAAAGCGCTATACAAATCTGATTTATTTATTATTATTTCCCTTTTTAATTTTTTTTTTTACAAAAACTTTATGTCATTAAATTCTTACCTCAAAAACTAACAATTTAATATTCACGGTGCCCAAAATGCACTCAGGCACATCATCTTTCACAACCCAAAATATGTCTATTAAAGAAGGGATTCCTGAACTGTAGTTTTTTTTAATGCTTTATTTCGCAAAATAAAAAGGTTACATATGAGCACTTTCCCTGTACGATTATATGTTTTGCTAAAAAAAAAAAATAAATTTAAATTTATGGTAACCAGAAACAATTTCGGCCTGTCGAAAAAAAGCAAAAAGAAAAGAAAAGCCCAGACACATAAAATCGATCTTGTGCCTATGCATACTACTATCTATCTATCTATCTATCTATCTATCTATCTATCTATCTATCTATCTATCTATCTATCTATCTATTCTATCAGTTCTATCTATCTATTCTATCTGTTCATCCATCCATCCATCCATCCGTCTGTCCTGTACAATTTAGGTTCAAATGTCATATGATGATAATTTTGTCACATGGCTGGTAGTGGGCGGCTTCAGGTGTTTGACAATGGGTGCATTAAAGAGTGTGTGTTGTTGTTTTTAGCGGCTAAAAAATGAAGAAAGAAAGAAAACAAGAGCAAGCTAAGGCCTTCCCTTCAATGAACAGCTTGGCTGATAAACCCCCCGCCGCCACCCCTCCTCTTTGTACTGTAACTATGCAGGTCTACTTTACCAACCTCCTACACTGGGGACCATTAATATTTCAGCGCTGTCAGATACATGCATGCACCCACAGCAGAAAGAAATAATGAGCTTGTGAAAAAATATGAAACAGCAAAGAAGAGGAGGGAGTGATGGGGGGGGGGGGGGATGAAGAGCGCTGACCATCTAGCTTCACGCCACAGAGGTGCTATTGATCATAGCGCTCGCTTCTTCGCCCAGCAAACAAAGTTGGCTCTGTTGACGCGTTGGCCAATTCTGGACACAGCCGGTGGCATTTGCACCCATGTTTCACTCCTGTGGTCTCAATTCCCCCCTCCCCACGCCCCAAAACGGCAGTCCACTATGTCCATCAATGGCAGCTATTCATCTTTTTACTCACTTGATTGGCGGTATGAGGGAATGTTGAGCTTAAACGCTTGCAACTAAGCTTAACCTGATTCAAAACTTTAGATGCATGGTAGTATTGTGGTTCACATGGCTAACTTTAGATAACACAGATAACAATCACCCTGCGATGAGCCCCTTTCACATTGCCTGTTAATGCTGGCATTTTCCCCCATATCACGATTCTTTATAAAAGGCTGGAAGCAATGGGAGGGACCAAGTCCACTGGTAACAGAGGAGGGATAAGGGTATTTTCCAATGCTGTCACTGTTCCGTATTTAAGGCAACTACACATAATGGATTCACCAAGTTGACGCAACAATTTTCACACTTATCAAATTTATGGCCAAGGTGGGACAAAGCTTATGTGTAAGGGGATTCAGTAATGTGTCGCTGTTCAGTACCAATGGCACAAACACAAAAAGGGGTACAAAGTCGACTCAGCTATTGTTAGACTTTGGAGGTAGTATCAGAGCTACCGCTTTTCGTAATTACGTGTTGCTTTACATTATAACCGGATTCAACACGGAAAGGGGTTACCAAGCAGACTTAGTGATTTGTAGACGACAAAAGTAGTATCAGACGGTAACAGAGGCAGCAGGACGACTGTATGTAAGGGTGTTCTGTAATGCCATATTGCTTTTTAGTAGTCCTAGAACTAGAACCCACACGGAATGACGGTGTGAAACAAACCAGCCTGTTTTCTGACATTGGAGATAATATCAGAGCCAAAACAAGGACAACAATTCCGTGGAAGGGAATTTCCACAATGCTGTTCTGTATCAACGGCACAGGCACGAAATATGGGTACAAAGTCAACACAACTTCTTTCCCACTTCAGACATACTATGAGGTAACAGGGGCAGCACAACACCTGTGTGTAAAGGTATATCCGTAATTCCGTTCGGAGGTATCAGAGTAGCAATGCAGGTTGTCTCAAAGCTTTCACACAGGTAGGAAGCTGCCTATGTGTACTGAATTCTGTAACGCTGCATCGCTGTTCAATATAAGCATCCCCGACAGAGAATGGGGGTTTGAAGTCGAGTTGAAGTTGAAGTTTTTTTCAAACTTCAAAGGTAGTAACAGAGAAATATGGGAATCCACCTATGTGTATGAGTTTCCATTATGCCCTGTCACTATTCAGTATAACCGGAATCGACTAGGAATGTGTCAAAGTCAATCCAGCGACTTCCAAACTTCAGAGGTAGTGCCAGAATGGTGACAGAGGCAGCACGACAACTGCGTCCAAGCGCATTTCCATAATGCTGGGATGCTGTTCTGGATAAACGGCATCGGCACGGAATGGAGGGGGCACAAAGTCGACTCAGCTACTGTCCAGATTTGGAGGTGGTATCAGAGCAGTAACAGAGGTGCGAAGCTGCCCGCATGTAAGGCCATTCCATAATTTAGTGTCGCTTCTCTTTAAAATAAGAATTAACACGTAATGGGGGTACAAAGAAGGCCTGGCAATTTTCCATCTTCGGCTGTTCAGTATTATCGGCATCAACACAGACTGGGGGTACAAATTCGCCTCAGTTTTTTCCCCGACCTTAGGGGTAGTATCAGAGCTGTAACTGAGGCAGGACATGACTCTTGTTTCTGATCAGGAAGTCCACACTGGGGTCTCTAAAACAGAACAGGGGAATTAGGGACAACCTTGGTGAGGCCAATCCACTGACTCTTGAGATCAGCACCAGGCTACATGTGCAGAGTGAAGCCCTCTGAGCAGGTGTGGCCCGACTGACCTGCCGACTGACTGGCTGGCTCCAGGCGACCGTCTGCTACTCAATTTGGTTAAGCCGCATCCGATTCCGCGGTGAGGACGGGCGTCATCTCTTCAGCCTGTTCTGCTTTGAGGGGTGAACCACGCCCCGAAAAAAAACCGCAAACTCCATTCAAGTCTGTCATCGCCACAGCCCCTTCTTAACACATTTTATTGAGCGTTCCATGTGGGACGTCCTATTTCTAAGAGGGTGCCGCAACTTTCTGCTGACTGCATTGACCACTGCCTCCGTTTCACACCTGAGTGTAAATTGGCAGCCCAATCCAGTTCACATTTCCATAAACTTTCACAGATCTTCACCACCTGTTTTGAACATGATTGAGTGAGAAATAAAAGTAAATGGCGAAAAATGAAATGGACCATATAATCAAATTATTCCCAGATTGATCTGAATCCAGCACATTTTTTTAAGGCTTCCATGTCCCACTCATCCGCAAGGTATCATAGAAATACATTTTTTTAAAAATCTAGCTAAGTTGAAAGTATTGCAGTAGTTTTTACCCATCATGCAAAACATGTAACGAACTAGAAAACACAATTTCTGTAGCAATTGCATGTGAATGTTGAAAACCTGAGGTTAAAAGGAAATACTGAAGAATTAAGTAAAACGTTGAAATGTCAGACTTGGAAAATTTGAAAAATGGTGATGCATAATATTCTGAGAACTGCTTGAATGGTTTGAATCAATTGAGAAATGTGAAAGGAGGAGGTCAATATGTAAAATGTCTGCATTGGTTTGGGAATGTTGTGGAGAATCTGGAATACTGACAAATTTGGGAATGTTTAGAATGTGAAATAGTTTGCAATATCTCACAAATGAGCTGAACATTTTAAGTTGTAGTGGTTTGTATCGGTTGAATAAGGAGAGAAATGTGGAAAGATGGGTTAAATTTGGAAACTGTCTCCATTCATTTCAATGTGATATTGATTTTGATTTTGATTGATTTTCCTTCATGGAAAATGTGGATTTTTTTGCAATTTGGACATTTTGATGTTGGAGTGGTTTGAAACGGTTTATAAATGTGGATGTTTTAGAAAGACAAAAAAGTGGGGAGAGTAATAATAAAGTAATTGGTGCAGAATAACGCATGTTTATGTCAATGTTGGTCCATATTTTCTTGCAATATGTCTGTGTTATCTCAAACCGTCTTTCAAACATTATCCTCATCTGGTATACTGCCTGCCTCCTATTGGCCTGGAGGCTGAACTATGACGCCCTAGCACTCAGAAATAAATCACCATCCACTTTAGTCAGAAACAACACTCGGAGCACGATTTCTGTTTCTCATAAAAAAGGAGGCGCTTACAGTACGGCCGAACGCCGAGCTCCATTTCACCGCATGAAAGGCACAGATAAGGTGATTGCAACCACATGGCGTCATTACAGACATATGGAGCAAGTGTGTAGTGGAACCCTGGGCGTTAATGGCGCTGTTTAGAAAAGCAGCCGAGCTGCGGCGGCACTACAAAGGCTTCGAAAAGGGCCAATTGTTTCTCATGTGTGCGGTCCCCTTGGCGCAACGCACATCTTACGCCGCTCGGTAAAAGCTGCACCGCAGATGACATCGATGTCACTGCGACTCGCTTGCTTTATTGAGATCATCCAGCCGGAGACCAACTGAGAGCGGCGATCACGTGCGATCCAGCTGCTTTTCGGAGCACGTTGAAATGGAAGTGGAAGCTGCCCTCTCAAGCAGTGGTTCTCCATCTTTTTACAGGGGTGACATTTTTCCAACGACCCCCTCATAATCCAAACGACAATTAAACATGACTCCCTTGTCTACCTTTAAATGTCATAGGAATTTAAAAAAGACCTACTTTGGAGGAACTTTTTTTTTTTTTTTTTAACAACAAATGAATAAAAAAAGTCATCTTTACAAGAACAAAGACGTATTTTATTGCGATTGTATTTTTTCAAGCTAAAGCCATATTATGATAAAGTGAAACTTTAACGAGGGAAGAAAGTCGCAATTTATTTCACAAGTGAATCTCAAAAATTCAACTATATTCTCATAACAGTAGGCCTTTTATTTGGAAAAAAAATCTATCATCATATATTTATTTATTTATATTACCCTCATCCTCCTAGCTGCATTTGTCCTCTTAAGTCTTAGTCTTAAGTAAGACTATATTCTCCCAGAAATACTTCTGGAAAAAAAGGACTTTATTCCTATAACAATACTTGATTCATTGCAGCGAAGTCAGATTTATGTGATGATACATCACAATCATATCAGAGTTTTGAATTGGCGGAAAACTAAAGTTGGGACTGGGGACGGTAATAATTGGTTTATTATGGTTGTTTCATTGGTGCGCTTGTCCCTATATGTACAGTAGATATACACTTTTTTAAAAATAATACGACATAATGATTTATTGTTAATTATTTTGCGCACTCCCAAGCTACAGCTTGCTGACCCCAGTTTGAGAAAAGCCTGCTCTAAAGCCAAAATTAAATGCAGCTTTCTTTTGCTTCTATTGTCTCCTTGTCCCCATTCTGAAAAAGCTATTATTTTTGCTAAGTTGTGGGCTTACTTTTTATTTTTTTACTACCTATCACTGATTGAGACAAGCGGTTTGACGTGTACATGGGGAAGGGCGGAAGAAACCAATTTTCAGAATAAAACTTCTGCTGATCAACAAATCAATACCGGAGGTTCGGGATCGCCTCTCTTGGGTACATCCAGCGTGGACATGGATGCTTGCTGGCAAACGCAGTATTCTCAATAACACGGATCTTCCACAGTTGCGCTGAGGGCATGAGCAGAGGACACCCGAGCGGGCCTACCAAATCCAGTTAGGTAAACCCCGAGTTAGTGATTCCACGCTGCTAGGCACTGCCTGGCTTGATCCGTCACATTCCCGTGACATCAAAAAGAAATGTGCTGGCACTGTAACCCTCGTGTCCCCCTCCCAAACCCACCATCTTCCTCACCACGAGGATATGCAATTAACCATCCACAGGAAGAAAGACTACACGGCATTAGCGAGAGAGAGTACTCTAAGGCCACCATTCCACCAAGAAATATAGTTTAGGTTGGTTTGCCACAGTACGGTTTGGTACAGTAAACCTTGATCTGGTTTGCGGGTTTGTGGTCAGGGTGGCGATGGTTTGACATCATACCAGCGCAACACAGCGGCTCTTGCTAATAATACGCCCAATGAAGAAAAGTAGTATCACACAGATCTCTTGGTGGATTGAGATTTGTATGTGTGATGCCATGTTTCCATCAAATGTGGAAACAATTCCGTCAATTGCTAAGACAGCAAGCAGTGTGTCACGCTGACCTACCCAAGCGAACCACACCCCACCGGTACCACAAAAAAAAAAAAAAGGGTGCTGAAATTGAAGTTGTATATTATGGGAACCTTTACAATAGAAAAGCATAAAGAACAAACAAAAAGGTTGGTGAAAAAGGGCTGAGAATGAGGGGCAGCTCAACATTGTTAAACCCCGGATTCATTTGGAGGTTCTGTGCCAGACTAGCATCTCCTCAACAACCAGTACAAAAAAATGGAAAGTTTGGTTTCTCAAACCTTACAGTATATACTGAACCGAACGACCCCCTTGGTTCGGCGATTTTGAGATCTTTAACAATAGTAATGCCAAAAAAATTTATACAATACAAACAAAACTGTTGGTTGAAAAGGAGCTTCAAACTGCAAAGAACCAATTCACAAGCCAGAGAACCAGGGACAGCTCAACTTGTTGTGTCCCGGATCAATTTGGAGGTTTTGTGCCAGACTAGCATTTCTTCAACAACTAATCCCAAATTCCGCATTGTCTGATTAGCCAAACCTTCCATTCGCAGGTCCATACAGGTGTACTCACACTGGGCCACTTCAGAACTAAAGTTCGTTACGTTTGGCTATTGTGCGTGATCCGTACTCAAGACACCTTCCCCTCCTCTGCTCGCTTGGACGAGGTGGGATATGGCGTAGCATGCTGTATGAAACAATTACTGTCATGATGTGAAACACAAAAACATGCTGTTGAACAGACTGCCCTTTCTGGTGGGCTATAGCCCAGCATAAAGAGTCATACAATTACTGTAACGATGTGAAACAACAACATACCGAATTGAACCGACCGTTCTCTCTGAGAGGAAAATGGCCTTAACCGCAACTTCCACCCCAAACACCACACTTACACTGAGTGACTCCATCCCTTCTCCTCTTGCAGCTGTTCCAGCACAGATGGAGATCACCTGCACATCCTTAGTCAAGCGAAGAAGCACGCTTCCGTTGTTTTTTTTGAAAGCCTAAACTTGTGTGTGTGGTTTTGCGCAGAAGAGCCAGGACATGACAGCGGCAAGCTATTCCTGGAATAGATCCATTGCATGGTCTTTATTTAGAATCTGTCATTTCATAATCCCGATTTAGAGTATGGGCGACTCAGACAAACATCCTCATCAAAGCCACGAGCAAGCCAGATCACTCCCTTCGCCCGTCATGACATCCTGAAGGTTTGGCGGGTTGTCTATGACTCAAACGATACACACGTCATCTGAGAAGGCATGGCGAAAACCTTTAACGCATATCACCCATTCCGTAGCCCATTTTGCACAGACATCCCACCAATATTGCTGCATCAAAGCAATAGCATTCAGCATTTACTCGTCTTGTGTTTTTTATACAGAACCCAGTGAAGCATCCCACAATCAGGCAGAGAAGTGATAGTATCTGGTGTGATGTAGGAAATACTTTGTGACAACTGGGGTTGTGAAACTTCACACCTTTGTCCCTAGCATTGTCGAACACCATTAAACACAAGTCTCTGTTACTACTCCCGAAAGCCAGAAATTTGCTGTCCATGTGTCTTTTAGGCTAGATTTACATGGCAGGTCCAAGTAGCCATTTTAGATTTATTGCGGTTATCCGATTTTTTTTAACTTCAGTGATTCTCATCGACTGTGTTGTGGTAAATTATCCAATTTCACTTAATTGGTTTGAAAACAATGGCTGATTAGCACATCTGCCTCACAGTTCTGAGGACCGGGGTTCAAATCCCGGCCCCGCCTGTGTGGAGTTTGCATGTTCTCCCGTGCCTGCTTGGGTTTTCTTCAGGTAGTCCGGTTTCCTCCCACATCCCAAAAACATGCGTCGTAGGTAGACTGAAGACTCTAAATTGCCCGTAGGTATGAATGTGAGTGCGAATGGTTGTTTGTTTATATGTGCCCTGCGATTGGCTGGCAACCAGTTCAGGGTGTACCCCGCCTCTCGCCCGAAGATAGCTGGGATAGGCTCCGGCACGCCCGCGACCCGAGTGAGGAGAAGCGGTACAGAAAATGGATGGATGGTTTGAAAACCATTATTTATTCACAAAAAATAATCCACCTTTGTTGACCTATCTATGCTCACAACATATATTGAACAATTCAATACTCTAGATTACAAAAGTTAATTAACTGACTGGTGTAGAAAATGTCATGGTACGCATACACTGAGTAAGTAAATCTGTGAGTAAATTGAGATCATCATTATTTCCGTATATACATATAGAGTACTTTATGTGACATTTTTGTTCGGTGGTGTGTGAGATATTTTTCATGTAAAATATGTGTCTTGGCTCAGCAAAGGTTGGGAAACACTGTTCTATTCAACTGTTTATTTATTTAGTGATTTAGTTATGTAAATTGTCACTTGAACCATGAAGTCTAAATCCAGCCTTAAAGGATTTCTGGTGCTAAATCCCAAGTACCGTCTGTATTTCAGAGTCATACGTGAAATTAGGCCACAAAATGTATATAGCGGGCCGTGTGTAACTGAAAGCAGAGTGGTCGCCAGAATCTCGCTAAACCGAGTTGAAGCTAAAGCAGAGACCTCTTTGAGATGCACATTCAGTCCCTCCTACAGAAAAAAAAAATGAGACCACTACAAAATGATTAGTTTCTCTGATTTTGCTATTTCTACCAACTGTATATGTAAAAAACAATTTGCTGTCCTCTGCTCTGACAAACTCTGCGATTGTATTTTTCAGCAGGACAATGCTCCATGCCACACGGCTAGGGCGTGCAAGGTGCGGTTGAAGGACCACCAGATCGAAACCTTGTCGTGGCTAGCCTAATGTCCCGAACTGAACCCCATTGAAAACCTCTGCAATGTGATCAAGAGGAAGACAGATGTTTAAAAACCATCAAACAAAGCTGAGCTGCTTGAATTCTTTCATTATTTGAGGTATAAAAAGCACTCAACATTTTTGGGTATTTTGACCAATTTTCATTTGCTGCAAATGAATACTCTATCCTCTTGGAATTTGGGAGTTACGTTGTCAGTAGTTAATAGTATATACAACCCCAATTCCAATGAAGTTGGGACGTTGTGTTAAACATAAATAAAAACAGAATACAATGATTTGCAAATCATCCATCCATCCATCCATTTTCTGAGCCGCTTCTCCTCACTAGGGTCGCGGGCGTGCTGGAGCCTATCCCAGCTGTCATCGGGCAGGAGGCGGGGTACACCCTGAACTGGTTGCCAGCCAATCGCAGGGCACATCGAAACAAACAACCATTCGCACTCACAGTCATGCCTACGGGCAATTTAGAGTCTCCAATTAATGCATGTTTTTGGGATGTGGGAGGAAACCGGAGTGCCCGGAGAAAACCCACGCAGGCACGGGGAGAACATGCAAACTCCACACAGGCGGGGACGGGGATTGAACCCCGCACCTCAGAACTGTGAGGCTGACGCTCTAACCAGTCGGCCACCGTGCCGCCATTTGCAAATCATGTTCAACCTATATTTAATTGAATACACTACAAAGACAAGATATTTTAATGTTCAAACTGATCAACTTTATTGTTTTTAGCAAATAATCATTAACTTGGAATTTTATGGCTGCATCACATTCCAAAAAAGCTGGGACAGGGGTCATGTTTAGCACTGCGTTCCATCACCTTTTCTTTGAACAACATTCAATAAACGTTTGGGAACTGAGGACACTAATTGTCGAAGCTTTGGAGGTGGAATTCTTTCCCATTCTTGCTTGATGTACAGCTTCAGTTGTTCAACAGTCCGGGGTCTCCGTTGTCGTATTTTACGCTTCATAATGTGCCACACATTTTCAATGGGAGACAGCTCTGGACTGCAGGCAGGCCAGTCTAGTACCCGCCCTCTTTTACTACGAAGACATGCTGTTGTAAAACGTGCAGAATGTGCTTTGGCATTGTCTTGACGAAATAAGCAGGGGGGTCCATTCAAAAGACGTTCCTCAGATGGCAGCATATGTTTCTCCAAAACCTTTATGTACCTTTCAGCATTGATGGTGCCTTCACAGATGTGTAAGTTACCCATGCCTTTGGCACTAACACAGCCCCATACCATCACAGATGCTGGCTTTTGAACTTTGCGTCCATAACAGTCCGGATGCTTCTTTTCCTCTTTGGCCCAGAGGACACGACAGCCACAATTTCCAAGAACAATTTGAAATGTGGACTCGTCGGACCAAAGAACACTTTTCCACTTTGCATCAGTCCATCTTAGATGAGCTCGGGCCCAGAGAAGCCGGCGGCGTTTCTGGGTGTTGTTGTTAAATGGCTTTTGCTTTTTTGCATAGTAGAGTTTCAAATTGCACTTACGGATGTAGCGCCAAACTGTATTTACTGACATTGGTTTTCTGAAGTGTTCCTCCTGAGCTCATGTGGCGATATCCTTTACACATTGATGTCGGTTTTTGATGCAGTGCCGCCTGAGGGATCGAAGGTCACGGGCATTCAATGTTGGTTTTCGACCTTGCCGGTGACATGCGGTGATTTCTCCAGATTCTCTGAACCTTTTGATGATATTATGGACCGTAGATGATGAAATCCCTAAATTCCTAGCAATTGTACATTGAGGAACATTGTCCTTTCAACTGTTCGACTATTTTCTCACGCACTTGTTCACAAAGAGGTGAACCTCGCCCCATCTTTGCTTGTGAATTTAGGGAAGCTCCTTTTATACCCAATCGTGGCACCGACATGTTCCCAATTAGCCTGTTCACCTATGGGATGTTCCGAACAGGTGTTTGATGAGCATTCCTCAACTTTCCCAGTCTTTTTTGCCACCTGTCCAAGCTTTTTTAGAGCCTGTTGCAGCCATAAAATTCTAAGTTAATGATTATTTGCTAAAAAAAAATTCAAGTTCATCAGTTTGAACATTAAATATCTTGTCTTTGTAGTGTATTCAATTAAATATCGGTTGAACATGATTTGCAAATCATTGTATTCTGTTTTTATTTATGTTTAACACAACGTCCCAACTTCATTGGAATTGGGGCTGTATAAAAAAAACATTTCAATCAAACATATACAGATATCTATGAATAGCAAAATCAGAGAAACTGATCTACTCATTTTTTCCAGAGCTGTAGTTAGACCGCTGTCCAGCTGTCTACGTCCGCAGGCGTTTTTATGGAGAAGGTGACTTACGCGTGTAAAGAAAAAAAAAGAAACCCGCATAAAAATCTGCTGACAATCAGTGGCTCCCCGACACCTCTGTCATGGCTGGACGGCATGTGTGCAGGAATGTCATAGTGAATGGAAATCAATCCAAAACGACTGTGACGGGGGTTGGTGGTGGGGGAGGAGGATGGAGGGGAATGAAAGAAAGAAGGAGCCTTTGATGTGAGTGAAAACTGATCCCAGGCCTGCAGATATACGGCAGCGGCCGTGGTGTCTGCGACGCTTGCCATCGGGTGGGACCAAGGCGTTAAAAATGACTACTGTTTTATTCAAGATGGCTCCAAGAGAGGAAGATTCAGGGGAGAAAAAGAAATGCAGTAAATGAAAACAACGTGAGGCTTTACAAAAAAATCAAAATATTGGCAGCGAGCATGCCCGGCTGGGTCTCGTATAGTATGTCTGCTGGGAAAGGTAATTTCCTTTGGTGGCTCTCCAAGCAGACCTCCTCAAGCGCTTCCATGTGATGGAAGACGAAGAATTCGGCTCGCGTGTGGAGTAGTGTTTTTTTATTTTTACAACTCACTTAAATTGATTGTCGAATGAATTGCGTCTTGAAGCAATTGAGTCAAGAGAGTGCACTGCTTAGCTGCAACCAGCAGAGGCGCTGTTGATTAAGTCCCAACTACTTTGGGGTGTGAAGAAAAAGAACTGACATAAAGCAGGGTCATCGCCCCATAAGAATAGGGAACGAGCCTTGCCGCAAATAGCGAAAACACGTGAGTGACTGACACTCCCAATTATGTTCATCGTTGCCCATATTAACAGTTTAAACTGTAAGTATACTACTGAACTCAAACATTTCCATATCATTTCAAACTCATTTTACGAAATTTCCCTTGAAAATAAATGGCTTAGTGTGTGTGTACATGGACATGGGGCGAGGACGCTCCGTAACTTCCACTAACAACCCAGGCTTAACTTAGCTCTTTTCTGACATATTACATAGCTTGTCTCGTAGTTGAGATGTGATTTCTTGTGAGTCACTATGCCTTTTTAAAAATAATAATAATAATATTAATCTGTATTTATTTTGGTAACATTACAACTTTTTCCCATAATATCACAACTTCAGTCTCAAAACATTACATTTATTTTCGTGATTCTACAACTTTATCACAGCAAAATGTTTCTTCATATTAGACTTTTTCTGAAAATATACAACATAAAACTACTTTTAGAGGTATATTTGCATGAATAGAAAGCCTTAAATAGAAAGCAAATCAAATGGAAAAACAGTATCGGTAAGTACAAAGGTAACTGATCGTGCCTTCTTGTGCCATGGGACAACATATTCTCATGCCGCTGAGCAAACTACTTCATTGCATGCCTTCTTTAACCTGGAAACCTCGGGTGTCGGAACTATTGTAAGCAATCCTGCAGGAGGATTTGCAATGGTAGTGGAGCAAGAAAGTTAAAAGTAAAAACAAAATCAAAACAAAACACCCCTGAAAAATAAATACATAAAGAATAACAACAACAAAAAACAGACATAAATACACAAATATTAAATTACAATACGGGACGAAAACTATGCAGATATTTAAAAAAGAAATCCCAAAATACAAAAAAAAAATTAAAAAAAATCCAACAATAGTATGAAAAGTATTCAAAAGTAATTTCATGCCAGCGCACCAATACCCAGCCCCTGCCAGTCTCAAGCTAAGTTAAGAAATGAGTGGCTTGCGTCAGGAAGGGCATCAGGCGTAAAAACTGCGCCAAACTGAGCGACTCTCAGTTGGGACTCAGAATGGAACAAACCAAAAGTTGTTACAAAATACAAAATGTTAGAAGTACAAAATTATTTGAAAAAATACATATATTACAATAAATATAAACACTGCTACAGTCATATTTTTTTTAAAAAGAGAATGTGAGAAAAAATACAAACATATTTCAACAAAAATGTAAAAATAGCATATAATACAAATCTAACTCTAAATAAAAAAAAATTATACAAAGAAAAACAGAAAGTACGGTGGTAACTAACCATGCCTTTTTTGCAAACTAGTTCATGGCATGCCTTTCGTAATGTTGAAACCCCCTTATTCAGGCACCGCCGTAAAACGAGCACCACCTGTAACTGGTTGTGATTTCACTTAGGGTGTGTCACCATTATTACACACAGCAACAACAATTAGCCTCTGGACCTGTTTATAATAATAAAACGTAAATACTAAGAATTAAGATACAAGTAACTTCAAAGAAACAATTCATAGTGTCATAGTGTAACATAATGAGCCCAAAGCCACTGGCAATGCTGCCAGTCATCCTGAGTGGGATACGGAGACGCGCGTGGACATAACAGCATTAGTGTGGACAGCTGCGAGGGGACACAGGAAGCTGCCAGTGATGGACCTGCAGCTGGCCTGATATTTAGGTCATTACAGGGGGAAAGCAGGGGGGACGTAGGCCCTGGACCCAACCACTTACTCAACTGGAGGGGAGCCCGGCCTCTGTCACACTGAGGTCAGTGGAACCCCTCAAGACGGATGCCTCTGACGTCATACAATATGAACCTTTAAATTTCAGACATTGCATATCTCTCGCGGAAAACCTCAAGTCAGCGGGCACTCTTGCTCTATCAAAATTTTTTTTGTGACACTTACTGTATGCCAAAAGAATGAGCAGCCTCAAAAAGATTGTCTCTTGTTATCAAAGTTAAGATAGAGTGCTTTTGTTGTTTTTGCATTTTACAGTGAGTCAAGACGGCGTGCACCACTTGGCTGTGACCAGCAGAGACGCTGTTTCACTGATTCACTACCAACGAGCGAGCAGAAGAGCATGCCGCTCAGGAGTTCAGAACATTCCGAGGGTATCAACCCATCCCCTCTGCCCTGATGAAAAGCATTTACCCAGGCTAGTCAAGTGAGCATGCAAGCAAGCTAATTTAGCTCAGCTAAAATCAATACATTGCATTACAGTTGTTAACTAATTTTTACACTTCTAAGACCATAAAAAAAAAAAGTTTCATCTGGGTGGCTAGTCAAAGAGCGATGACATTTTCTTAGGAAACCGTGTATATACAGGTGCATCTTCATAAAATAGAACAGTTGTTCTTAAAATAGAGCAGCAAATGCCACCTCAAAAAATACTTTGCTCTTCACCAAGTACCACCAACATGACCAATATTAAAATATGCAAATAGTAGCGTAGTAGGTCCACGTGTTCATAAAAAATGAGACAGAAGTTTTATTCCCAAAAAGCGGGTGGTTGATTCAACCTTAGCGGATTCCCAAAAAGTGTAATCAATATCATTGCAGGCCACTGTAACATTCTGCACAGTTTGAACACTAACACTGCACCGAGATATAGGAAAATAAAAACTACTTAAATAATAATTAAATTTAAAGCAGCGAGTCAAACATGCGGCCCGCGGGCCAGAACCGGCCCGCCGGGGGGTCCAATCCGGCCCGTGGGGATGGCGAACACATTCACTGCTATTTTTCCATAAAAGTAACTTTTGCTGCAAATCCACTGGAGGGTGTACTGACAACACTTAAATGACATTGATGCACTTGTGAAGGCCAAACAATGCCAAGTTTCAGGAGCACAATAATATAAAATGTTGTGCTATGTTCACACTGTGAAAATAAATACCTCCTGTAGAAATGTTTTAAGACTTTGAATATTACAAAATTTCAGTCAAAAGCTTCACTTCAAAAGAGACTGGTTTGTTGGAACCTTTTTTTTTCATGCACTGCCACAACTTATTTTTTTATGTATACATTTACAACAGATGCATAACTGAATGGTACATGCGCACTGATTCATAATACATTTGAAATAATTTATGGTTAAAAATTTCAAACTGCTCATATGATTTGCAACAAAATTTGCAACAAGATAATAATGAATAAATGTGAATATTTTCCGAAAGTACTTGTAATTATTTGCACCAAAACAATGGGGGAAATGTTGAATAGTTGATATTTATGGATTTTTAAGCCACAAATATTGTTGTCCGGCGCTCTTGAGATCTAATTGGGGTAAAATGTGGCCCGCGAACTAAAATGAGTTTGACACCCCTGATTTAAAGGTATTGCACATAAAAGCTAAATATAAATATTGTACCAAAATACATAAAAACAAATGTATTGTACTTAAATGTTAAATACAACTGAACTGTACGTAACATACTGTATGTACTGTACTGAGAAAAAAAATGTTTAAGCCATTGTAACTTTTTGCAGACTTTGAACATTATGACATGAACATTGAATTCAGTAATTCTTTCGTGTACCACTAGAGGTGCTCGTCCAACACCTTGAGAATCACTGAATAAAAATAGCGTGGAAACGTTCATTTATTTAATTGGTTCAATTTGGAAAGTGGAACTCATATAGTACAAAGATTCATTAAAGGCCAACTCCTACCTAATTTCTATATTTAAAATAATTTTGATTGTTGCTTATGTAATATTATAAATTCTTGCAATAGTGAATTTTGGGTATTTGTAAGCTGGAAGCTGTAATCATCAAGATGCTAACTAAAAACAAAACAACAACAAAATTACGTTTTCCACAATATTCAAATTTATTAAGATGCACCCGTATATAGAGTATGTATTAAAGTTGGTACTTACCGTTCTGGGCATGGACGGCGAGAGGGAGCCATTGGTCATGTAGGAGTCGTTCATGTTGCCCATCATGATGTAGCTTGGGTAGCTCGGGTATGCGTGGCCTTTGCTGTACAAATCCTGATGTTTGACTGATTCCAAAACAAAAAAGACACACTTAAATAAGCAGTCTTGTAATGTAACAGAGTTGTACAAAAGTATAATCAAGTATACTAGTACTCAAGTATAATTTTCAGATATCTGTACTTTACTTTGTTAATTCTATTTCTGGCATCTTTCAATTGTACGACTACATTGACTAAATACAATGTATACTTTTACTTGAATACCTTTTTCCTGATACCATTTTTGTTACATGCAAGTTTAAGCCTCTTTCTGTTGTTTCTGGATATTATGCTTCTATCGTAAAGAATCCAGGATAAAATCATGGTAAAAATTCTTACCAGTTACTTCTTTAAAATACTTTTATTTAACAATACTTAAGTACATTTAGTAACAGTACTATAAGTATTTTACTCAAATACTGTACTATTCTACAAGGTGTCTTCAACTTCTACCAAAGTTAATTCTTGTTAAGCTACTTGTAATTTTACCCAAGTACTGCTTTCAGGTAATTTATACAAGACTGTCAATAAGTCAATAAACAACTGGGTAGAGTTGCCAAAATTATTCTCAAGTAAGAGTTGTGTTACTTGAGAATAATATGACTATATTACTTCAAAGTAAGAAGTAGTTCTCCAAATAATGACAGTATTAAGACTAAGTATTCAGAGAAAACGCTATTCAAGTACTGAGCAACTAAAGAGTAATTTCGGATTAATTTTTATTAAAGCGGTAATGTCAAACGCCCAACAATATAGTTATCGTGTTAAGTAAAACAATAATAAATTAAATCTTTATAATAATTATAAAAAAAAAAAACATCAATTGAGGCAAACTCAGCCACAATAAATGGTAGTTAAATTAACTTTGTTAATATGAAACAGCACAACAGGCCCATCAGGCAGAGATTACAAAGCTGTTGCATGGTCATGTGACAAATGTCTCTCTGACCAACCAAAACAAATGGAGCAATAGATACAGATCGTTAGCCTAATAGCATAATTGCCCAAGTCATTTTTGGAAAAAAAAAATTCAGTTGCCTCGATTCAACTGTCCATCTGCACGGACATCATGAAAAAAACGACACTTTTAGCAAGTACAATAGCATTTTTTTAATTGATATTGTGACATTAAGTTTAAAATAACTTGGGCAATTGTGATATCAGGCTAACGAAAATAAAAGTAGCAAACGGAAAATGTAGCTAAATGGAAATGAAAAAAAATACTCAAATAAAAGTACAAAGTATGTTGCATTAAAACTACTCAGACAAGTGCGATTCATCCAAAACGTTACTTGAAATGTAAATGCATCACACTGAATGATATCGCTTGAACCCGCAGCGCATTTCGCCCCGGCCTTTTGTCGGCGGCCTCACAGAGGACTCTGACTAAATTGTATTATGCGCAGGAACAATGGAGTCCCTCTGTGCCAATTAGCACCAATTAGAAGAACATACAGAGTGTGTCAAAACAGGAGACGCCCCAACTGTTCCTCTATGACCCGACAACAAGAACAGGAGGAGGAGGCGGCGCTTTATACAAGAGGACTCAATTCAGCGTCACTCGCCACTCAACTGTGTCATAAAGCCAGGGGCGGGTGTGAGGGGGGGAGTGTGTTTGTGGTATTTAGCCCGACGGCAACATGGATCTTGTTGTGAAGAAAAGCAGTGTTTGGTTTGCGAGAAGGAATGGGGTAGGGGTGGTGGCGGGGCGGAGTAAAAAGGGAACAAAGGGGAGGCACACTCTGCCTCAAAGGCCCCGCCGATGACCCGCCAAGTGGAGGTCACACCACAATAGGCCCGTGAGGCCCCCGAGTGGCGCCCGCGTGTGACCCCGACGCCGCGTTTATTGTGGCGAATGTGTGACGGGTGCCAGCGAGGTTGATCTAAATATGGGGAAGGGACTGCGCAATCAAAAACGTTCACACATGATGATGATTTAAGAAAAATATGCCTCGAAAAGGCAGCACAGTGGATAGACGTAAATAAAGGGGTAAAGTCCTCTGTGGTTGAGATTTTCATTGATTTGAGATCGACTCTTGTAAGGGGGAGCGACTGAGTGAATTTTGGCTTTTTACGTTTTGTCAGGATGCACGCTTGCAAAAATCTGGGTTTTCCGGCATGTTGAGGCCCTCGTATTGCAATGTAGCAGTAGCGTAGCATTTCTGTCCTGGCTGGGCTGTTCAGTATAATAATGGCTGGTTACAATCAATATACAGCGGTTAACTTATTTTTACACTTGAATGACAGTTACTCTGAATTATTATTATTATTATTGGCGGCACGGTGGACGACTGGTTCTGCCTCACTGTTCTCAGGACCCGGGTTCAAATCCGGCCTCGCCTGTGTGGAGTTTGCATGTTCTCCCCTGTGCCTGCGTGGGTTTTCTCCTGGTACTCCGGTTTCCACCCACATCCCAAAAACCTGCATGGTAGGTTGACTGAAGACTCTAAATTGCCCTAAATTGCCCGTAGGTGTGAATGGTTGTTTGTTTCTATGTGCCCTGCGATTGGGTGGCGGTCAGTTCAGGGTGTACTCCGCCTCTCGCCCGAAGATAGCTGGGATAGGCTAAAGCACGCCCGCGACCCTTGCGAGGCTAAAGCGGTAAAATGGATGGATGGATTATTATGATTATTATCTCAGCCTTGGCTGCTCACTACACTATTAAAGCCTATGCCTAAAAGTTAGTTCTGTAAAGCCTTAATGTAAAGAGATGTTTCCCCCCCGGGCACACGCAGCGAAATGCGGCCATCACAATTTTGCTGGCGTCGGGCCGAAGATGTCAAATTTGGACAATTTTTTAATAAATCGACACTATCGGTCAGTCCCGACATGGGTATGTTATTTTTACAAATTATTGACCAATATAAAGTGTTGAAAATGCTTTGCTCTCTTTGACGACACAATGTTAATGGCTCAACAAACGTTTTTGCGGGGTTTCCTGAAAAGTGCTGGTTTTTGGAGATGCAAGGTTTCCACTTGACGCCAGCGATTTAATTGTGACTACACAATTGATCGATTTTTTTAGTTTTACAGCGGTTAACTTATTTTTATACTTCTACTGGACTCTGCCTTCACTTTCTACACCACACGTTTTATTTCATTATTGTTTTAAGCAGTTAGATTTGTTTTTGTTCACTTGTATGACAGTTGAGAATGTTAAAATGTAAATGAAATATAATAATTAAAGCGGCAAGCAATAATTGACTGGCAATAATGGCCAACTCAACGTTTAATGTCAGGCATGGGCTGTGAGAATGTTTTTATGCATCCTGTTATGTTCACCTAATTTGTGTCCATCAGTGAAACTGGTGTCTGGGGGCTAATTTTTTCCTTACATTTCCAGGCCCTAGAAGTAGCATACACTGGAATCTAGGGTAGTTCTGATTATTTGCTATGGGCCTTGAAATAGCAAAAAACTGGAGATGGAACATTGTATTCTTTCTCATCTGATTGCTCGCTTGTATGTGAAGAGTTATTTCCGGAAAGGCCTTGTATTAAGCAGTGTGACTGTTGTTTATAAGCATTCAAATACATTTATCTCATTCCGGGCGCATGAAGGAGAAAGGAATCTTTTTGCGTCACTCACCATCGTCGGGATGCTCTCTGTGCTTTTCATGATATGAATCTTGGGACTGTCTCGCCGCCTGTGTGAAAAAAGCACACACACACAAAAAAGGGAAGAAATTCAATGGCGATGAATCGACTGGGAGGGCCTTCAGACGCCGTTAGACACACGGAGCTGCTGATGTGGTCAGCGGATCGCAGAATAACACGGCCCAGGATCAATGTGCTTCTTTTTCTTTGCTTGTCAACAAGGCGCACGCACACACACACACACACATGCACGCACACACACAAATTTACAGACAAGCGTCTCTCCCACTTAATTAAGGCGCCATGGCCTTGAGGGGCTTTACAAATTAACTTGTTTTCTTATGAGTTCACTCGCTCCCATTCCAGCCTCTAATCTTACGTCTGTTAAGGCTGTCATCATTTTTTTTTTACAAATTGAATTTTCATGTTTTACCCCCAAAAAATGTATACACCCAATTTCTGTTAGGATTGAGGAGAAGACCTAACACACACACACACCCCCTTAGGATGGCTTCCAGCTGAGCAAGGGGAACTTTTCGTGCATCCTAATTAACATTCAGTCCACGTCAGCCTCACATCTCAGACCATTTTGAAGTCTCATCCTGGACAGGGGTCCCCAAATTTCATTAGCACGGCGGTTAATGACAGAACATCCCAATAACTTGCTAATTTTTTTATTTGTACGTTCAATAATAGTGTGTGTGTGTGCGTGCGTGCGTGTGTGTGTGTAATACCTAATTAAAAAGATGTACAATCATTTCCTGCAAATGAGAAGCACTCTTTTGCAATTTTGTGAAAAAAATATTGCAACTATTTAGAAAAACACTACAATTTAGACAAATATTACAAATATTTAGAACAAATACTGCGAAAGTTTAGAAATAATACAGTAATTATATTGTAAAAGTACTACAAATATTGAGATGTTTTTTAATTCAGAATAAACTACAATCTTGATAAATAACACATTTAAATTAATATTGCATTTTATTTAAATTGAAGGAATATAGTATATTGAGGAAAAAAATATATTTAAAAGAAAAGGCTATAAATATTTTGAAAAAAATCATAACTACTACTTAAAAGAAATACGGCACATATTTATTTAAAAAAACTAAATATTTGTAAATAATATTACAAAGATACAACATTCTAAAAGTAAAAATATTTGTATTATTATTAATGCATTTAAATTTTTTAATGAAGTCACATTTAAGTCCCCTTCATTCTAACGACTGCAGCACTTTCGCAGCTTCAACGCAGAGGCGTTCTCACAATAACATTGAACAGCCAAGCGTTACACCTGCTTCTTAGTCATAGTAAAAATGGTTTTACATATATTATTACATCACCTCAAGTGACTAAGCTTGCCTTTTGATAGTTTCTTGTAAAAAGGCATGTATAGTATTTAAAATATTCAAAACATTTAGAAATGTTTTTATAATACATTTCAAATTATTGTTTAGAATTAATGATTTTTTTACATAAATATTATAAAACATCAATCTAACCTATAAATAGCTTTTTAAGCCCCACATTTGCAGACTCCACACAAGGCCTCAGCTACACATTTGATTTGTCATTTTCTAAATAAACAAAAGAAACTTTAAGCGACAAATTGCATAATGCAGAGTGTGCAGGCTGGACAACTAACGGCCCGTGGGCCCTAAAGCAGCCCCGGGAGAGCATTTTATCCGGTCTGCCGTGCAAAATAAAGCCATCGGATCGAACAAAAAGGCTAAACCGAACAACCCAGACGTCTCCATCAGAAGGAATAATTAAAAATAATCATACATTGTGGAGGACTTGATGGCTCCTGATAAGAACAATGTACATTCTTTTCGGAGCCAGGCTTATTTTTCCAGTTTAAGTCAAATGAAAGGATGATTTTGGTATGCATGAAACAGAGAGGTACAGTATAATGAATAATAAAAGGTGGAGGCCTCCCTTGTTTTGTTAAAAAGCAAAGACGGAGGCTGACCGAGTGACTCACATCGTGGCTGTTACTGTTGGGGCTTCCCTCGGACTCGTTGACCAGCGACGACTTGATGTCGGCCAGGTCTCCCTCCTCTTCCGAGTGGCTGAGCTCGGCGAAGATCTGCTCCTTGTGCGGCTCCCCCTCGTCCTTGAACGGGATCATTTCATCCGTGGCGCACAGCTCCGGGTCCCCGCCACCGCCGCCTGACAACTGAGGCATGTCGTCTCACCTCTTTTTGCGCCCACAATCCCCCCCACCCACCCACCCCCAAAAAAACACCCAAAAATGTGTTGAGGAAAAAGAGAGTATAGGAACTCCCAGTGGAAGGAGCCAAGTTCTTGACCCCCTGCAGAGGGGAAACAAAACACAAAAGGACACTAGTCCACAAATCACCACTTTTCACTCAAAGATGATTTATCCAAACCTCCCAAAAAAAAGAAAAAGTGCATGTGGTAGTCCCTTGTGGGTCCCGGTGGAGAAGTAAAAAAGAATGTGTGGATGTGCGCATCCACAATCCTTAAAATAGGAATTAAAGGCAAAAGGTGATGTTAAAAGCAAAACACACACACTCCGTGGAGAAGACTTTCCCAGCGCTCCCGCAGCGTTTCCACGGTGTAATGTAACCGGTGTGTGCGAGCGTGTGTTGGTAATGGAGCTGCTCCCACCTCCTTTTTCCTCCTCCTCCTTTTCCTCCTCCTCTCCAGTCAGCACTGACTGACACTCCCACTTTACTTCTCCCAAACAAATGGACCGAGCACACAAGCCCACGCGTGGACTGACGTCTCAAAACAAGCACGCGTGGTGGTGCCAGTGGTGGATGGGTCCCGTTTTCCCCTATCACTCTCAGGGTCCAATTCTGGAAAGTACTACAAGGGCCATACTAAATCTGAGCCACTGAGAACTACAGCGGGCTCAATCAACTTTTATCATTTTGCAGGAGTGAGTTAAATTCCTGGATCTTTTTTTTTTTATTTTTTTTTACAAAAAAAAAAACATTTTTGTCTCACGAAGGTCCGCTAGCTTAATGCTAACACACAATGCAAAACGTCATAGTTGCAAAACTAGCATCGTTGTTGCGGTAATTATAAACCTTTAAAGAAGTTATGTTTGACCATGTGGGAGCAACACATGCAGAAAGAGCATACAGCAATACTCACAAGCATATATTCTTGATCCTCTGCACAAAAAAAAAACGATTGCATCTTAGTGCACAGTGTTCTTCTGTTTCATAATCAAATCTATGTTTAGTATATGTGCATGTATTATACTGCCCCCTGGTGGCCAAGACGCATTCACTAGAAGAAAGCATACAATGCCCATTGAATTATCATGATGCACAAACTGGTTAATTCTTTACATTCTATTTACTTATATGTTTTAATGAAGTACATCACTGTACATTCCTAGGTTTCTTAAAACATGATACAACATTTTTGTTCGTAGAACAGATTAATGGCATTTTCATTCATTTCAATGGGGAAAGATGATTTGGGTATGAGTATTTTTAATTACAAGCGTGGTAACGGAACAAATTATAATATATATCATATTCAATAATTAGTTTAAGAATTTTTTTTTACTGCAAAAGTCAAACATCCTTGAAATCTTCAATCAATCTCTGGATATCACTTTGTGACATGTTTTTGCGGGAGGTGAAGCCTGGTTTCATGGCTGAGTCATCTTGTAAATGGCAGTTGGCTCAGTGTTGCACTGATGAATCAGGAACTGTGCTGAGTGCAATAATGGATTGTCCCCTATGTGTCAAATTTGGAACTAAACCTTGATTTAGATCAGTGTTCATCTGAAAGACATGCCTTTCTATATTAATTTCTGCACTTTACTTAAAAATTACACAAATGGAGTTAGCCCACTCTAGCTCAGTGGCTCATTTATGAAAATATTTTTTTTTATTTATGTTGATTTTCAAAAAATTATTTAGGGGATTGGGTTTCTTGGCTTTTAATTGTCTGTAAAAAATACAATAATAATTTTGTGTGACATTTTTTTTTTTATATGAATATTCACAATTTATTATTTTACTTGTTAAAATTCATGTGTTTTGCCTCATGTACATCAGGGTGTTCAAAACAGAGGGTCGGGGGTCAACATGGGATTTGGAGTTTAACCATTTGCAATGTTATATTTTGCCACATAAATGATATATGCTGCCACAAAAATTCCACATTTCTCCTTAAAACTCTATATTCTGCACATAAATGCTTCATTCTGTCATAAAATTACGATATATTTTCTCAAAATGGAAGAAAATGAATACATTTTCTTTTTTTTTTTTAATTTGAAAAACAAAAATAGTATTTTATTTTTTTTCATATTCAAAAATAATCAAATTCCCCTATTTTGCAGTGTTTCGGGCATGCGTGAGAATTCCGTCAGACTGCGCCGGCTCAACTTAAAAAGTGCAGCGAGGGAGGAAGGGGGTGAGGATGATGGAGGGAGGGTGGGTGAGAAGGAAGAGGGTGGGAGGGTGAGGGTGGAGGGGGTTACTGGGGGCGGAGCTGCGGCTGCCTTTGATCTGGCAGCGGCTGGCTCTTTCATCCCTGTAGCCCCCCCCTCCATCCCCTCTTTCCGACCCGCTTCCTCACCCACCCCTCCCTCCCATCCCCTTGCCTGACTCCCCCCTTGACACCCCCCACGTTCCCCCTCCCCTTTGTATGACTAAATTTGGTCCGAGTGTGGAGCTGGGCCAACATTTCCAGCAGCTGAGTGAGAGACATACACACACTATAGAGGAAAAAGAGAGAAAAAGCAAGAGAGAGAGAGAGAGAGAGAGAGAGAGAGAGAGAGAGAGAGAGAGAGAGAGAGAGAGAGAGCTAGGGAGACATTAATGGGGGGAAGCGGAAAAAAAATAAGATCAAAGGCTTTTTGGGTTTTGGAAGGCGCGCGTGGAAAAGAGCTGGGACTGGCGGCATTCCAGTGTATAGCGGAAAGAGCACACACACACACACACACACACACACACACACACACACACACACACACACACACACACACACACACACACACACACACACACAAGCACACACTTTCATAAGAGTTAATTAGAGCCCAACAACCCAGCTTTCTTGAAGAAGAAAAAAAAAAAAGAAAATCGTTAAGATTTCTTCTTGTTTTCAGCCACAAAAACGAGAAAAGATGCTGCGTGTTCTGCCTCATTACTGTAACTCTTTAATTTAATTAGCAGCCTTGTTCACAATTGACACCCCCCCAGCCTCTAAAACCACCCTAACAGGAACAATTGATTATTTCTTTATTTTAAAAAAGGTGATTTTACCTTGGATATGCTTTTTAATTGGGGAAAAAAGTGGATTTGTGGCCTATTAAGGTACAGGCCTGCAGGGCCCATTCTGCCACAGAACGCTAGATTATGCCACAGAAATAGTATATTCTGCCACAAAACAAAAAGAAATATTTTTCCACAAAAAGTATATATTTCACCATATAAATGGTCAATTCTGCCAGAAAAATGATATATCTTCACTCAAATTGCTATATTTTGATGCATAAATGGTCCATTCTGCCACATACAGTGTATGCTATATGTTGCCACATAAAGGGTATATTTTGCCTCAAAAGGCCACATTTTGTTACAAAATACAATATTTCATCACATAAATGGTACATTCTGTGAGAATTTATTTGATCAAAAAGCTATTTTTCTACATAAATTTCACGTTCTGCCAAAGAAAGGCAATATTTTGCCACAAAAATACATTTTACTACATCAATGGTGCCATAGAAATGTGATCTTTTCTCAAGATGCTATATTTTGTCACAAATGGTACGTTGTGCCACAAAAATGCGGTATTTTGCCACTAAAATGATATATTTCACCACATAAAAGATATTTTTTTGCCACATAAACGTTAGATCCTGTCAGAAAATGGTTATATTATTCCTCAAAATCCAACATTTTGCCACATAAATGGTCTGACCTGCCACACAAATGCAATCCATTCATTCATTTATCTTCCGTTCTCCTTATCCACACTCGGGTCGCGGGCGTGCTGGAGCCTATCCCAGCTATCTTCGGGCGAGAGGCGGGGTACACCGTGAACTGGTCGCCAGCCAATCGCAGGGCACAGATAAACAAACAACCATTCACACCTACGGGCAATTTAGGGTCTTCAATTAATCTACGCTGCATGTTTTTGGGATGTGGGAGGAAACCGGAGTGCCCGGAGAAAAGCCACCCAGGCACAGGGAGAACATGCAAACTCCACACAGGCGGGGCCGGGATTTGAACCCCGGTCCTCAGAACTGCGAGGCAGATGTGCTAACCAGTCGTCTACCGTGCCGCCCAAATGCAATACAGTTCAACATAAATTTTATATTCTGACACAAAAATTGTAATTTTTGCCACAAACATTATATTTCACCACTTATGTCTTGCCAAAAATGATGTTTCTCACAAAATGCTATTATTTGCCACATACATGGTACATTCTACCATTCGTCCTCAAAATGCTATCTTTTGCTGCATAAATGGTAGATTTTGCCACATACTGTAATGGCATTTTCAACCAAGCTTTCATAAAAATAAAAAAAAATTAAAAAACACACTTCAGATTTCTTCTTTTTCAGCCTCAAAATAAAAGACAAGATGCTGTGTGTTCTGTTTTATTACTGTTATGCTTTGATTTTAATAAACTGTGATTTAACCTTTTATATGCTTTTTATTTTGGAAAAAAGCATTTGTGGCCGATTAAGGTGCTGGACTACAGGGTCCATTTTGCCACAAAATGCAAAATTTTACCAGCAAAAAAGTATATTGTGTGACTTTCATAAAAATACAACTTTATAACATTATAGATTTTTTTTGTGAGATATACAGATGTGTAAATTCATTTGATTACATTTATTTGGATTACATTTATTCAATTCAATATTTTTTAATATGTAAATGATCTGTACATGAAATTACATATGTTAGTTAACAACAAAAACAGGGCGAAGAATTTTGATAACAACTGATTGATCCAGAGTAAACAAAAAGTGGCGCGAACAAAGCAAAAAGTTCGAAATCAAATACATTTCGCCAGCTTCACGGACATTTTCTGTTGACAGTCGGAAATGTTGAGATTGTTGCAGAGCTGTGCGAGTTTCTATATTTCATTGTGTTTGCGAGAGAAGGCCACGTTCCTGATTTTTGGGGCCTGAGAAAAGGGGGGGCCCCTGTGTTCACTGCGGGGTTCGGGAGCAGTGATTTTTTTAGTGTGGTACACGTACCACGAGTGGGACGTAGGCCACACCAGTAATTGCAGGTGGGCTCCCTCTAGTGGTATGTGAAGAATTACTTAATTAAATGTTCAAACTGTGCATGATGTTACAGTGGCTTTACTCTTTTTTTTTATTTTAATTTTTTTTATTTTTTTTTTAAATGCAGCACAGTACATTTTTCTTGTACAGTTTGGTTGTATTTAACTTTTAAATACAAATTATTTGCATTTGGACTTTTAGAAATGTTTGACTTATGTGCAATACGATTGAATTAATTTGTTACTTCAGAAGTTTTTTATTTCCCTATTTTTAAGCGCAGTGCTAGTGTTGAAACTGTGCAGAATGTTACAGTGGTTTATAATGAGATTTTTCTGTATATAAAATGTGGCTCTTTTTTTTTTTTTAGATCACTTTGGCCTACTACACTAGTGTATTTTAATGTTGGTCATTATGGCATTACTTGGAGAGTTAAGTATTTTTATGAGGTGCTATTTGGTGTAAAAGGTTTGAAAAACACTGGTCTATAACGGAAGCGCGCGAGTTCATTTGGATCCACGGCGAGGCTGCCTGATTACACAAGACGCCTTTGTTTGCTGTGTAATTGTGACGAGGCAACACCTTGAAAAACACAAAAGGAAACACCTCGGAGTTGGCATCGACGTTTGGAACGTTGCAATCTCATTTGGATGGGAATAAATACGAGGAAAAGGGGGAAAGAGGAGGAGAGCAAGTAAGGAAAAGAGTACATTAGCATTTCTCCGCTAATGAGTTCATAAGAGTGACCCCTCTGGATGGCACATGAAAAGGAAGCAGTCCTGCTGCGTTGTGACCTCAATTCACTTTTTTCTCTCTACACAGATACTACATTTTGCATGGTATATTAAAGCAAAGTGTATATACTACACACACACACACACAGGGCATAATTTAACATCAGCACAATTGGCTCTCCGATCTTGCTCTTTTAAAGGACGCTATACAACTAAATACTGTGAATGGTCGACACTGTCTTCTAAAAAAAGTCACTGTATTGTGTATGAATTGGACTGTTATCGATCAACAAGAGCAAGCAGTGTCACATTAGTAGTATCATTGTTGTAAAACGCAGTATTTGACCAAATCAATGGTATATTCTGCCACAGGTACATTCTGCAATATTTTTCCACATAAATGATATACTGTGTCTTATTTTTGCAGCAAAATGCTATATTCTGCAACCCAAATGTTGTAGTCTACCACAAAATTGCAATATTGTGCCATAAAATGTTATCTTAGGCACATAAATGGTATATTCTGCCACAAAGATTCTATTTTTTTCCTCAAAATTCTCTTTTGCCACATCAATGGTATAGTCTGCCACAAAAAGAAAAGCTGTTCTTTTGCTGCATATAGTAAATAGTTTGCCACAAAACGCTATATTCTGCCACAAAATCTATACCATGAACATAAACTTTCTATATTTTGTCATAATTTTGAGGTAGGCAGGCTTTTTTTTTTTTTTACCTTAATCAAAAAGTGAAGGAACAAAAAAGAAATCATAAAAGGGAAAAATGAAGAGTGAAAAAAGGAACCAATAAAGAAAAAAGATAAAAATATGATAATTCAAGACGATGGGAAAAAACTATAGAAAAAAACCCTGAAATAAATTAACATAGCCAAAAGGAAAAAATACACAAGGAAATGGAGAAAATGAAGAAAAACAGAAAAGGAAAAGAAACTCATTAAAAGAAATAAAAAAAAAAAAGAACGGGGAAAAAATGACTACAAAGTAACCCCCCCCCCCCCCCTCCTAAAAAAAAGAGTCAGTGTCATTCTTAAATATTGCTTTTTTGGAGGAATCCTACAAAATCCCAGCTCTTGGAAAATACCGTGAATATATGGCATGTTCAGGTTCTTTTCCCGACATAGTTTGTATTTGTTTAAAATCGTAGATTATTGTTGCAAAATTCTCTTTGTTGGAACAACACGCAGTCGAGGTTGTCTATTTTTGTCTCATCTTTATCTGCTCTAGTTTCATCACTGTGAAAAACACTTCAAACACGAAATCCTACTAATTGTCTGCAGTTTGGCGCCCCGCTGTTCCCGTTGCTGCTGCTGTTGTCGAGTGCGTTGACTGGCGGTGGTGCGCCGCTACATCACTTACCGGCTTGAGCTCAGAGGTTAATTCTCTCACCCGGCTTCATCCCTCCACCTGATTGTCATCCGTTACGACTTCCTTGATGTGAAAATTACAGCCCTGCGCCAGGACAGGAAACGAACATCAAATTAGGATGAAAAGAGGCAGCAATTAAAAGTGTGATGAGACACCATTTATCAAAAAAAGTGCAACTCATAACTCCTTGGGAGGGTCTGACCGAGATGAGTGATTATCGTGCTCGGATTGGTAGGCAGCTTCATGAAGGGGAGGAAAGTGTCTTGGGGGTATGGCGAAGGAAGGCAGACGTATGATCCGGTGATTTATGGCCCCCAGTCGCAGCCAAACTATCATTAAAATGAAATGATCTTGACGGAACCGCTGCCGTTTGGAAGGAGATGCTGCAGGCCATAAATAGACAGGTTAGCTCAGTTCATTAGCAAAGTATGCTTACATGACAACAAACTCATAGAAGGTTTGATCAAAAGTTTCAATGTATGAACGACAACATTGGTAAAATAATGGCGGTTCACCCAGAGGTCTAAAATGGACTGAAAACGTTGTAATATGCATGCCAGGCCATTAGTTGGCAATGTAACTACACACTGCTTATTGAATCTGTGAATTTTCCAGATTCTCCAGGTTAAAATCGCACAGTAAACACCGGAATGTATAAGCGATCTGAGACTGTGAGGACTTGATATGTAGCTTGAATTTGTTAAAGGTGCCATATTTTGCCAAACCAACTTTTTCTAGTATTTGGGATGTAATATTGTTCTCTGTGGTGCCTCAGTAAACATGTGAAATATGAATTCAAATTGTCCACGCATTCCTGAGCTGAAATCAGGTCATTTGAATTTCTCGAGCTTAGCGAACATCGCCGAAGATCTGTTCGCAATCGCTCATGATTGCAAATCAGGCTAATATAGGGACACAAATCCTGTAGTCTGATCCAGGCATTCATCAATACCGCTCGACACCTACTGGCCTCGTGAGTGACATTGAAAGCTGGAGTCGGTTAGTCTGTGTGTGAACGTCTCGATGTGAGTTGTGCCCATCTGTACTTGTATTGGAGTGGTTGACTGTTTGTACTCTTCGGTTGAAAGGGCATTTGCCATTCGGGATCTCCTTTCCCACATGCGAGGGCATTACAGCACCTTCATTGCACCGTTTAGTTTTTCACTTCACTCGAGTGGTGGCGTATCTGAAGCTTGGCGGTAGCTGACGTTTTGGCTTGCAACACAAATAAAAAAATTTGACCAAGTGACTGCTCGTAACTAAAAAAAAAAAAAACCACGTGAGTTGGGGCAGTTGTATGACTTTAAATACGTTTCGAATACAAACACAGAAACGTTCTACATATTGTGGTGACTGCTGTCCAACTTTCAGATGAACAACTGCCCCCTATCAACACAAGAGTTCCATGGTGCCAGTGGGCAAACTCAGCACATTTCCATGAATTCCTCCAGTCCGCTACCGAGATGGTGGCCGTCCCAGTTGGGTGAAGTTTGTAGGTAAACACCATCATCGACTTCCCTCGAGGCTTCTGGGTCAGTCAAGTGCTGAACTGCCCATTAGTCTTCCCAGGTGACAGCAGGACAGGGCTGCACGTGCGCCCGCACACACACACACACACACACACACACACATACAGTATATAGTAGAAATTAGCCATCATGAGCCTTTCTTTTCCAGATGATTTCTCTTCAGGCTGCAGACAGGCAGTACCTACACCTGCTTGAACTATGTAAAACATTAAACCTATAAGCACCGACGAATGGGAAAGTTGTGATTTGTGCTGGACGGATGACTAAATGCGAGGCTAGAGTTTGAACGCGATTAGAGAGTCACGAGTGGAGTTGCATCACCCTAAAATGTCTGCTTCAAACTGAAGTGGCAGACTTTGTGTGTCTTTTCAGGCATGGGTTTTTGAAGCTTTTTTTTCTGTCTCCGTAACATAGACATGCTGATTAAATAACACATTGCTAACAGAAACTGTCTTTGGGGCTGAATTTTGAAAAACTAAAATTCTTCACAATTCCCCTGGACAAGTCCACATTAACATGAACCCTGGAAACCCCACTTGAAATCAAAATGGTAAACTTGCTGTGGTATGGGTTCTTGAGGCCTTTTTGTGGGTCTACCCATAATAGACATGACTACCAAATTACATGTTGCTATTGAAACTGGCCTCAGGGACAGAAATCCAGGGGGATGCTACCGAGCCTGAATTTTGAAGGTCTACCAGATAGCCTTTCAATTTGTTAGAATCAGACCAAAATCGAGAAGAAAAGTTAGTTTTTGAAGAACTCCTGGAATAATCCAAAATGGCAGACTTTCTGTGTCTTTCCAGGCATGGGTTCGTGAGACATTTTTGCGTCTACTCATGATAGACATGTCCACTAAATTTCCTGTTGTTAAGTCAAACTGGCTTTGGGGACAGACATCCAGGGGGTTGCTACTGTGCCTGAATTAAGGAGGTCTACCACAAAGTCTTCAAAATGCTGATTTATTTGGCCAAAGACTAAGAACGACAAAAGACAAAGTCTACACTGTAATCGATCCATTCGGAGTGGCACAACAGGGTTTGTTTATTGTGGCCCGGCACGACAACACCGACTGAGGCCGGGCCAGCTTCTCCACTGTGCACAGTGTTTGTGTTGCATTCTTCAGGTCCAAAGGGGAAGTGGCTCAGTCCTGTGAGCACACATGCACTGCCGCTTCTTTCATCCCACTGTGTTATTGGAGCACGGAGCATTGCGTCAGGGCCCGCCATGTCGGGGTCATGGGTCAGAGTTGACTCCCACCGCCCCTACCCCTTCAACCAGTTACTAATCAAGCACACGCCGCACCTCGCTGACCCTACTCGTGCGTCTGCACCGGCTGGAGATCAAACACGGAGTGGCGCTACCTCTGGCCCGCTCTTATCAGCCTGGTTGTCCTATCACATCAACACGCAGGGCTAAACAGTAAACATCACCTAGCCTGCTTTGACTCTCAGTGGACACGTAGGTGTGTGTGTGTGCGTGTGCGTGCGTGCGTGCGTGTGTATGGTTATCACTTCTTATCCAGATAAAGTCATGTTGCTTCTGGCTGTGGGTTTCTATTGTCATTGTTTGGATTCCTTACATGAGAAACACTTGTTTTATTAGATTTGTGTCAGGCAGCACGGTAAACAGGTGGTTTGCACGTTTGCCTCATGATCCTCAGGTTCGTGGTTTGAATCCCATCTTACGCCTTCTGACAAGAAGTTCATTATTAATCATTTTAAAAAGTCACATTTTTCGCATGATAACATGATCTTTTGTCATAATTTTAAGGCAGCTATGAAGTAGAGTATTATTTCTTTAAAAGGCGGAGTGATAGGTTCAGATCTTTTTTTTAAATTATTTTTATTTTAGAACGTAGATAGTCATAGCCTACCAAGTCTCTTTGCACATTCCTATACAGTAGTAGTATGTACCAAAGAGATGTAATCCACCAGTAAACTAAAAATTAATAGAAGAAAAGAAGAAGAAGAAGGTTCACTTGCAGTTCACACAACTTGCGGCACATGAAAATATCCAAATTGGATGAAATGCCCGAAATGCCCGTTGGCGTACAAAATCGAAAATCGGTAAAACGAGTCATTATCTCTTTTTTTCCATTTTGGTTTTGAGAACGAATGCTGTGAAAACATGAATTTTTTTTTTTTTTTGGTTTTAGTTTTGTTTTGAAAAACAAATGAACAAATGATACGTGGATTCTGGAGCCTATCTCAGCTGACTTTGGGTGAGGGTACATTGGACTGGTCGCTAGTCAATGTCAGGGCACAAATAGACAAGCATTCACACTGTGGACAATTTAGAGCCTTCAATGAACATCTGATGGATGTTTTGGGGGGGCGGGTGGCGGGTGGGGGGGGTGGCGGAGCATTTGGTCGTGACCACAGTACACAATATTTAACTAGGCTGGTAGCTCGTTTCTTATGTGCACAAGCTCACGCCATCAGGTAATTGACTGTAAGAATCCTTGGAGTGTGCGGCACTTATACTCCCACCGATTGATTTCCTCTCGTCGAACAAACACACAAAGTTAACAATTCCCTCGAGTTGGTAGCAAAGACAAATCGCTTCCCGACGGACACGATCGTCCAATTTGACAGGTTTAGCTCGGCACTTTTTGGTGTACTTCAGTTTTTTAAAATACATCAGGTATTGACGCTTCATTCTTGTGTGCCATCATGGAGACCCTGATGCAAACGAGTTATTTCATCTTCACATACCTCAGATTTTAATATACAGTGAACTGCCACTATGTCGCAGTTCATCATTCGCCCGCTGGGATATTGCAGATTTTTAAACAATTGTTTTTATTATAGGTTACAGTATACAAGCAAGTCATATTTTAAAGTTGTGTGCCTTCAGCGCTGTACCACGTTGTTCCACAACATGCCAGGCAGCACTGGGGTCTAGTGAAAACAGCTGAAAACAGGGGCCAGGAGAACCTGTCACCTACATTTTGCGGGGCTCGATCCAAGTCTAAAGCTGCGAAATCCCAAAGGAAGTCCAGTGAAGCCAAACCCCTTCTTGCTATGTCTCGCCTGCCATCTGCTTCACAACTTTTGGCCATGAAAGGCCCTGCTAGGGTGTCCTTTAGTACCGGCGGCGCACCTTAAAGGCATGTGACAATCGTGGAATGTTCAGTAAACATTCACTCGTGTACCAAACGTCCTTGTGTTTGAATGAAATGTACCAGGAAGACTTCAGTTTCGTTGACCTTCCAAAGCCTGTTGCTTTTTTTTCTCTCCACTTTTTTGTGACTTTCACCGCTGTTAATGTCATTCGCCCTCTTCTGGTTTCATTGCTCCCATGGAGTTGCCTTGGCGTTGACTCGGACTGATGCTCGTAAACAAGCCACCCCTGGGTAAAGTCTCTGTTTTCATCTCTGTCCAGTGAAGTTCCATTACCTTTAGAAATGGCTGCAATTGCCAAATTGTGCTGAGGTCAACTTTTTCTTCCACAGCAATGGCGGAAACAAAGGGTAGTTGATCTGATTTTCATTAAAAAGACTGAATACCAGGTGGCCAGGATTGTTTATTTACTCAACTGTGTCAATACCGGGTGTGTTTTTGAAGTAGGAACATCATTTGAGAGGATTTATATAAATGTTTGTTCAAGACACGCTGCTGTCCGTCATCACAACGCTGCCAAAGGAGAAAAAAATTCCAGCACTATGACGAAATCTATTCTACTTGCTGCACGGCTATAAGACCATGTTGATATGTACAGCAATTTGCTTATTTTTAGGTTCATTGAAGACTACTATTGTCCATTGATGTAAATGTGAGTGTGGATGCTTGTTTGTCTATATATTCCATGCAATTGGCTGGTGACCAGTCCAGGGTGGACCCGGCCTCTCACCCAAAGTCAGATGGATAGGCTCCAGCTCACCCACAACCCTAACGAGGACAGGCGCAATAGAAAATTCAATGGATTTTTCTTTTTTAACCAGTTTTAATGGGGTTTGTCTAAAGTATAAATCCCCATTTTGTAGCCTTCAGTTTCCGGTACTGTTTTAGAATGCTGCTGTTTCATCCACTTGTTTGTACAACAACGGTGTTTGAGACCAGAAATTCATAACCAGTGTGTCGTGAGAGATCAACAGGTGTGCCGCAACAAATAATGAATCTTTGTTCGTCTATCTCTGTTAGCGACGTCTAGTGGCAGGCAGAACAATTAAATGCTTTTCCACTAGATGAGGCAGAAGATACAATTAACCCGTGTAGGCGCCTGTTGCCATGCATACAACAGAATAATAGGTTTGTATTCAACTAAACAGGCCCCAATGTCACACTGAGTGAGTAAATGCATGAGTAAATTGAGATCATTATTTCAGTTTATATACCTTTTGTGACATTTGTGTTTGCTGTTGTGCCATGAGAATTTTCTAATGTACAGTTGCGGTCATAAGTGTACGTGCACTGGCAAAATGTGTAAGATGTGAGCCATTCTTGAAAGAACGCTTGGGTGATCAGGGCAAAACCACAATTGTATTTATTTATTTTTTGCAGAGATGCTTGTATTTCAGCTGAAGTTGCTTGTGGGTTTTTCTTTGCATTCCTTACAATCTTCCTAGCAGTTGTGGATAAAGTCTTTGTTGGTCACTAAATCTACCAGGGTATATAAACTTATGACCACACCTCTAAAATATGTGCCTTGCCTCAATAAAAGTTGTGAAACACTTTTTTTTAGCAAATGAAAACAGGCATTTCTAAAAGGTTTTGTAAACACCCACATTGTGTATTTCCTATTCAAAGACTGTGAACTGGAGTGTGGTACCAGGACTGCAAGAACATGTCCTTCATACTGAAAAATAAAAAAAAAACGCCAGGAAACAAATCCACAAAGGTTTACTCGACCGTTCTTGTGTAAAGGTATCCTAACGTAAATGTTGAGAATACCTGAATGCAGAATATTTTTTTCAGTATTTTTTTTCTGTTCCCATTAACATTTTCTAATAGATAGATGGTTACTTGAATAATCCCATGGCAAATTCCAATACAATGCAAGTCTATCTCCAAGTTTCGAGACAAAAATGTTTCCGATCTTTGTTTTTTTTATTGTACAACTTCCTTAACTTTAATCCACTTTTTATGTTACAAGAACACCCTAGGTAATCTACTTCTGTAAACAAAATGTTCACCAACAAATTAACTGATCCAAAATTAAGGACACAAACAAGTACAGTCATGCAGTCATGTACATTCAAAAGTTTCAATACTCAAGAGGAGTAATAATGTTATGGGTTACAGTTAAATGTGTGTGCTTGAGGCCTCACTGCACACGGCTTGGGCTTACACCTTAAAGTCTCAGTGCAATCAAGTAAATTACCCTCAGCCCGAGAAAAAAAACAGTGACGAAGCATTGAGATGTTTGGTGGCGTCACAGCACTTTGCTCTTGAAAACTAAGGACAAGTTTTATGATTTCTGAGACATGCAAGTGACAGGATTCTGAAACACACATTTTTGTCACCTTATTTCTTGTACAAGAGAATACAATCATTAGCCTCGCAGAAAAAGGTTAGGTTCATTAGCTGAAGCCCATCCTAGCTGATTTTTGGACTGGTTGTCAGCTAATCGCAGGGCAAATACTGTATAGCCCAACAAACATTCCCATTAACATTCACTGCTATGGACAATTTAGTGTCTTTAATGAACCTTACAACCATGTTTCTGGAAGATGAAAGGAAGCCGGAGTCCCTTGGGAAAATCCACATAGGACGGCCTGAGCCGACATTTGAACCCAGAACCTCTTGACTGTGAGACAGACGTGTTAACCACTGAGAAGATCGAGCTGCCCAATGCAATTTTTTTGGGATACACTGTTATATTTTGTACATTTTTTGCTAAACTTAAACTTCCAGACATCCAGACATCCAAGGTAACAAACTGTAAGAAAAATGTAAAAAAAATAATTTAATTAAAGCTTTACGTTTCCACATGATTTTTTAAATTATCATGTTTGGATGGTCACCAAAATGTAAGGGAACCATCCTTTAAAAAAATACCTACCAATCATGAAAAACAACCAGGTTGATATATCCAAAAATAAATCTATTTTTAAAAAATTCCTTGGAGGAGGTATAAATATCAAACATTAAGCACAATCCTCTCGTAATGCCTAAAACATTAACAATCAATCAGCCATGGCAGAGGCATATTATGAATGTCGACTATTTATGGTTAAATTCTTTTGTTTTGTTTTATCTGAAAAAGTGGCTCAATGTTAACAAGCTTATCGGTTCTACAAAGCCCAAACATACACAGTGACGTGATTGATTCCGAATCGGCGCTCCTGAAAAAGGCAAGGTCTCATCCATATGCACTGTATCTCTCTCATTTTGAGCAGATGACACTTTCTTAGCATACATTACACATGCATATTATCTCCACTAATCACACTATTTATGGCGGCTGATTGCAATGTTGCTTAAGACGTGGGGCTCTTTTGTGCTGGAGCTAATGATGTCCCTTTGTGACAGGGGCCGGGCGTGAGGGCTGAGGACACCGCAATAGACTCAAGAAGAGCTGTTGTGCGCGGGTCTTAGTCTGACTGGCAGCTGCGTTAATCCGCCCTTTGTGTCTTCGGCAGGGGCCCACTGAGCTCCCCTGACAGGGACCGACGTTCCCGACGACTCCAGCAGACAGCCCAGATGGGCCGAGTGACGCAGGGGAGGAGGAAGAAGGGTGGTGTCGAGGGAGAGAAGACCCACAAGAGGTGCAAGGATGGATGGGGAAATGAAGAGGATCGTTAGATCCCCATTTGCAAAGTCCCACAAAAACATTTAAAAATGTATTTCGTGTGTAAAAATAAAACCTGCTCATCTTTTGAATCTCTGTCACAACAGAAGACACTTCAAGGCATCTCAAGGCACCTTACACATTGAACAGTCCACTCTTCATTTATTATATCGCAGGCATTGGGCAGAATCCTCGCATCTCCAGACCCATCCCTT
The DNA here is from genome assembly GCF_024500385.1 of Phyllopteryx taeniolatus. Taxonomy (NCBI): domain Eukaryota; kingdom Metazoa; phylum Chordata; class Actinopteri; order Syngnathiformes; family Syngnathidae; genus Phyllopteryx; species Phyllopteryx taeniolatus. Next base: position 23,994,342 of record NC_084505.1, read on the forward strand.
TTCAGGAAACAACAACAACAACAACAAAAAACATGTTTGTTGAGCCATAAACATAGCGTAACATAGCATGAAGCTATATTAGACACTTTAGATTGGTCAATAATTTGTAAAAATAACAGAACTACGTGAGGACTGCTGACCAAAACCGATTTGTGAAAAACTAAAAAATAAATAAATAACAATACAAATGTTTATAATGAAACCATCCTAACCCCACACGAGCAAGCCCTTATTGACAGAGGCAAGGAAAAGCTCCTGCTAATGAAAAAACCTCGCAAAGGAACTCGGACTGTGGGGCGACCGTCTGCCTCGGCCTGTTAGTTTGAGATGGAGAGACAGAGTAGAAGGACAGAGGGTTGATTGAGAGAGAAAGCAGGATCTAAGGATTGAGCACCTAGGGTAGGGACGAGAGAACAATGGTGCCAACAACAACTGTATCAACAAAAGGAATTGTCTCACGATGACAGCAACAACGATACTGGTCCACTCCCAAAACCACCTTCCCCCAGCCTCACCACCACTGATAACAAGCAGATAAATTTGAAGGCGCACCTCCAGAAACGTTTCGAGGTTATGAACAATGTGCTATTTGAATGTCCCTAAAAAGACTTTGTCTGCAAAATCAGGCTTCTGAAGTAGCATCACCCGAGCGTCCTCAACCGATCCATACAGCAAAAGCAGCGTACACAGTGGTTGTTCAGAGTTCAGAGAATACGTCTCTGAGCGTCTCTGTTATATCTGTATAAGTCAACCGCCATTATTTTCACTAAACATGGACAGTGCTCTGACTACCATGGTTTTCTCTTATCCCTGGAAGATGGAGATCATATGATTTGATCAAACAGGAACTATCCCCCCAACCACAAACATACTCAACAGTCTAATCAGTTATTAGTCAGTATTAAGCAAGTCACATATTTCGAGATTTACAGTAATGTAAGAATGTGCAGATACTGTATTAACTTGACTTCACATGAGACCTCAGCATATCTCAAGAGACTTTCACTTTCAGAGTAATGGGTGAGTACAGGGGCTCCTCAATTTCCGACAGGCCCGACATTCGAAGAGACATCGCAAGGTTACAAGCGGTGCACAATTCGAATGCCCCTAAAAAGTGGTAGAATAACGACAGCTTTTTCTTAAACTTTTTCTGAAGTTGGACTTGACGTTGAGGGGACCTTAGCATATTTTATGAGATTTCCACAAATTACAACATCAGAGACATAGGTTGGTATCAAATCCATTTTCACCATTGAAATCAATTGAAATGGCATTCATCCATTCCAGCCCCCCCCCCCCCAAAAAAAAATCACCACAATGTTTCTAACGTGTTTTAAGAAGGAAAAATATAGCATGTATTGTACAACAACATAATAACAAATAACAAAAGAGAATATGAAGAAATAAACATGTTTCAAAATTGTTTGACATTTTTTATTGCAAAGAAAATTAGAAAATGTGCAATACATCTTACACAATGTTGCTGTTTTTTCAACTTGATTCCATTTGTAAATAACCGCCACTGTAACCAGTGAAATACCCCACTATGGGATCAATAAAGTTTTCTTCTTCTTCTTCTTAATTACTATACACTGGGACAAGCCGAAAGTAACAACACGTGTGTATGTCTGCCTGTCGGGGTAAACTCAAAGTCGAGCTGACCCAACGTGGCTGGTGAGTCTGCATGTGAGGGTCTGGGTTTGAATTTTGGCTGACTGTTGCTCCTTGCGAGTGTTATCATTTTGTATTTGTGTGTTTGACTGTTTGTTCTGTTCATAAATTGCTGAAAGTGTGATTTTTTTCACTTCAAAACTCCGAAAACCTGTACGTCGGGGCACTCATAAGTCAAGGTGCCAGTGTAACTGAGAGTAAAAATGAATTTTTACTTACTTTTATACATTTCCTAGTTTGTACTTATTTACTTTGACTTAAGTACAGGAACTGAATCAGGACTTCTACTTTTACCAGAGTCAGTATCTGTACCTCTACTTAAATATAGAGTATGAGTATTTTTGCCACCTCCAGCGGTCGCTGATGTCCACAACCAATGGTAAAAATAATTAGAATAAAATAAATAAATACAAATAAAAAGTGGTATGAAAGCAAAACTTTCCAGGGAGTTTGCGCTCAATTCACACAAGTCATGTTGGGAGCTCACTCTTGAGCAGCACTTCTCCGCGAACATGATGAAATGGTCCTTTAAAGTGCTCTCCGAGGGGGCCGGCACTTCAAGGGCTCCTCAGAACCCTTAGCACTGCCTTGTATCACCCCGGCGGGAAGAAGCGGGAGGAAAAAGAGGAGCAGGGTGACAAACATGATGAGGGAGAAAGCTCTAAAACACAAAAAATGTGCAAAAGAGTCACAGATGAGCAAAAAGAAAGTTGAAATGAAAGAAGATTTCTGAAGCGATCCTCTGATCAGACAAGATAAGAGCGCAGTACATTCACCCCGTGTTGGCAGCGGAGTTCAGTTGGTTTGCTTTTTTTTCCAAACTCCAGTCAACGTAGGACTAAGAGGCGAGGAGCGAGAGCAGTGTGCCCACCAGCTTTTTACTCGGGGAAAGCCTAATGAGTTCCTGTGGGATGGGTGCCGGCTGTCAGTCATCGTCATTCTCCTGCAGCTCGTCCTGCATATCCAGAACCAAGGGGCATGAAATAATTAAAAGATGGCCGCCGCAGCTTGGAAGTCGCAGCTTGTTTTGCTCGCTCCAGTGAGTGGGAGGGGTGGGGCGTGGGGCATTTGAAGAAGTCACAGTGCCCGATCATAATTCATGGTGACAATGAGGCAACAGCATTACAGCCTATTGCGTAATGTTTGCAAACAATGAAAGAAAAATGGGACGAGGAGGGTCGAAAGGCTGATGGCTGGCACAGTGCGTTTTTATTTAAAGACAAAGAAACAATAAGGAGGGGCTTCACACCTACAATCAAATATCAATTATCAGTCATCTAAGCCAGTGTTTCCCAACCTTTGTTGAGACAAGGCACATATTTTATCAGAAAAATCTCACAGCACACCATGCATCCATCCATTTTCTTCCGCTTATCTGAGGTCGGGTCACAGGGATAGTAGCTTTAGCAGGGAAGCTCAGACTTCCCTCTCTCCAGCTACTACTTCATCCAGCTCTTCCAGGCCAGCCGGGAGACAGTCCTGGGTCGTCCCTGGGGTCTCCTCCCGGTGGGACATGCCCGGAACACCTCACCAGGGAAGCGTCCAGGAGGCATCCTAATCGGATGTCCATGCCACCTCATCTGGCTCCTCTCAATGCAGAGGAGGAGCACCTCTACTCTAAGTCCCTCCCTGATGTCTGAGCTTCTCACCCTATCTCTAAGGGAGATCTTGTTCTTTCTGTCATGACCCACAGCTCATGACCATAGGTGAGGGTAGGAACGTAGATCAACCGGTATATTAAGCGCTTCGCCTTTCGGCTTAGCTCCTTCTTCACCACAACGGACCGATACAAATTCCGCATCACTGCAGATGCTTCACCGATCCATATGTCGATCTCCCATTTCATTCTTCCCTCACTCATGAACAAGACCCTGAGATACTTGAACTCCTCCACTTGGGCCAGGATCTCATCCCCGACCCGGAGAGGGCACTCCATCCTTTTCTGACTGAGGACCATGGTCTCAGACTTGGAGGTGCCGATTTTCATCTCAACCTCTTCACATTTGGCTGTGAACCGCTCTAATGAGAGTTGCAGATCACGACTTGATGACGCTAACAGAACCAAATTATCTGCAAAAAGCAGAGATGCAATACTGAGGCCACCATACCCGACCCCCTCTACACCTTGCGTACGCCGAGAAATTATGTCCATAAAAGTAATGAACAGAATCGGTGACAAAGGGCAGCCTTGGCTGAGTCCAACCCTCACCGGAAACAAATCCGACTTAATGCAGACCAAACTCTGAGACTGGTCGTACAGAGACCGTACAGCCCGCATCCTTGGGTTTGGTACCCCAAACCACCCACAGGACTCCCTAAGGGACACAGACGAACGTCTTCTGCAATTCCACAAAACACATGTAGACTGGTTGGGCGAACTCCCATGCCCCCTCGAGGAACGGCTGAGGGTATAGAGCTGGTCCACTGTTCCACGGCCAGGACGAAAACCACACTGCTCCTCCTGAATCCGAGATTCGACTTCCCGACGGACCCTCCTCTCCAGAACCCCTGAATAGACCTTACCAGGGAGGCTGAGGAGTGTGATCCCCCTGTAGTTGGAACATACCCTCCGGTCCCCCTTCTTAAAAAGGGGAACCACCACCCCAGTCTCCCAATCCAGAGGCACTCTCCCCGATGTCCAAGTGAAGTTGCAGAGGCGTGTCAACCAGGACAGCCCCACAACATCTAGAGCCTTCCGGAACACCGGGCGAATCTCATCCACGCCCGGGGCCTTCCACCGAGGAGCTTTTTAACCACCTCGGTGACCTCATCCCCAGAGATAGGACCCACCTCAGAGATCCCGGACTCTGCTTCCTCATGGAATTGTCAGCTGTGGCTCAGTAGGTAGAGCGGGTCATCCAGTGACTGAAGGGTAGCTGGCTCCAACTGTCTGCATGTCGAAGTGTCCTTGGGCAAGACAATGAACCTTAATTTTCTCCCAGTGGGCCTGGCAGCACCTTGCATGGCACCAGTCCCCCATTGGTGTATGAATGCGTGTGTGAATGGGTGAACTTGAGGCTTTGTGTAGCGCTTTGAGGACTGGTATAGTGTCGATAAAGCACTATATAAGTGCAGTCCATTTACCATTTTTACCATTTACCAATTGAGCAGGTATTCGAAGTATTCTCCCCACCGACTCACAATGTCTCGAGTCGTGGTCAGCAGCACCCCATCCCCACTATACACAGTCTTGATGGTGCACTGCTTCCCCCTCCTGAGACGACGGATGGTAGACCAGAATTTCCTCAAAGCCGTCCAGAAGCATTTCTCCATGGCCTCACCAAACACCTCCCACGCCCAAATGTTTGCCTCATTGACCATCAAAGCTGCATTCCGCTTGGCCAGCCGGTACCCATCAGCTGCCTCAGGAGTCCCACAAGCCAAAAAGGCCCGATAGGACTTTTAAGTGGGAAAAAAAAATAACATGCATAGGGCCTTACAGAAACATTATTTGCTTCATCCACTAAAATGACTGTATGAAGAAGTGAGAACGAAGGAGAGAAAGAAAGAGAGAGAGAGCGAACAAGATGGATGTTTTACAGTTCCTTGTGACCATAAAATAGTGCTAATGTTGCCATAGACACAGCCAAAACAACAGCAAAAACATCTGCAACTTACCGCACGGTGTTTTGTCAAGTTAGAAGTGTGCTGAACTGCTAAAGTTCGGGCGGTGAGAAAACTATGTTGCATGTTAAAGCTGTAGTTTTTCGTAAGCGTTAATGTAAACACAAGTCGCACGCCGCTGTCACGACTCACTTTGACCGGCCCCCAAGCCCAATAGAAGACTTTGTGTGCAGACGTGACTTTCTTGTGTCTTGAGTCAAACATCACTGTGGTAATTACGGTGGATTGGAGCAACGACGCCTGATGCGGAAGTCGAAAACAAAAGCCTAAAAATAGATCGCGCACACAATTATTGATAAATGAAAGTAGCAAACAGCATGTAGATTATGGTAACGGACTAAAAGTACCGTTTCTTCTTAACAATTACTCGAGTAAAAGTAAACTCCTCCGGCAAGTACAATTTATCCAAAATGTTAGTTGAGTAAATGTAACGGAGTAAATGTAGCGTGTTCCTAGCCACCTCTGATGGTCGATGCATGTAAAATGTCTGAATATTCTCCAAAAGTCCCAAACAATGTCTAAATTAGACGTAAATGTCCTGGAAAAAATCTAAATGTTCTCCAAATATCCCAAATTCTTGTTGAAATCTGCTGTCCCTGCTTATATAGTAAAGAGTATAGAGTATTGTCCCGAACAATGTCAAATTGTTATCCAAATGTTCCAGACAATGTCAAAAATTGCTAAAAATGTCCTGAACCATGTCCAGACTTGATCCAAATGTCCTAGAGCAGTGATTCTCAAAGTGTGGTACGAGTACCACTAGTGGTACGCAGGCTCCCTCCAGTGGTACGTGAAAAGAATTATTGCCTAAGTGCAGTTGTATTTAACTTTTTAGTACATTTAGATTTATTCAGGTTCAAATTGTACTAAACTTTTATTTGCAATACATTCGATCTAAATCATTATTTAAGTACACTTTTTTAAATTTACCTAAATTTAAGTGCAGTGTTAATGTTTGTAGTTAGGCCTACAAACATACTGTATTTTAATGTTGGTCATGATGGTGGTACTTGGAGAGCTAAGTACTTTTTTAGGTGGTACTTGATGTAAAAAGTTTGAGAACTACTGTCCTAGACAATGTAAAAATGTTGCTTAAATGTCCCGAACTTTGTATAAATTGGTGTTTAACTGTCCCAGACAATGTCAAAATCTGCTCCCAATGTTTTGTTGTTGTTCATGCATAATCAAATCAAGCTGTCTAGGACGAAAATGGGCTCTAATTGTCACTGTACCATCAGCGTGAACCCAAAACAAGGAGGACTGTCCTGGGGAGCGAGAAGCATCACATAATGAGCCGCATCTGAAACAAAGTGGCGAGCTATGGTAACATCTGCATGTGAATGGACGGCGAGGGCTTTATGTAATTGCTGGTGAGCGATGTTGTAGAATTGGCAGGCTGTATGGGTTCAGGGGGGCAGCTTTGAAATGAGAATGATTTATTATATTTATTCTTATTATTTATTGACAAGTAAATGTGTTGTCGGTTCAGTTGCTTCACAATGGTCTCAACAAGGATGGTGTTCTCTTGCTTCTTAAACGTAAGAAGTGTGAAGGCTCTCTTGGAATCGCTATTTATTATTCTTTCGACAAATGAATCATCTTTTCGGAGGCCTCAAAACTGCTTGAAAACCCAAACATTTTTGCAAGCATTTGTATACAGGTGAAAATTTACATATGCTAGGGGTCCTAAACAGGAGCCCCCAAAATTCACTCAGTAGTGCCTACTAGAAAGTTGGAACAAATTATCCAATTAACATGAAATCAAGTGGGCAGGTCTATCATAACAGGATGCATGAAAAAGTCTCAAGAACTCATACCTGAAAACAAACTTGAAATCGGCCATTTTGGACCTAAGCAGCTATTAGGGCTTGTACTTTGATGAACTCCTCCTAAGGAATTTTGCACAAATGAGCCCCAATTAGAAACAGATATCGTAGACAGATCGACGACATTAAAACACAAAGCCTTTTGCTAATGCCATCTAAAGTGGGCAGAGCATGGGGTCAAAGGTTGTTGATCATTTTGAGGATTCGCCATTGAAAAGGAAACTAACAATTCGCCTCCACAAAGTCATATTGATTAAACCTTATGTGCATCATGAAGACGCCGCCGTGAAGAGATCCTCAGGTCAAATTTAGGGTTTGTACAATATGCTTGCTCCTGCTCTTGTGTACTGCTGAAATTAGGGTACTACTACATTTACAAGTAAAAATGTGAAAGTTCACATACAACGTTGCCAAAATGATCCATGCTTACACAAAGCTCCAGAAACAATCATTTCTGTGTAATGCATGTCGGACCAGTAGTTGTAAAGAAAGTACACCAACGCACCAACTGCTTGGTCATGCAGGAGTTATCAGAAACAGTCAAGTTGTAGTCACCTATTGTGTGTATCTATGAAATGACCTACACAACACATTGACGGCAAACTCCCGAGAGTACCTGTATGTTCTTGGCATGACTGTGTTGAACAACTGGTGTCAAATTCAAGGTCCGTGGAGCCAGATTCAATTTTCCTAAAAAGAAAATAAATACTTTTTTAGGACATTTAAGATGTCGGTGATTCATTTTAAATCTGTTCCTGTTTTTACAAAATATGTTTGTTGTTTTTTTATTTTGTTAGACCAGTTTTCAAATGTTTATGGCCTAAAAAACACAACTTCTATCCATTTCCAGCTCAGTTCTCAGCGCCTCAGTCCTACTGGTTCAGGGATTGGTGCTAACGCCCAGGCAAAGTGACGAGCCAATGAGACACAAAAGGTTAATAGATGCCTTTTACATTAATTTAGCCCCCCGCTATAGAGCGTAGCAAAGATTCTGGATTTTCGTTCCTCTCCACAAGTCAGTCAAAACACCCGCCGTCCGAGGTTAATTGCATGTCCATCTCTTAAACAAAAAGCAATGCATCCGCCTCTGTTTGTGTAAACATTTGGCAGTAAAGACACGGCTGTGGATGCCAGGGGAGGCGGTATGGGCATCGGCTCAGGGGGCCGGAGTGTGAGGCTGGAGACGACAGCCAAGGTTGGGCCATGAGGTGGGCCAGCGGACCTGGCTCGAGATCAGAGGCAGCGGTGTTGAGGACGCCAGGGAGCTGTAGGCATTGTGCCAATGGTGATTCTCTGTGTTCCCCCAACTGACAGGTCAGTAACAAAACTGATGCCGCAAGGAGATCTCCAAAAAAGATTGCTTCGGTGCAGATTTTTCTAATCCTGTCCTCAAAGTTACTTGAATGACTGCAATCTCTCAGTAGAAAAGATGGGTTGCAATCGTCATTCAGAGTGTAACGAGAGCTGGGCAATACGGCCTTCAAATCAAATCTCTATTTTCACAAAGATTCTATCCGATTTTAAGCGATTTTTTTCCCCCTTTGCGAATTTAAAAATCAAATGACATTATTCAAAACAAGTCTTGTTTCCCCCCCTTTCCGGGATTTGCTTTATTTCTCCTGATACCAAACAAGCATTGTAACAGTTCTTTTTTCCCTTTAGCATTAACTTGGATCAACTTCTACAGAAATCCATCAGTCCATTTTCTAATGGAACATATTAATCAACATATTTTCGTAAAAAACGACAAAATTCTGAAATATTCCAGGACTCTTAAAATGTAAATGCTCAGTGAACAGGCCGTATGTGGCCCACGGGCTCTACTTTGCCCACCCCTGATCTAGAAAGGAACGTCTTGAAATTCTAAAGTACAGGTACCCACGGGAAAAGTCAACGGCGTGCTGCGCGTTGCCAAGTGTGGTGTGCAAAGGCGTTGACAATCTATTTTTGCTTTCCAGTCCAATCCCTCACTATTCTAGTTTTTCAAATGTTTCTATTCTATCTCCATGTTTCGTCAACCTCTGCAGTCTCCGGTGGTTAGGAGACTGGCCGGGAGACTGTATGCAGTCCGGTCATGGGCTGAGTATTCCAGTCGACGGCTGCTTTGATGGTGTTGGGGGATTATTCATCCTGTTCATTGGGCCGTGTGCGACTGTCACATTCACAGCCCAATATTTGCCCAAGCTAGAATTTTTGACACAGGCACCCTTTGATGTGTAATGTGTCATCCAGATAGTGACACATTATTATCTGCAATCACTAATTCGGAGTTGTGTTGTTGTTGTTTTTTACTTTTTATCTTTATTAGGTCCTGACCAATTAATCAGATGGCCGATCGGCTGACATTAGCCCTTTCCAAATTGGCAAAAATGGGCCAATTTCTTTTTCCGTGACTTTCTTTTTTTATACATTAACATATTAGAACATAAGACAAAGATAGTGACATTAAAAAAAAAAAAAAAATCTGCCGATTTTCCTCTTTGTTGTAAAATAAAAAAATGCTAAAGGACAAAGTATTTTAAAACAGTCAAATGTTTTGCCACACAATTATTGTTGTAAACATTATTTTTTAAATTAATGAGCTGATTAATTGGTTATTGGACTTTTATTCTGCCAAATATCGGAATTGGCATCAGTGTAAAAAAATCCACATTGGTCGGGCCCTAATCTGTATAAATAAATACAGGTGTGAGTCTTTTTGATACAGCGGTGCATATGAGTGACCTGATTTACGAGTTTTTCGAGATCCGATATTTCGACTGGTTTAGATGGTTAGTGTGAAAGGGACTACTGCTTTGAATGAGAGTCTGCTTATGTCGCATAACTTCTGATGTATATTTTTGTTGCCTTGCGGAGGTTGGTGTCACAAAAATGAAAAAGGAAAACGTGCCAAATTAATCCTTTGATGGATGTTGAACTGATCTCTCCTCAGGTGCGTGACTTCATGCCTGGTTTTGGGACGGCGTCCTGACGCAAATGGCCAAAAACTACGAGTGACCACTAAAACATTTAAATTTGCCTGTATTTAAAGTTTAAAACATAAATATAGTACAGCAAACCATGATCCCAAAACTGATTAATAGCATTTCAATATCATCTTCCATTACACTTAAAAATGAGTAATTTAGAGATTATTTGATTTTGAAAAATGCACATGCGTCGAAGACACTTCGTAACTTCCACTAACAACCCAGGGTAAACTTCGCTCCTCCCTGACATAGAAAAGTTTGTCTCTCAGTCCATCAATTAAACATACTGTGGAACCTCGATAAAACGGACCCCGATATAACGGATATCGGATAAAACGGACCGTCAGGACTGACCAATATGTCCAAAAACCGTTTCCATTTCTCACGTGAACTGCCGTTGACAAAAGTCTGTTCGTTTGTTGTTGATGTTGTTTACGGGTGCTGTGGCGCAATGCAGGCAGCGAATGGGATTGATGTATTTCCGGGTCACAGATACAATACAATACAATATGACTAGACCCAATTCCAAAAGACATGCCTGCGTGGTGGCCATATTGAATGTGGGGCATTGACGTGGCGGCCATGTCATAATGGTTATATCTATGGTCTATTATGCCATACAGTGCAGGAGAGGGGGGGGGGGGGGGAGCTTGAGAGAGCGAGCGAGAGAGAGAGAGAGAGAAGCATGGCTGCAGCATTAACTCTGAGAAGTGCAAATCACAAGTCTGGAGTCTGGGACATGCTATTTTTGGTACAGTAACATTTTATTTTGTCAAGCCGTTCACCTTTTGCCAACAGATTCGGAACTAGGAAGCACATGTGGTCTCAAAAAAAAAAAAAGTGCTTCAATGTAACGGACAATCGGCTATATCCACAAGAAAAAAAAAAGTCGAAAAACTGAATTTGTACATAATGAACTGCAAATTTTTACCTTGAAAAGTTGACAAAATCTGAATTGTACAACCTCTGGGGCATTCAACTTCAGAGGTTCCACTTCCATGTTATGCTTAAATTGGAGAATGGAAAATTGGAGACACAATTAAGTGTGTTCCAGACAAGGCTTAAATTAGACAGATGCCCGTTGCAGAGTGTTGGTCGCTGATGCATGGTACAATGTGTGTTTGTACAGCAGGGTGGAGTCTTTTGGCAAACAGAGGCGTACTTTTCCACCAATCTAGGGGTCCACGTGCCAGTCTTTGAGGGTTGTGCCTGTTCGCTTTTTAAATTATTTTTGGGGTGGGGTGTTTCTCTAGAGGAATTCGGGGCATCTCCTTAATGGCAGCGTGAGCGCTGCCGATGTGTGGGCGAGCGGCACAGCTCCACGGCACCTCATTAGGGCTCCGGATTGGCGAGCTTGGAGCCACATTAAAGAGCTGCCATGCCTTTCAACATGTGCCGGCTGCTCTCCCTTCCGCTGGAGCAAATGCATTCACACCCAAGGAGTTTTATCACCAAGGCGGACATTTGTACTATTTTGCCATGGTACTTGATATCTACAGTTTTGAAAGCTCACAACTTTGTACTGTTCAGTTTACTGTGGAGTTGGAGTTTCTTGCTCTACGGCTCCCCCAACAGGTATAAAGTGTGACTTACTTTTAAATGAGGAAAATTACACACTTTTTCCACAATTTAAAACACTTCTCAAGTGTCGTAATAACATTCGCAATTTTAATTCGGCAGCAGCTCATACACTCTATTTTCATGTTTATGCGACACGTCGCCCGCATATCCGGTACGTTGACAACGTCAGAGAGCAATCAAGTAAATGCTTATCAGACTTTATGCTGTTCACTAATATTAATCTGTGTGTCCAACAAAACTCTACACAGCTCTGCACACTTTGCACGAAGCCACCACAGTGGTTGATCATGCACGGGACCATGGACAATGTCTGGGTCATGATTCATCTGATCACCCTCTCAACAGTTCGGAATAACCATCACCTTCCACAAAAGAAATAAACAGAAGCACGAGAAACAATCCACGACGGACGGAAAGTAGCTCTATTGCAGAATTGCATGTATTAATGGTGATTACCACCTAACACAATAGAAAAAAAACAAGCAGAAATAATCCACAGAAAAATTGTTCACAACATATTTGGTCGCACATGAACACGCATTGTACGTCATACATTATGCTCGCACAGTAGAAATAAACAGGACTACAAAATATCCACAAAGTTAGGAATGTTGCAGTAATGTAGCAATCTAGGTGTCAGAAGTAATGCGACCGCACCTCTGACAATTATTAACGGTAACCCCACCACAATAGAAATAAACAGAAGGAGTAGAAATAAGTAAGAGAAGTTGCAGTAATGCAGCAATGTAGAGTACATGTCATGATTAATGCGATGACTCTTCGTGACGGTTATTATTAATAACCTCCACCTTGCTCAATCGAAATAAACACAAGGGGTAGAAATAATCCACAAAGTCAGGATGGCAGAGGAGTGAGAGCACAGGCCAGCGGGTGGCAGGAGAGCGAGGTGGAATCTTGGCCACGCGGTCCGAATGGCCTAGTGTGAGGACGCCCTGACATAAAGACCAATCACGGTGGCAGCGGCTCCTCCTTTCTGACTCCAGGCATCAAAATGTAAACTTTGGAGGTTTCACTTGGTCAAGCCTGTGCTTATCGTTGCCGTCATGATGAAACACCAGGTTAGCGACCGGGACAGCGCCACTCCTTGTGTTTGGACTCGCCTTTTAGAGATTAGTCTGCTCCCTTTTGCAATGCTTGGAAAGAGGCCGGTGCCTGGTGATCAAATTGCTGTGGGAATTAGCACACGGGAACACTCTCTGCGTTTGTGATTCAGACCAGGAGTTGGTTGTAAACAAGCAACCATAGGAGAGCTGTTTGGGTGATAACAGGCTTCTCTTTCAAGTTGCGGGAATCAATATCCCACATGACGATAAACACGCGGCCATGAAAGAGTGATGATTGCTTCGAAAAAGCCCTACGTGGTGCGTAGTTAATTTCAATCAAGCGGGGCCACGGGAAGTCTACTGGGAAACTTCACTGATGTTAGAGTTAATGCGAAGGTTACGTGATAAGAACACATCCTAACAAGCAACAAGCTGACAAACTTTGACAGAATTTCACCAAAGTTTTGGGAAAAATGTCATGACTAAAATTCAGAGGTGGATATTAATGAGCTACACTTGTTCTGTAACATTTACCTTAACCTTTCACATAAACTATATTTCTCAGAGTAGTTTTAATACAACATACCTTTTACTTTAAGTATTTTTTTTTGTGTGAAGAAGAAACACTGCTTTTACTCCATTACATTGAGCTATTGCTTGGGTTAATAAAATGAGGTTCTTGGCATCCGTGCAGAACGCTTACCAGTAATTGTGCTTTTTCTCACATTGGGTAAAAGTATTTCAGCAATCTATTTTTTTTTTTAATGTAAATTATTAAATTATCCCTCAGTATGGCTCCCACAAAAGTGAAAAGTGCAAGTAATTGTGCTTGTAACAAAAACAAATATTTTTTTGATTGGATTAATAGCATTTCAATTCATTTCATTGGGGAAAGTTGATTTGTGATATGAGTGATTTGAGTGGTCACAGAATGACCACTGTAATTACAAAATTACTCATTTTTGTGACTTGTGGAGCATATATGCGACAGATAAAAAAAAACTGAACAATGTCGTGAAATTAAAATAGAGAAGGGAGTGTACAAAAGGTTTTTCTACTCAAGTGAGTCCCTGTCACAAGTTTCACAGGCACATATTTTCCTCCTTTCACCATATTTCAATTAACTTTGCATTCTGTGACTTCAAAAATGAATATTTGATCTTTTTACATTCTCAAGTGGAGCATCCATTCAAAGGCGCTGTACCGATCTTATTATTATTATTAAGAGCGCATCACCAGGACACCAGTGTTTACCTCCTCACATTTGCCCTCCACTGCGGAGTCGGATTCTGCGTATGCCGCAGTGCCACGACGAGCTTTGATGTACTATATTAAGTAAAATCTCTAAACTCATTGGCAGTTGGACTTAGCAACAGCACCTCTCAGCATTCAAACCCAATTTCTGAACTGCAATTTCTACTTTTAAACTCAAACTTGTACGTACAGTTGTTTTCAGAATAATAGCCATGAATAAAATCCTTATAACAGCTTTCTTTTCAACACACCAAATGCATTGGGTACTCGGCACATTCTAACCTAAATCAACACATGACAAAAAATGTATAAAATGTGTTATTCTTTAATAGGAAGTGAATAAAAAATATAATGTTAGACTGTTGGTCAGCTGGTTTAAGCTGACCTTGAGAGAGTGTCGGGGTGCACCCTGGGGCAATCGCAGGTCACATATAGACAAACAAGCAGTCACATTGACATTCACAAATATTGACAATTTAGCAACTTTAATGAACGTACCATGCTGGTAAGCATGGTAAGGAAGCTGGAGCCACCCAAGCGCAGAAAAAACAAGCAAACGCCACACTGTAAGGCCGGAGGAAAGACTTGAACACCGAACTGCAGAACTGAGAAGCAGACCTGCCAACCACTAGTGTACCGTACTGTCTTAATTTCTCCATATTAGTCATCAATTTATCCATGCTCATCATTGTCCTTTTGTTTTAGTGATGTTTATATAGTATTACTACCACATGGCTGTACGTGTTTTTAAGCATCTCTGCATATCTTCATGTGTCTCCGTACGCGTGCTTGTACAAGAGTGCGACGACACAGCTGCGCCGGAGGTCTGCACAGTATCAACTGGTGGAATTCCCCACATTGAGATCAAATGGAGGAAGAGATATATGGCCTCACACTGCCTTCCAATTAATGCTTAACCTGGCTTTCATGAGAACATGAAACGTGATCTGACAGGGCGATAGAGTGATAAATAGACTTTACAGGACTGTGTGGAAAAAATGGAGTATGAAACAAATCTACCCTCCATCCACTTTCTATAGTGCTTAATCTCAGTCGCGGGTAAACTAGAGCCTCGTTGACGTTGGGGCAAAAGGCAGTGTACTATATACACCTTGGACTGGTCGTCATCTTGCAGGGCACATACAGTATAGACAAACTCTTCACACTCACATTCACACTCATGGACAATTTAGCATATTTGGCTCACTGCGGTCTTTCATCCGGTCCACCAAGCATAGTCCTTATCAAGAGTCCTGGAATATTCGTTGTGTTAATTTAGCTGTTTTTCTTTTAAAATTTAAATGTATTCATTCATGCGTTAATTTTTCTCATTATACAATTATATATATATAATTAAACGTACTTAATTGGTTGATTATGCACCCATCCATTTTCTTTACCGCTTCTCCTCACTCGGGTCGCGGGCGTGCTGGAGCCTATCCAAGCTATCTTCGGGCGAGAGGCGGGGTACACCCTAAACTGGTCGCCAGCCAATCACAGGCCACATATAAACAAACAACCATTCACACTTACGTTCATACCTACGGGCAATTTAGAGTCTTCAGTCAACCTACCACGCATGTTTTTGGGATGTGGGAGGAAACCGGAGTACCTGGAGAAAACCCACGCAAGCAAAGGGAGAACATACAAACTCCACACAGGTGAGGCCAGGATTTGAACCCCCCGGTCCTAAGAACTGTGAGGCAGATGTGCTAACCAGTCGTCCACCGTGCCGCCCTGGTTGATTATTCATAATGAAATTAGTTATACATAATACAGGCGGCATGGTGTATTTGTGGTTAGCACATCTGCCTCACAGTTCAGATTTTTGGGGTTAGAATCTCAGTTTTGGCCTTTGTCTAGTTTGCATGTTCTCCGCGTGTTTGCATGTTTTTGTTTTTTGTTTTTTGCAGGTGGTCCTGCTTTCTCACACATTCCAATAATGCTCATTGAATACTAGAAATGTTCTTTAGGTTGGAATGCGAGTGTGAATGCTTGTTTGTTTATACTGTACATGCCCTGCAATTGGCTGGCCACCAGTCCAGGGTGTACCCAGCCTCTCGCCCCAAAATCATCTGGGATAGGCCCAAGCTCACCCGTGACCCTGATGAAGATAAGCGTTACAGAAAACGGATGGATGGATACATAATACAATTAAAACATGATAATTATTAAATTAAATATATGACACGAGCTACTGTGACCTGACGCACTATTTTTAACCATCTGTCAAAATCTAAGATCCAGCAAATGTGGACCTTGAGCACACATTTTTGCCCACCCCTGATTTGGAGTCTTCAATGAACCTAACATGCATGTTTTTTTAGAATGTGGAAGGAGGCTAGAGAACCTGGGGAAAACCCATGCAAGCCAGAGAGAACATGCAAACTTCACCCGAGTTTCGAAATTAGAACCTTGGAACTATGAGGCAGACATGCTAACCACTCGCTCTGTGCCCCGGGAAGGTGTAAGAAAAATGTTGATTCTATGCTACAGATTCCAGGCAAAAATAGTGGAAAGACATGATAAGCACGGTCTCGTGGAAAGAAAGCGGAAATTGAGCCGCCTAGTTAGTCATAATTGGCTCATTTTGTTTGTAAGGTCACGATAGCACTTAAAGCCTCTTTGGATCCTTTCCCGCCGAAATGCAACATGCAACACAGGCGGCCCTTTTGTGTGCCAGCGAGCGCTGATGTGCTTTCTGTTTCCATGCCAACTCACTTTCATCTTTCATCTTTCTTACGAGCTCATCCTACGCTCGAGATGAATTAGGTTGGTTACAAATTCTTTTGAAGTGCGCACACGACCCCTCCCCACACCGCCACCATTTGCCGCCCCTCTTCAGCGAAACAAAACAAAAAAAAACAGCGCGGCGCTACAAATGTAAGCCCGTAATCTGGCTCGTTTCAGTTCCTTTGGCAAACCGGCGACGGCACCACGGACGGGATATTTACACTTAATTTCTATTTGGAAGACATCCCTCGCTCCTTCCATCCCTTAGCTCCCATTTTCTGCCGTCGTCACACAATTCAATTTCCATTATGGAGACACTCGTTGAGAGGGTTGCATTGAGGATTGTTAATGATCTTCAATTACAGCGGCGCGAGCTCCAGAGGGGTAAAAAGGAAGGTGGGGGTCTCTTAAGGATCAAAGGTTGTAGACCTGAAGAGGACTTCGTTCTCCTTGCAGATGCATTTAGTAAAAATGCTCGCCTCAAATCTGCCCGTGGACATAAAAAAAGGCAATTTCCAGCCCTGGGGTATGTTTGCCAGTAATGGAGGTGGAGAGACATCTGAGAGCGAGTGGCTGCAACCCGGGCCTATTGAGAGATCACTGATAAACACTTCAGCTCTACTTTAGTCTGTGTTATTTTATTTTGAGCTTGACTTAATTAGTTTAGGGCTTCAATTGTTCGTAAAAGGGGGGGATAAGATGACATCATATTTTGAAGAGGTGGAGTGGAGGGGCAGAAATAATATACTCAAAAAGTAATCCTGTAAACCAAACCCTATGGAAAATATAGTGGAAGGTCAGACGAAATCTGTTCCAGGCTCAAATTATCGCCTTTATTTCTTGGCCTTATAGGCAATTTAGTAACATTTTAACATTCTTGAGAGTCCAATAATTATACAAATTAGTTAAAATATGTAGGGGGTCTTGATGGGCCATATTTCACTAACAAGTGGATTTTATGTATTTTAGAAAATGAAACAGGCAGTCATTTCCAATAATATCAATAAATTTGGAGCAATTGGTCTTGATTTGACATCAGTGACAGAAGTGGAGACCAAATGCATTGTCTAGCCGGTGTGGAGAAAGGAATGCACTATAGTATAAAGTGGGATTATTTACTCATATTTTATATATTGTCGCTTTCGGGTGGAATCCCCCCACCTCCAAAATGATAAGTGAAGGAAAATACAACTGAAGACACTGCATAGACAAAGGAATGTACTTTACTCTAAAATGGCAGTATTTACTCATATTTTAGATATAATAGCTGTCGAGTGGAATTCCCTCGTCTCAAAAATTACAACTTTCAGGGGGGAACACACCAAGGCTTGATTGAGGTTCTAAACACTGCTTTGTTCCAGTTGGTCCAGTCCAATATACCTTATTGCTGTCATATACTGTTGCACTGTCACATGAACACCACCGCTAGCACCCCAAAATTATGTTCAATCGCTTATTTGATATGCTGAAAAATCCCAAATTTCTTAGGGTTTAATCAATTCAAATGATACCAATACGACAAATATGACACATCCTTGCAAGCCTCATTAACTCGAGCAATCATATACCGCTGCTTTGGACTCTGACATGAACACAACTGCTACAGCACCCCAAAATTATATTAAATTGTTCATTTAATATGCTGAAAAATCGCTAATTGATTAGGGTCTCATCCATAAAAATGATACACACGGCGGACGCTGCGCAGACAGTGTAAAACGCTTAACGTAAGCGTACAAAAGCTTAACATGGCTCAATATCCCAAAACTGTCACCAGTCATCACCAAAATGTACGTGGACATCTCTACTCATGGCAGCTTCGACCTCTGAAAATGTTACAACGATCAACCCAGTATTATGGATCTTATGGACGTTGAGATATGCGCACGCTATGCAGCTCAATGTCCCATCAATCGTCACCAAAAACTTATGTGGCTATCTCTTCTCATGCTCCCTTACACCTCTGAAAATATCAGAACGAGAGCCTTATAGATTTTATGGCCGTTAAGAAACGTTAAGCTTTTTCTCTAGCGAGCGTTTGTGACTGGCATGGCACAAAAATACTGGACACTCCATTGGGACACATGCTATTTTGAATGCGAGTCTGCCTACTTTCCGCTATTATTGATTAAGCGCTGGTCTTGTTCTAAATTGTTATGCTATGTTCTAAAGTTATGCTAAGGTCTCAGAAATTTGGAGACGTGATGACCATTCAATCTCCAAGTTCTTATGCGACATTTGAGTCCTATTTTCCCCTAAATTTTCTCTTGTTTACTAACTGCAAGACATTTGAGGCACTGCTACCAAAAACACAAAATCTGATCCAAGTCAGAAACAAGTTTCATTTTGAACTCTTCACCATAGTAAATTTTAAAGTAGCCTCAGACAGAATCAATTTGCCTCTAGTGGTATCAAACACACTAAGTGGGTGTTGTTTTGAAGGTTTCCTGATACGAGATGAGAACACGCTGTTGTCTGGAGCTTCGCATTTGAACACAAAGGTCGAGATTCCTCCTGAAACAAGATGCCAGTTTTAAAACAAGCGGAGCTCAGAACGAAGGAACGTTTACGCAGGTCGACAATTCATCTCTTGGACCGTGTGAAGGAGAGTGCACTCTTCTTTAAACTTAGAACATGTGGTTCAATAAAAACACACTAAAAAAAGCAGACAGGCAGAGGTACTATGGTATGTCCTTCAGTTTGAAATACAAATGTTGGCAGAGCTTGGTTATTACTGGAAGTGCCGGCTGCTCTGTGATGTGTGCTACCCAAAATGCTTAGCCTCTAATTACATCCTCGTCAAACGGCGACAGATTACGGACACAAGGGCAAAGTGTAAATATGACAAAGACAAGGCACGTCAAACACACACACACACACACACACACTCACATTCATGCATGCACGCACGTACACACACGCAGTTCAGTGGCGGGCCGTGGATTTGGTACCATCAGTAGGGATTTACCAGACATAATCCACCACTCAATAACACCATTATCACGTCGCAATTACAGAAAACTAAAAAGTGCAATATGACAGCACACAACTGTGCCACGTACATCATCTGAAGCAGCTCAAAATCAATAACATGACAAAAAGGTAAAATATTGACATAAAATGCCTCATACTCACCAGAGATTGTGATTATTACATTTATTCATTACAGACGTGCTTTGCTAGCTGGCCCTGTGAGGCTTATTTTTAAATCTGTTTGGTCAAAGAAACAGTCCCATTGCTACTATAGTTGAAGTTACCTTGGCCAGTAATGCTGATTCTGAAGGCCCTGGGTAGATAAGATTGACACGGCAGCACATAGAGGCTGAAATCTGATTGAACCAAAAAAATCAACACACACATTCTGGAAGCAGTGTAGCCAAGAGAAACACTACAAAATGAAGACAACGGACTGTTGGGACTAAATTCATACAATTTGATTGAACAAATGTTTAAATGTACTGTGGGTCAGTGCTTTTGATAGTTTTTAGGCCAGCAGAGAAGGCCTTCCTGGCAAATCATATAATCACATATCATATAAGCCAGGGAAGATCAGCTCGTCATATGCTGAATTATGCCGTATATGAAAATGAGAAAATTCCGTGGCCAGCCTTTCAAAAATGGGACGGTGTGTTAATTTACTTGATTGGAACACAATTTCTGAGGCTCAATTAATTCTCATCTGATTCGGAATGTATCACGGGAAGAATGATTTATTTGGGTTAAGCTTACGCAGGATCGTAAGGAGGCTTTAGCAGCAGAATGACGTTTCATTGCACGGAGGGGAGAAAATATCCACACGCAATGGGAAAAAGGCGTTAAAGGCGCATGAAAGGAGCCGAGGGTGATAGTATAGCCCGACAACATTTGGTTAATTGGAGATTGGTCACGGCCTGTAATATTTGACTGTAATCTGAAGGGCCTGTGAAAGCGAGAGTGAGCGCTTGGCGAGGAGGGAGATCAGCACACAAGCTGTGAGGAGCAGCCAGTGATAAGATTAAACCCATTCACATGCTGCAAATGGGGGAAGAAAACAGCAGCTCCTCTTTATCAGTCTCATTGCTTACATCCTTGGCTCCTCAAGCTTGTTTTCATGCAAATAACCACATAAGAGAGGCGGCAACAAATGCAACAATAACCTCCGACATGCTGCAACATACATCCAACGTGTTGTAGAAGACACTAACATCAGCTCTGGCCTTATTTTCCTCCCCGTTGCTGCACAGAAGCAAACGGACTCATTATGAACTTCAAAGACACAGATAGGAGTTTTAATTAAGAGAAATGCTGAGGAGCTGTGCAGATAAGTAACACCCTCCTCGCCGTCGCACTACCCGCTCCATCTTCCTCCTCGCAACCCCCTTTAGCACAGTCACGCCCATCCGAGCTCCGACAGCATCATTAGTGCATCGCGGAAGCCTGGAGGTGCGCAGCGGTCGACTGTCATGGCGCCTCACAAAACTGAGCCTGGTTCAGTGGTACAAAATATCCCGGTATCACGGTTCCTTTGTGCTGATGCCGAGTGACACTGTGCATTTTTCTGTGTAAATGCGCAAACAAACATGGGATTATTGCATCACCACTGCTTCTAATGGTGTTTCCATGTGAGGAACAGAACCAAGAAAGGTACAAGGTATTAATTTGCCTGGAACGCTCCATAACCCCCAAAACATCCATCCACAAATTTTATATACAGTGGAACTTCAATAAAACGGACCCCGATATAACGGGTAAAACAGACTGTCGGGACGGAACAGTCCATCCATCCATCCATCCATCCATTTTCTGAGCCATTTCTCACTAGGGTCGCAAGCGAGCTGGAGCCTATCCCAGCTATCATCGGGCAGGAGGCGGGGTACACCCTGAACTGGTTGCCAGCCAATCGCAGGGCACATACAAACAAACAACCATTTGCACTCACAGTCACACCTACGGGCAATTTAGAGTCTCCAATTCATGCATGTTTTTGGGATGTGGGAGGAAACCAGAGTGCCTGGAGAAAACCCATGCAGGTGCGGGGAGAACATGCAAACTCCACACAGGCGGGGCCGGAGATTGAACCCCCCGGTCCTAAGAACTGTGAGGCAGATGTGCTAACCAGTCATCCACCGTGCCGCCCTGGTTGATTATTCATAATGAAATTAATTATACATAACACAGGCGGCATGGTGTATTTGTGGTTAGCACATCTGCCTCACAGTTCAGATTTTTGGGGTTAGAATCTCAGAACTGTGAGGCTGACGCTCTAACCAGTCGCCCACCGTGCCGCGGGACTGAACAGTGTGTCTACAAAATAGTTTTCATTTGTCACTTAAACTGCCGTTGAAAAAAGTCTGTTAGTTCCAGAATTGTCCGCTGTTGTTGACTGGAAGTGTGGCGCAATGCATGCAGAGAATGGAACTGAGGTATTTCCGGGTCACAGATAGACGATATATGCAGCAGCAGCAGCAGCAGCAGCCAGCGAGCGAGCGAGCGAGCGAGCGAGAGAGAGAGAGACAGTGTTAACTCTGAGGAATACAAAACGAGTCTCTGGAGTCTGGAACATGCTATTTTTGGTACAGTAACGTTTTTATGTCAAGCCGTTCACCTTTTTCAACAGATTTGGAACTAGGAAGCACACTAATTCCTCACGGTCCATGAAAGTAACTTGCCTATGATGAGTACTGTACGTCAACAATGCCACCATGATACACCATTGTGGTGAGTTTGGATAAAATGTGAAACATTTTCAAGCTTTTTTTTATATTTATTTACAATAGCTTTGTACTGTACTGGGCGTTTTAGGCCACGGGAAAAAAAACTGCAAAACAATCATTTGTACTGTACAGTAATATGGGTGCATATGAAAACTGAAAAAAAGTGCTTCAATGTAACAATCGGCTATATCGGATGACCCTCCGCTCCTTTTCGTCCATTCTATCGAGGTTCCACTTAGTGGTAGACAGGGGCTCAACTGTAGCACTGTGTTGTTCGTGAACGACTAGTTCAAACGAACAAATCGTTAAGAGTAAATGTACTGAATTGAAACACTTCATGAACTGATTTGTTCTTCTCTCAGTTCAGTTGAGCCCAGCCGCAAGCCTGTACCGCATGAGAAACTCCCACACAAAAGGGTGCCATTTGCAGGGCAGCGAAGGTGGCTGAGCGCAGAGGGGCTACCGACGAGGCGGAAGGCTTCGTGGATCTCTTGGTCTCGCGAGGCGGGGGGGATGCTGGTGCTGAAAGACATTCCAGTTCAGAGGCGAATCGTTAAAAGTGGGTTCAATCACAGCTTCTTTATACTCGCGCGGATGGCGACCGCCGTGACGTCACTGCGGCTGTCCCGCGCGTTGTTTGCCTTTATACTCGAGCGCAACCCACAGGCGCTGTTTTGAAAGTGTGCTGCAGTTCTCCTCCAAGTCGGGGGTGTTGCTATAGCTGGCATTGGCTATGACACCACAGGGTGGAGTTTCCTCAGCACTTTTTTTTTTTTTTGCCATTTCCGGTAGCCGTTTTGACTTTCCTTTCAGTAACAAGGAACAAAGCAACAATGGCGACCGCGACAGAACAAATGGACCTAGATGACCAGATGATACGTTTAATTATGCTGCAAAATCGATCGAGAAGCCGGCGCCGTAGATGGTATGTAGAACCAACGGGCACGCTGGTACGTCATCACAACATGTGACTAAAACGGACCAATCACGAGA
Source organism: Phyllopteryx taeniolatus (assembly GCF_024500385.1). Lineage (NCBI taxonomy): Eukaryota > Metazoa > Chordata > Actinopteri > Syngnathiformes > Syngnathidae > Phyllopteryx > Phyllopteryx taeniolatus. The sequence goes on from NC_084505.1 coordinate 24,017,750, forward strand.
CATGATCTCCGCGGAGTTTGACGCGCAGCAACTATTTTTGTCGGGCGCGCGGCAAGCTACGCAGACGTGCTGCGCGGGGCAATTCGTCGGTCACGTGATGCAATGCGGCCGTTGTCGGACGTGCGACCCCGGGAGTATAACGAGGCCTTTATTTTTTCGTACTTTCAAAACGGGGCTTCCGGCAGGCATCGCGTTTCTCAAGCCCCATTCCCATTCTGTTCCAAAAAACAATTAGAAAAAATAGTAATTAAAATATTTTTTTTCCCAGTCTATCCCGGTATTAAATGGCCTGCGGCCCGGTGGTTGGGGACCCCTGCTGTAAGCAGTGATGGTGTGCTAACTTGAATGGAACCCTGTGCGAGCCCACTCTCTAGCTCTCGTTATTTGTAAATACATATACCTTCTGACATCTAATAAAAGAGCATTTAATTGTTCTGTCACTATATGTTGCTGACATAGATAGCTGAACAAATCAACATTATTTGTAGTAAATAAATATTATTCTGTGTGAAATTGGATAACTTTCCTGTGACACACTTGATGATCTCTTTTGGCACACTAATGTCATCTGACATCAGACTATGCGTGAAACCAGATTAGTTGAGCTCTTGCTTGCATCTCATCTGTTTCATATACCTGCCCGAGTACACAAGGTGAGCACTCGGTTTCTCCCACACACCCCAGGCCTGCGAGTTAGCGTAGATCAGTGGTAGCGCAGAAAAAGGCACAAGAAATATACCCCCTTCAGGGAGGACCTGATGTCGGCGAGATTAATTGTAGACAGCGGCATGCTGGGAGCGCACAGAGCTTGGAGGCAAAAATATATTCATCTGAGTACAGACCAATCTCCAGCTCCTGCTCGCAGGCAGGATCCATCAGCACGTTGGATCCCACGTGAACATCAAACCCCTCCAGAGGTGCTGCTCTTTTGTCTCCAGGTAGTCCTGCCTGGCATTCTGCCCACTGCCTACCGCTTTCATGTGGCCAGGGAATTATCCTCCCTCTGTGTGCTTTTGCACTGGAGTGTGACGCCTTCACAGGTACTCGCTTTCATATCTGTTTTCTATTTTGGCACACATCCAGCCAGCCTCACACAGGTGGCTCTACTCCCGCAGGCTGCGCGAGCTAGCCAAAGCTGTGGACCAGACTGCAGCCAAGCGACTATTAACAGAAGCACCAGAGGAACATAACTCTCAAGACGGCTGCACTCGCAGTTAAGCGGTGAAGTGTGGGGAAGTGGTTTGACATGAGCGTGAAGCTTGCGTGTGCTGTAAATCACTGAGGCTTTTAATGTGCACCGCCAACATGAGTCAGAATCCCAGAGTTTTAACGTGCGTTCTTGCGTGGCCACTTGTTTGCCTTTCTTTTGTGTTATAGTTTTGCTTGTACAAGGGGAAAGATAGAAGGTACAAACTTGCAGTGTGCCGCCGCTGGCTTATTTTGTGGCAAACGTGACAGTGTTTCTCAACTCTTTTCAAAGAAGGCAGCGTAAGACTTGGTTTCTGTGGCGATCCCCGCGGTGAGTCTATCTTATAAGCTTTCCCATCCCTTAAAACTACCTCGCTGAGCATGGTGGCTGACTGGAGCCCACAAAAGATCATCATAGCTTTATCGCAAGATGAGTGTCCTGTATCAAGGCACACTGTTGCTGTGTACAAACAGTGGAGCGCTAGTGGCCGGCAGACTATTAGGCTAGCAAATCAACTTTTTCCCATAGCTAAGCTAACACTGTGAACTGAGTAGCAAAAAATTCAAAATGTATTAGATAAGGATATCACTCCCAAAAAAAATAAACCTTACTCTTTTGTGCCTTTTCAGATTAGACAGATCATTTTTAAACATAAGAAGCTGGTGTTTTTTAGGTTGGTCTTGGATGGGGAATATCTTTCTTCTGTTGCTGTCATCCTTAATGTCGCTGATGTCTTTGTTTTTTTCACATTATAAGACCCCAACATCTCAGATCAAAACTATACTTCTCTCTATTTTTTACATTGTGCTGTCATCCTCAGAGTTCATACAGAGTAACAAGCCTCTTTTGACAATGGAAGGACTAAATACTACAGATATCCCTTTTCAAATGTAGGGAGTAAAAGAAGAAAAATCATTAAAATAATACCCAAATATTCTACAGATACCTAGAAAAATCGAGTTAAATACAGAAACAAACTATTTGTACTTCATTACTTCCTACCACTGCTGGTGGTTTATTTTGGCAGCTCGAGTCTGACCGTACAAATTATTTCATAATCAGATTTTTACCAAAGACAGAAAATAAACACTGCATGACAACACAATATAAAACACCCTTCAGACGCTGCTGAATTAGTCGATGTCAGGTTGTCACCAAGTAATACAGTGGTTCCAGGCTTGTTGTGGTTCGAAGCGTTTTGTAAGGGGGCATGGCGATACTTGCATCAGCTACGTAAACAGTGTGACATTTTAGCAGTGCGACTGTGTAGGCCGGCCATGATTTCAACAAAGAAGAGGAACATGACTAACCAAAGAAGAAAAATGGAGGACATCCAGTTCCTTCTCTTTGGAATGTGGCAAAGAAGAAAAGCTTGTCACATGGAACGAAAATGTTGATGCTGTCTGTTATTGCCTACAGGCGGTGCAGTTCCGTTTTGTTTGCCATGCTACAGTTCTGATCGGCAAGGCCTGATCAGGCTTGCGTGTAGGCGCTAGTCCAGAACCACTTTTGGTACTTTTTGTTTTTTCCCCCTTTCCAATAATTCATGATAAAACAGAAGAAGGTGGATAATCCATGTCAAATCCACAGAAAGCATTATTTGAAGCACAACCCTCCACAAAAATACGGAAGTGAACCACTACGACCATAGGGGCTCTGAAAAGATATTTCAGGACCCTTTAAAATGAAAACTTAAAGGAATACCTACCGTACTGAAGTGAACCAAAGCATACCTGAATGAAGGCTTAACTCCACACTTTAGGTAATCATGGCACCTTATACTGTACCCCAACTGTAGGGTGCCCAATGTGTTACCTTTTCAACAGAACCACTAAAATGTTGCATACCACATTGAAAGAAATAGAACTGCACTGTAATCCCCCAGCTTTGCAGTTGACTATTTTCATGCTTGTAGGGAGAACCTATTATCAGCTGTTTGCTGAAAAATTCACCTAGTGGTATATTTTTGTGCTTTCTTTTATGCCCTAACATGCCACAAGGTGGTGCTAATCCCTGGATAATAGAAAAGCAGGAATTGGTGTCAAAGAAGTACGTTGAAATGATACACCTCGACTGTATCAAGATCTTTGTATGTAGGGTAGGTGTTACGTTTAGCCTGGGTTGTAAGCAGAAGTTACAGAGAGTATTCACCGCATATGTATGTTTTTGCTGGTGAAAGTTTTCAAAATCACATAACTGTAAGCCATTTATTTGTAAGGTTAACGTTGTAAGACAAGTTTGAAATCATATGAAAGTGTTTTTGGTTCCTGGTTTGTGGTAAATTAATATAGGAAATTACAACCATTTTAAGGGGGGGGGTGTCGATTACCCACGGTTTCTCACCATTCGCAGCAGGGCTTGGTCGCAGGGGATTACTGTCCTGCTACACTGGTGGTGGAAACGGGGATTTATATGTAAGACTCATGCCAGCACCTTCTCTGCACGGCCCTTACAGAAACCACGAAAAGGCGTTACAGGTTCCGATACAGAAGATGGAAGGTGTGCACTGGTGTCTTTATAGTTTTCCCCAAAGTCCCAGTCCCAAAGCGGTGCAGGTATGTTTACGCCACAACAGAATGGGCCTGCAGGACAGGCAGCACCTGGCCTCCGTCTGGAACAGCAACAGCTGGATCCCGTCTGTTGATAGTGGGCTGCAGCTGGACAAGACGCTTAACCATTGTTCCCCCATGCGGAAACGGCTGTTAAAACCCTTGTTCTCAAATGACAACAGGGTTGGATCGATGTCGTTTAAAACTGGATTAAAACGTACAGATGGAAGTACAAATGAAAAGAAAAGTGTTTTTAGTTCAAAGTGAATTACAGTCCATAATGAATTTATAAAGTGAACCAACCATTCAGCCATTTAATTTAGTGCTTAACCTTATTAAGGTTGATGGTGAGCGGAAGCCTGTCCCAGTTGACTATGGGTGGGTGAAACAAGTGGAAGGAAGTAAGTAAATAAATAAATAAATAAATAAAACTCTGTTGGACCCTCTAGAACGGCTCAGAATAGAACAGCCTAAAATGTCAAGGAAAATACAGTCAAATAAGGACCTAGAATCCAAACAAAAATAACGTGAAACTGGATGAAGCAGCTGGGCATCAGACAATCTTTCTCTCCACCAGATTCATAGTTTCCAATTTTTTTGTTTTCTCTTAGGCTTTTCCTTGCGTGTATCCCCTTTCACAAAGCTATTAGTGATCATAAGAGGGGAATGGTAATGTTGATGAAAGCAACTAATCAGTTGGTAAGGTGACTTACACAACTGAAAGATTATACTAAACAGTATACGGTCAATCGTGCAACTGCTTTTTTTTTTTTTTTTTTTTACCGGGACGACAGTGAAATACATACATCTGTATGGTATTTCAAGTTCTATGACGGCAACGTTCGGCCACTGTAACTGATTATTATAAATAACAAATCTGAAGAAAACGAAGGTTGAAGAGCCTTCTTAAATGAATTGTCTTCAACTCAGCGAAGAGAGAAATTTCAATCTTCTCAAGAATGATTTTATAGGATCCGATGAAAAGAAAAACAAAAGAGGTGATGATTCATATTCTGTAATGCAGAGTTATGGTAACTTTCCAAATTATGCTGGCTGCGCTGTTTCAATAACGAGTGACAAAAAAAAAAAGACGCAAGACATCACTTATGGTTGCCTGATCACGCCACTGCCTTAAATCAATATTTCTTCCAAAATAGAAATCTATTCTCCCACCCCTTGGTTGGCTTTGATGTGCTGTGTCTGGGTCTTACATCAGACACTGGGGTCAATGCCTGAAAAGGCAAGTCAATTTTCCGACAGACATCAGAGGGAGAGGCTTCTCCTGCACAGGTAGTGGAGGGCCATGAGCGCTGGACCAGCATCGAAAATCTCTTCATCTGTCTGATCTGACTGGAACAGACAGATGGGACCGCTCCGACAAAGCGGGCTCATTGTTGCGTTAGTTATTCATGCCGATTTACGAGAGACAGCACAAACAGTCGGGATCTGACAACAGCGGTGTCCACCAGCAGAAGTCATAAAGGTTTTTAGATGTCATTAAATGAAAAGGTAACGAGGGAATGGCCAGTAAACTGATTCAAGATATTGGCAAGTTCTTCAGTACGACTATAGAGTGACAACAAGAAGCAAGAATAGAAAAAGTATAATCAGTCTCTGCATCAAAAGAAAATTCACAGATCAATGATGATACACATACTTTTTGAAAATGACACAATAAATGTTTTTCCGAACTCTAGTGGAGGTTTTTAACCACCAAATTCAGGTAGTAAAAATGGCAAGATCCAATCTTACCACATGAGTTGTATAACTTGAGTTGACCTACATTGTAATCTAATGTTGCTGTCTAATGAAAACTTCCACTTCATGATGAGTTTGACTTTTTAACAATTACATCGTCTTTCTTGTCCTATACATACTGTTAAAAGTATGTAAATAAATGAGTTTACAAAAGTATATCCATCTTCCAAAAACCGCCAACTCTTTGTTTTATTGAACCATTTCACCCAAATGAACAATGTTTACAGCAAATGACAATGACAATAAATGTACATTTTGAACTGAATCAGATGAGATGCACATCAAAACTTTGGCTAAATTTGATTAGGGTTTCAATCGTGTTTTCAGTTTGTTAGGGACCCATTTTTTATGCCAACTCGGCATGTACGTCTGCTTCAAAATATCAAAACATTAAAATGATGTTTCTGGTACTAAATCTGTCGAATATTAATTTGTTGTTTTTTAATATGTTGTAGTAAAATGTTTTTGTGTTTTTTACAGCTCTACAAAAAGTGATACTCAAGGGTATCAAAAATTGGATCGGTAATTATTAGTGTTTAAACAGTTCCTTTCTCAGTGTCCACAACCCAATGCTCAGTTTCCAACAGTAGTGGAAAGCGGTTTGGCAGCTGTACACAAAATACCGGCATCTAATCTTTTAGGAATTTCCTCTGCAAATGCTTAAAATCTTTTGAGTCCACGATTAAATTAAAAATCGGACCTTTTGTGTTGCTACTCGCATAGGCATTTCTCATGACAATATCCGGATGACAACGACCTCTCCTCCCGCAATATAATGATCTGGCAGACCAACATCAAATGCAACCATGGATGAAAGACAGAGGCCTAGCATTTCCAACACAGCTCCTGTATGTGTCATTACACGCAGCAGCATTCATTAAGTCGAGTATGTGTGGAGAGATAAAGGCTGCCGAAATGGGGGATTTCCTGACTGTCTGAACTTGACTTAACAGCGTATTTGAATGAGTGCACTAGCAAACGTATGGCTGAGGGCGTCTATATGCTAGTTAAACAGCATATACGGTCAATGAAATATGGCTTTGATATGGACGCAGTGCTGATTTATGTTCTGACTTTTATCACTGCTCGCTCGCAACGCAGCCCCAAGGCAGTCTTTCCCGTGGAGAGTTTTGGGGTGTTAACCACCTGCTCTGAATGATCGTCTGCACTGATTGAAAATTGTAGTCCGCACTAATGTGTATGAAATGCCTGACATGTTGTCGAGGTTCAGTCCCACTATGAACTTTAGGCTGGGACTGTGCCTATTCTTTCAGATTCAGAGAAGAAAATATCATGGAAGGCCAAAGATTAAATTTGGATTCAAGGATTATGTTTTTGATAAAAGCAGGAAAGAGGGAATAGCAACATTCAACAAATACAGCATCTAACTTCATCTATAACTACAGAACCCACAAAATTAAGCTTTACAGTTAAGCTCACCGATAGTTGGTCAAATATTAACTAAGCTAATTGAATACATTGAGAAATATGGAGACTGTTTTGGGACCATTAAAAACTATGTGATTGTGACTGCGTTAGTAGAGCTAACCAAAGCAAGTGCAGATACTGAGTGCTACATGGCTAATATGAAAATACAGTGTATATTGTCTGAGCAAGATTGTATGACTTGATTTATGATTTGCTTAATCCAAGTAATCAACTTTCTTGAACTTGCATGAATAGTGGTAACTCAACTTTTTTTTTTTTTTTTTTTTTTTTTTATTTGCCACAGTAACTTTGCACTACCTTGAAACTTGAAGATTAAGACATGTGACTTATTCCCACCTCTGCTTAGTTGAAGAGTTCTATTAGACTTACTATAATATATATATATATATATATACATACATATATACACACACACACACATTGGTTAATAGCACACAAGTCCACTATTGATACTTTTGAGATCTGCGGTGGTCTTGCTATTGTTTCACTGCTATCTCAACACCCACTCAGCAGAACGGAGGAACGCTGCAATGATCTGTGATGCTGCCACTGATAGACGCAGTGCTGCCACTGATTCCATTAAGCGCCAAATTAAAGCAGGCACATCAAAGGATGTGTGAAAAGGCAGCGTGGAGATGTGACAGGGCAAAGGGGGGACGAAAATGAGCGATGGGAGCAAAAAGAACAGTCTAATTTACGCAATCCCCCAAACGATACAGAACCTAATCCAAATCAATATGTGTGAGGGGTAAGAGTGTTGTTACAATGCCGGTGTGGAACTTATTAGCCAAAGATGAAAGCTTCAAAGTGGCCAGCGAGATTAATTTACTCTACGTCTTTTAGAGCACACGCAAAAAAAATAATTGACGCCGCTCATTTTTTCGTAAACAACATTTGAACTGGGTTGTGTTTTTAAAGCCGAAGTTTGGACGGCACCTGACTGACAGCTCAAAAAACACCAGCCAAAGCAAATAAATTAATTACAATAACATCAGTGAAATCACTTGACAACATTTTGACAGCAGCTACAACGCACTCCGGTTTGTCTAGACACTAGTACATCCAGTTCCATTTCATGTACTCTCAATCCAAAGTCTTCCGTCAGTATCCGACGGGCTTTATCTACGGAAGAGACCGCTGGGGATCATATTGTCTCTGCAGATAATCGCTATTTATTTTGCTGTCCAGGGTGGAAAATTTGCAAGCAATCCCCCTGAGGGGTTTCTGTGAGTGTTTTATCACGTGGAGATATTGAAGTATGATTGGTGAATGGGAAAGACTTAGCATGATGCTGTCTGCGTAAGTCCCAAAGCTTGTCCACGAGCTGTTCAAACAACTCCCAGGGAGCTGTGTAGCACTCGCTAAAGTGTCTCGCTTCGCTTTTTTTTCTTTCGAAAACCAGATGAAGGGCAAAGAGGGGTATCGGGCAGGAGAAGAGGAGTGCATGTGTGTGTCTGCCTGATTGCATCGCCACACAAGCGTGCCTTCAAAGCCTTCCCCTCCCTGCTGCCCAGTTTGACCAGATAAGGCCCACCCCCCTCACACTGCAGTTCAGCTAGGGGACAGGAAGACACATAGAGGGGTCAACAGTAGTGCCATCTGCTGCCTGTGTACAACATATAGTGTACATCGACATGCTGATGCACTCTCCAAACATATTCCTCTGATTGCTCTATGAGCTACAGTTTATACTGAAGCACATATGGTGCACTGCATCCATCTTGTTTATTTGGCCGCTTGTATAAGTTTCATGAGGACAGTAATTGAGTCAGCGTGCTGGTACTCTTAAAATGGATTTAAACAACATGGTTCTAGTGACACAATTCCCATTTTTTTAATCTCAAGTGGCACTACTATGTTCCCCCGCTATATCGGAGTTCACCTACAGCTGTCCCGCTACATCGTAGATTTTCTTTGGAACTGATCCACTTGTCTATGACAGAAAAACCTGCTTTGTCACACAAATCTGTAATGCTCTCGCATGTGGGAAAGGAGAGCCACAGTGGCCGATGCACTTTCCAGCCATTTATTGGACGCAGGGAGAAGAGTAAAACAGTGAACACAGTCACGCAGGAACCGCTGTCGGCCACAGCTCACGCCCAGACACTCACATGCATAGTTTGAGCCAACCTCCCTCAAGCTCACCAATGCAATTTTTGTGTCTGTGTTCAAATATGTTTAAAATGTGTGTTTTAATAAGGTTAAATGTATCTTAAGCGTTTGGCAGGGGGCAAACTGAAAAACTACCTGAAACGTAATCCCCCTCGACAAACAGGCAATCACTGTCTTCGGATCGGAATCTGGCCTCTTCCGAATGTGGATAAAAATCTGATACATACCGGATATCTGCAGTGTAAACACCCAGGTCGGCTATACGTTGCCAATGCGAAGTAATTGAAGTGCACCGATTGGTTCCGTACACACAAGAACGTGTGTGTCAGTGTCTAGCATGACGCGTACTTGTTAAACGGCGACAATTCCTTTCAACACGACAGGAGACTAACTTAATTGACTTAAACTAAACCCTGGTTGTGGTTACCTGTACAGAGGCAACCTCACATCCATGTTACGCCTCTGATACTACTAGAAAGATGGCAAAACCGTAGGTTGACTTGAATCCCCCATTCGGTGTCAATATGTCGGTGCACTGCAAAGCAGGGATGGCCCAAAGCTTACAGTGTAGTTACAGCATGCAAATTTGAAGTGCCAAACTGTGGGAAAAAAACAAAGACCTCTCACTGTTGGTTGCTGGGCATGTCGGAATGCAACTTCATCCACGAGTAACGGTCCTAAAAACAAAAGGACACACTTTTCAGATAAACATTCCCCTCTCCCCAACCCACTTCACATTGCCACAACACAGAAAACTTCACACTCTGGCAACCTTTGACTTCTTTCCCCAGCCTCTTAAGGCTTCTTTATAATCGCACAGGCGGCGACCGCGCTAACGTCACTGCGGCTACCCCACGCGCAGTTTGCCTTTATACTCGAGCGCAACCCACACGCACTGTTTTGAAAATGTGCTGCAGTTCTCCAAGTCAATGGCGACCGTGGAACAGTGTTTGCTAGGACAAATGGACCTAGATGACCAGATGATACATTTCATTATACTGCAAAATTGATCAAGAAGGCGGTGGCATAGGTGGTATGTGGAACCAAGGGGAACGCAGAGTACGTCATCACAGCATATGACTAAAACGGACAAATCATGAGAGCTGATCTCCGTAGCATTGTACGCGCAGCAACAATTTTTGCCGTGTGCGCGTCAAGTGCCGCATAGGGGTCGCGCGCCCCAATGCGTCAGTCACGTGATGCAATGCGGGCACTGTCGGCCGCGCGAGCGCGGGAGTATTGTTTTGGCAAATATTTTTCTGACAGAATAAGTAAGGAAGCAATCTTGTCTTTGTGGGTTTTTATTACAAAAAAGAAAGAAAAGTATTTGCAAAGAGGAAAAGGTACAATTCTTACGAGTTGTCACCCCTTACTGCAGCGCAGGCTAAAATTCCCCTTGTTATATCAAAGTGAGAGAGACAGAAAGAAAACAAAACAATTATCTGCACCAAGTATGACGCACACAGAGCTAAAGGTCATAACATAAAGCATGTGAAGGTTGTCTAAAAGTAATAGAAGTAATATTTGATATATATATTGAACATACATTTTCCAACACAGCTCCCCCTTTTGATTATATCAACATATTACATACTAATGATCAAAATTCATTAAAACATTAAAAATGATACAGTAAAAATTAATCAAACTACTAAAAGTTACTACACATTGCTAAACACCAATGATCAAAACCCAAAACATTATAGTATAACAGTAAGAGTATAATATGCATTAACAAAACAACCCTACAGTCATCCAGAATTTCATACCTCAGGTTTAAGAAAATCCTTCATAAGCGTTGTAGTCCGTCATGCAACAAAGATGCATTGAGGAATTTGAATCATGGTCATCATTTGAGTTGCCAATATCATCCAGGCAGTTGGATTGAGGGAAGAGGTCAGGAAAATGTTTGTCAGAGACTGAATAGTGAAATCGTCCATTGTGAACAAACGCTGTGTCAATCATGCGAGAAACTCGAGATTTTATCAAAGGGACCAAACAACAGGACATGAAAAAGAGAGCAAGCAATGTGATACAAACCATAAGTGCAAAGCGATACAGCCAAGCTTGCCATCCAAGTCCAGTGAACCAATTCGAATCGAGCAGCTCCTCGCGGACAATGGCATCACGAAGTGTAGTGAGATTTTTAATGCCACTGGCTATGATGCCTGTGTCGCCAGCATTGTCAGAAATGTATGTGCAACAGGTTTGGTTCAAGAGAGTACAAACACCGCCATGAGAAGCCAATAGTAGATCAAGTGTCATGCGATTTTGGAGGGCTATTTCACGAATTGCATTAATTTCAACAAGTGAAGCCTCAAGATTGGTCGGGGTAGTGTTAACAAAACTAGAAAAACGATAAGCTAGAGTTTCATATCGTAACATCAATTTGCCCGCCTCAATTTGAGGAAATTAGTATCATATCTTAGTACCTGTACTCCAAACCTTGTGATCGGTGGGGACATCTGTGCCCCAAACTGGATCGTGTTCCTTAAATTGGGTTTGTCTACCACGAGAGGAACAAGATGTGGCAGATGTAATGTATGAGTCGTCTGTTAAAGCAATAGGAGCCCACCAACCTGACCAATCGGGAACGACTCTAGTATAGACACTGTGTCCACTAAGCCAGTACATGCCCTCAAAAGGCAACGTGCCCAACCGGTCAGGTGCTGACATATAGGGAAGACAGGTAGTGTCAAGAAGAGTTTGGGAATTAGAGACAAAGGTTGTGCATGGTACAGATATAGATTGGCAATAAGATTTTGGTACCTTCCCAACATACACACACTGGTCAAATAGAGTTTTGTTCATAGCAAAACAGTGGAATTTCACTCCGGCACGAACGTGAACTGGTCCAAACAAAGGCACTATACCTGAATCATTAGTGGATTTAAAACCATCAAAATGTTGGGTAGCCGACATCCAGAGCCCCGGCAGCCCCCCGTCCTTAATTCTTTGGGTGGAGGCAGGACTCGTGCGTTGGATGATCAATCACTCCCGGGGTCCTTTGGATCGGCAATCAATCCTAGAATCCCACTTCTGACACCAACTGTTTTGGAAAATCTTTTTCTTGTCACATACGTGGTTAGGGCGAAGGCGAGGAACGCAAGGCAAGAACATGGTGGACCCAATTGCAGGGAAGCAGGGAGGCAAGGCAGGAGTGCGGGAATCTCAAAATAATAATATTTAATCACAATGATAAAAACAAAGGAAAACAAAGATCATGAAAAAGTCTAAATGCTAAATTAAGAAAGTCCAAAATCTAAACACAAAGTAACAAAGAAACACTTGAGTGAACCCAAAACAAGAAACAAGACATGACTGGTGAAATACCTGAGCGACAATGACATGGCAAGACATGTGACAACGACAATGAACCGACGAGAAGTGAAAGAAACCAGGGAACTAAATACAAACAAATTGACGAGACAACGAGGAACACCTGGACAAGACGAGTGGCTAGAGAGAGCTGATTGGTCGACACAAAGTAGACGAGAACAGGTGGACACAACAACCTAATGAGCACACGACAAACATGGAACACAGGAAAACATTGAACAAAACTAAACACAACCCAAACCAAAACACAGACCATGACATTTCTGACAGAATAAGTAAGGAAGCAATCTTGTATTTGTGGGTTTTTATTACAAAAAAGAAAGAAAAGTCTTTGCAAAGAGAGGAAAAGGTACAAGTCTTACGAGTTGTCACCCCTTACTGCAGCCCAGGCTAAAATCCCCCTTGTTATATCGAAGTGAGAGAGACAGAGAAAGAAAACAAAACAATTATCTGCACCAAGTATGACGCACACAGAGCTAAAAGTAATAACATAACATATCAATAAAGCATGTGAAGGTTGTCTAAAACTAATAGAAGTAATATTTGATATATATATATATATTGAACATACATTTTCCAACACAGTATAAAGAGGCTTTAAGACGACACATCAAGCCATGTCAGCACCTGCTGCAGTGCTTGTATCGAGTTGCACACGGGCAACGCTCAGGCCTCAAGGCAGCTCACGAAGGCAGCGTTTTATTTTATTTTGCTGCTTGTTTGTGACATCTTTATGTCTTTGGCTCTTTTTTGCTTTCTCTGGGTCAAGACTATAATGCACTCCACATGCCTGTTGCTAACTCATCATCAAGCCATTGGGGAGAATCTATGTGCCGAAATAGGTGAGTTGTTTCCAGTTTGTTGTTAAAATGCCACCGCAGAACTTCTTCCTAATGACTTTGCTTGAAAAGGTGTTTTCCATTTTTTACCTGAGGGAGTTTGCTTCTAGACAGGGAGGGTAATGCACAATCAGTTATCAACCACAAAAAGACAAGTACATCTGCAGTTTTGACAATCTAATGAATGAACTCTTTACTTGCCAAGACAACAAAGGAGGTAGCTAGATACAGGCACCGCGCTCTGTCATGAAACCAAATAACAAAGTGATGAGTCAGTTTCGAGGCAAACATTGGCTTCAGTAAGAGTCTACAGTGAGTGAAACTGCCATGTGGGGGCTTGTCAGCGAGCCAAAGAAAACAGAATCATCTTAGCTGAAGAGAGAAAGAAAATTTACACAAAAGCAGCCCAAATACCTGGTCAAACAAACTGAGATGGATGAGTGTGAGGACTGAGTACGATCATGTGGCTGGGGCTGAATAGTCATCTTTTTGGGTGAGGCTTTGCTGTACTTTGTTTGGGAGAACTCCACTATGTATTAGAGCTGATGGAAAACAAATGGGCTGAGCGTGTCTGCTCAAATTTGAGGAACTCCCTAATCCAAATCCTGAGCCTTCAGTAGTAAGAGACAAGTTTACCTCAGAAAGCCTCCAATATGCTTTGGTGTGGCGGGATAATAACAAGGGAGGTTGGAAGTTCCCGATCTGTCTCCTGGCACGGGCATGTGAAAGCCACAAACATGACAAGGCAATATTATATACTCTACCACAAGGTGCACAGGTCAGACACATTGACTGGGGCTAATCATCTCACTGTAACGGAGACTGGGAGAGGAAGCGAATCAAAGGGGAGAAACTGGAAGACCACAGACAGAATAGAATGGAACAATGAGGCTCTTTCAGTGAGACTCGATGACAATGAAAAGAAAGAGGATGGATGAAGGTGAAGCGTCAGCGCAGTGTTCAGTGTTACAATCCTGAAAGACGGTGCAAACAAAGTCGAGAAAGTATTAGAACGGAAATGAATCAGAGGGTAGTCATGATGTCACAAACGTGCCAAGCTTGTTGACATCAGTGCATATAGTTAAAGGGTGGGGCTTTGAACTGAGGACCCTGCAGCCCGAACTTGAAAAGGCATTCTTTCATCATTGCTAATCTTTGAAACATAAACAGGGAGAGAGCATCCAACGCGGTCGCTCTCCGGCCGAAAGGTGGCGCACTCCCGTGACGGGAGATAAAGGACAACGCAACACCGAATGCAATCCAGAACAACCGACTGTGGGAAAGAAGTACGCCTTCTCGTTATCAATTCAAATCTTCTGAGTCGAGATGCTCACGTTGCGGCGCACGTAGCACAACATGCGAGATGGAGCTGGTATCTCAGCTGGCAATCTGTTTTATTAAATTTGTTTGTGTTTTCAGGGAGCTTCTGAAAATGTGTGTGTGTGTGTGTGTGGGTGTGTGCGTGCGTGTGTTTAGTACTGAAAGGGATGTGTGTACGCATTACTGTACTGTTCGGTCAATCAGGCTACAAATCAGGGTGCGACTTAGCATGTGTAACCGCTTCATCCAAAACAACCGTTGACCTACCACAATGTTTTTTGTAATTTCGTGTGTCATATAATGTCCACTATAGCCTTGTTTGCACCAAGCGGTACAGTTGAGTTGAGATGAGTGATAAGGCTTGCTCTTCCACCTCTAGGTGTTCGTATTGTATGATGTAAATAGTAGTGGTGGACCGTCAGGGCAAGGTTTTCTCTGCGGGCCTAATCAATATCAGAGGCACTGCCCTATAATTACAACCTGAATTCTAATATTTGTAAATCAACATTGAAGGCCCAGGTACCAAATGCACGACCCGCTACTGATGAATAAGGTAGCATAAAATACAGCCGTACTAGTGTGGCTGCATGTAATTTGCCAATTAAAAGAAAATGAGAATGACACAGTGCAATGCAGTGTACGGGATGTGTAACAGAAACAAGCGTGCTGAGGTGTACCACTGCGGTAAGAAAAGTGAGATTGTTCGGTTCACATATTTTGGGGTATTTTAGCAGAGAAACACAATAAAATGTGTACTGTCTGGAAGAGAATAAAAACATACCGCTTAGTGATCAAAATATCAGAAGCACCGCTCGGTATGTTGCGGTGCATTTCTAGACATTAGGCCTAATGTATTGAACTTCATTTTGTAGTGGATTGGAGAGATGAGAGGGTGAAAATATGGGGTGAAATCAAAACAAACACATTGGTTGATCTAATTAAATATGGAGCATAGCACTGAATTAGATGGGAATGGTTGTCGGTTTTGGCACAGTAAGGTATCCCTCTGCATGATGGAAACACTGTTTTAGGACTGAGGCAAGACCAGCTGACACAGAACTGCACTCTCACCATTTCCTGCGTAAGGGCTAAAGCTGTTTTTTTTTTTTGGAGGGGGGGGGGGGGGGGCATTTGAAAAGATAAGGCCAGTGAGCTAATGCAGACATACTGCCGTAATCCATTTTTTTACCCCCCACTCCAGCAGCTTCCCTGCGCTTCTGCTGCATATCTGTGACAGATTAGGGCAGATCACAGAGGATTACCTCGACCAGACACAGCCTCAACAGGCCATAGACACCCACTTCTTTACCCCCTCACTCGAAGGGGGGGAAAGTAAGACGTGCATTTGAATTTCAAATTGAATAGATGAGCATATTGACAGTCAGACCAAAGTATATCTTCACGTGCTCCATGGAGCCACAAAGGGGGTTAACCTCCCAGTCCTTTGGGATGTTGCTGCAGAGTGAATATAGGTCAGACCTTGTTTTCGTTGCTATCTGCCTTTGATTGCGGGATAAAAAGGTGCCTACATCCTGCTGCTAATGATAATTTCTTTTTAAAAAACAGGGTCAGCATTCTGTAGCCATTGCCAAATATCAGTGAGAGCGAAATCATTACTGTATGTCTTTGTTCTGTTCTCAAAATCATCTCCAATTTAGCACAGTCTACTGGTCACTTGTGGTACAACATTTTTGGGGGAAGCGTGGGGGGGGGGTCTGTAAAGGGGAAGCATTCAGTCAAGGGGGTTTAATCTCATGGATTTGATGCGAGCGTGAGATAAATTGATTGTGATAGCTTGCTACTCTCAAATGTTGCTTTTGATCATTTTTAAAGGCAAACTTTTTACATTTGAAAGTCATTTAAAATGAAACTTTTGGTCCAACTTTCACAGAGCTGATCAAATCAGATCCAGGGAGGATATTTGACGTGCATCCATCAGACAAGAATAAATCATCAACAGCCTTCATCTTTTTGATCAAACACATTAGAGTATATACAGATTTTAATGTGTATCCAGTTTTTTTCCCCACAGAAACATGATGGGAACAGACATCACAATCAATTCCAGGGTCAGACAGTCACCATTGTAAAACTTTTCGACGTGACCTCGTCCATTATGGCGGTAGAAAATTCAATAAAGCAAAAAAAAAAAAAAATCTTTTAATGCTTGCTGAAGTGAGGCCTGGTGATATACATTATGGCATCTCTTCCCCTTGATGTCAAGCAAGACGTTTTGTGCGACTCTGGAGGCAGATGTTTTACATTTTTGGCCAGAATTTACGACAGGGGCATTGGAGCTCCCATTGTATCGACAATGTGTCGTTACCATTATGATCATATTTGAATCAACAAATATTTCTTTTCTTGCTTTAGGTCCCCTCTACACAACTTATATTACTTTTCCTAAATAGGGAGTCTCATTTTTTGTTTATTGCAGTTTGCTGAAGATTTAGAGTATGTAGTTGACCTGTTCCGAACTGATTTATTGGCACAAAGAAGCCCCTACGCACTCTTTAATTTGCACGTGAATGCCTGGGAGGTAAGGTGTGTGTGTGTGTGTGTGTGTGTGTGAGCGGGAGTGATGGAGCAGGTGTACAAGAGAGGGGGTGGTGTGCGTGTGTTTATGCATGCTTGCGGGGGCGGGGTGGGGTCGCAGACTGAGACCCCACCTGGACTCACAACAAGCGAGGACCCGGCCGGGGGATGCGGACGCTACATAACGCTCACTACAAAGGGGCCCGAGGCGGGGCGAGGTGCACGGAGGGCATAACAGCGCCAAAGTCCCATTGTTCTGTCCCCGTTTCATCTCTCCTCCTCTCCAAATATTTGGAGGAACAGTCTGAATAACCTGCTGGTATTGAGAATATTGCGCAGTGTATATTGTTGAAAGGAACTCCAGCAAACGCAGTTTTTGGCTCTTCAAAGACACTCGCTTTGTTTTGTTTGGGTTTTGTTCGCTCCTGTATTGAATTGTGTACCGGGATTTCGTGGATATCCCATTGTTCCAGGATTTGGGATTGTTGGACAGCAGAGCGCCCACTGGCTCATTTATTTTTATTGCATCATGTGACTCATTGTAATTGCAGCATGCTGGCTGAAACCAGGCAAAGATAAGAACGCCTGGTCCCAGTTTCTCACTGTCACTGCTGTTTTCTAGGGAGTTTTTGACTATCATTCATGCTGATTTAACACCTGAATGAAGGGGGCCCTCAGTTTGCGACTTATACGACTTGCGACATTTCAAGGTTACGGTCGTCAAGCAACACAAGAAGGTACGCGAAGTTACCGCAGTACAGCTTGTTTTTTGTTTGATTGCTTTAGATTTGTGGCTTAGAAGTTTTTTTTATACAAATATTTACTGTAGGTATGACATTTCGAGGTTAAGAATAATGTGCAATTAATTAGTTTGCATTACAAGAATGTGTCGTCACGTAGGTGCTTCTTTAAACAAAACTCTAATCATCAACAATTTATGTTTAAGGGTAATGTGAGATGAGTTTAGATATCATAGTTTGGGGTAAATTTCGGGTTTAAACTATTAATATGGACGGTTGTAAACATCTTGGGGGAGGCGTCAATTATTTGCAGATTTTCGCTATTTGTGGTGAGTCCCGGTCCCTACTGTACTGACCATTTGATTGTTTAGTATTTATGGCCTAGAAGTGTACTTCTGCGTTAGCGTGGGTTAGTGACGGACTCCAACTTGCATATAAATTCATGCTACGTCACCACCGTAAGAATGGAACTCCATTATAAATCCATTGTATAGAATACAAACCCACAGCTCGGAGTTCAGGCATGAATCATGTCATCACATGGGGAATGAGCATGAATCGCTGCATTTCAGCATCATGTTATAGGCTTGTTTGATGGTCCTTTCTTGGGGACCCCAACAGTGATTGGACCCTGAGGGTGCCCGGCGGCACGGTCCTGTTGCCCAGGTCTGAGTGACAGCTCTAATGAAGCCTGCCATCACAGGGCAAGGGACCACTTCGGAGCAGACGAGGAGGGAACTTCAATCGGCTTACGTGACGTCCGAGGAGTTTTGATTTCGCGGCAGTGGTGAAGGGGGTGGGGGAAAAAAAGAGGGGGGGACCCCTACGGGAGAAAGGCAGCCTCAGTCTGCCTTTGAATACTTCTCCATTTACCGCATGTCACTTCTCGGTGCGAAGAAGAGAGATGTTGGTGGAGGGGGGTGGATGTGAATTTTTCATAAGCAAAAACAAGAAACAGGAGTAAGATCCCACTCCTATGGGATTGGATCATATGAATGCAGAATTTGTCATATGAAATAGCTCTGGCAGTAACATTAACATTTATAGTTGTTTGTCGAGCAAAGTTTGGGTGATATACAGCAGCATGTTGGTGGTACTTTTAGTTGTGCATAACCCGCTCTCCGACCAGAACACACCATGAACATGAACTGGTCCAACCCTTAGTGGTTAGATAGTCAATTGATTAAGATTGACTATATGTTTTGATCTTTTGTCTTGTCTTCTGGCCTTATGGATACCATAATGTGTTTGCACGTGACGAAATGAAGCAAACTACACAATCACAAAGGTGTATTAGTGTATAATCAATCCATTTCATATCAACTTAAGTGACTAAAATGCAGACCTGCAGAAACTAAAAGTGCCTTGCAAGTGAAATCAGTCAACTTGAAGTTGGAGACACATAAAGTTGGTTCTTGAGAGTAAAAAATTCTTGGGTCCATTTGCTTGACTTCAATTACGCTTACTGAACAAATTAGCTTTAACTCGCTCACAAGATACCAGTATCTCTTTCACACATGTTCCTAGGGCCGATTGGAGGCGCGCTGAAGAGCAGCCCAACCTCAGAAGACTCATTGCCACTTTGTTCTATTATTCACCATCTCTGGCTTCAGAACTTTCTGGCATCTCCATGGGGTTGCGTTCAAGATCCTGACGGGAAGACTGATGTGCCGCCGAGGGCCTGTTTATGCCCTGACTTGGACCATACAGCCTACTGGAGTGTACAACCACTCCCTTCGCTTCCACACACATCATGAGTGGCATCAAAAATAAATCAAAAACAGACTAACACAAGTGCCGTTTGTTAATCGCATGTTCTCTGGTGCGTTTTTGGAAACTTGTTACTAAATAAGGCACTGACATTTCTGTGGGCAGCCTTTCCTAAATCCGTGACTCACACAAACAAATGACTCGACTTCACTTTTGTTCTTCTCATTCAGCATGTGTCTAATGGTCGTCACCAGTATGACACGCTCAGAATGCTCATTTGTACCCGCATAAATAGTCGTTTGAAAGATAAAAGCAAACATGTTTGTTTTTTTGTTTGTGTTTTTTAAGCTCGCCTCGGCTCCCCAAAGGCATTTAGAGCACTTTGGTAATAAGGCGCAGGGTTTAGCAGTAGCGGGGAAGAGCAGAGGATGCTTTGATGTACTCTTAGATGAAGTGAAGTCTACAGCGATGTCTACAAAAATACATGCAGCTAGACTAGACGGGCTCCTCTCAGCTGGCCCGTCCTCTCTGGTCCCAAGCCAGCATGAAAGACAGCAGCGGGAGGGCTTGTATGGACCTTGTCGACAGCCTCACATAAACATTCCCCCCGCAGAAACGCCAACCCGGGAGACTGATTTTTTTTCATGATCGTGTCAGAAATTTCCCTCAACGCAACCCAAACTAAACTTTTTAAAGATTATGCTTTGATACACTGCTTGTCTTAAAAGAGATTCAGCAAGAAGGCAACACTCCGAAGAACAAATGCTGCACCAGTGACTTGACACCATGTCAGTGTATGATTGAAGTTTCTATAGCGTGTTGTTGTTCTAATGTGTTACTTTCATTGCAATGTTGGTTTTTGTATTTCAACTGTAGGTTTCGGTACAATAAGAAAACCACTTCATGTGTTTTACATCTTGAATATATCAAAACGTAAGTAAAGGTGG
The DNA here is from genome assembly GCF_024500385.1 of Phyllopteryx taeniolatus. Classification (NCBI taxonomy): domain Eukaryota; kingdom Metazoa; phylum Chordata; class Actinopteri; order Syngnathiformes; family Syngnathidae; genus Phyllopteryx; species Phyllopteryx taeniolatus. The sequence continues at coordinate 24,038,237 of NC_084505.1, forward strand.
AAGACAAATCTCCTTTTTTTTTAAAAGAAAATACTGATTGAAAGGTTGTGACTATCGTGACGTTCTGAAATCAAATCTAGACTCTGGCCTTCCTGTGTGGAATTTGCATGTTCTCCCCGTGCTTGTATGGATTTTCTCTGGGTGCTCAAACTTCCTCCCACATTCAAAATACAGGTACATGGTAAGTTCAGTGACGACTTTAAATTGTCAATAGACTGAATGGTTGTTTTTCTACTGTATATTTAACCTGCGATTGACTGCTGACCAATTCAGGGTGTACCACCACCTCTTGTCCAAAGTCAGCTGCATAGGCTACAGTTCACCCACAGCTTAAACAAGAACAAGAGGTATAGGAAATGGATGGATGTTGTGACTATTACGCTTCCTTCTTTGAGTGTTCCTACAATGTATGAATCATCTCATCTAAACAAAGTATGGGATTCCAGATTGGCCTTGCAGAGTTGCAGATAAAGCAGTTGGTGAGGGGATGCTGACCTCTACTGGCCAGCCAAGTGATACTTCAGAACCAACAAGGACCACTGTACACCTTGTGCACTTTGATATTAAAGGTCTCTGTATACCAATATTAATAATGTTACATTCCTGTAAGCATATCAACAAACATTTCCTATTAAGGTGACTTATACAGTGTTTGTTTGAGGCTGAGATTTGTCAATTAAAGACTGTTTTCTACGCGCTGTATCCCTTAAGGGGGAACTAAACGCAATATGTCCAAACTTTATATTCTAAATGTGCGTATCTTGTTAATCAGCGGCTGTTTACTTAAATCTACAAAGTATTTATTGTAAAAAAGACATTGCATCTGCCTTTCTGCAATCGTTCAAGGGGGTGGCCATTTTTAGGTCTATTCACTCTCGCTAGAGTGCGAAGATGCAGCTTTATTTACCAAGAAAGCCATACAGAGTTAGTAAATATTCAGCAAAAACAAGCTACATATTGTCACTGTCGGGCAGAATACTCACATCGCCAATATCACTACTTTTCAGGAATTAAAGAAACGCTATCTTGCATGAGTTACCAAACACCACATAATTCGACCTTATATTGCTATCACATACCGTTGCGCATCAACATCAACACCACCCCAAAATCATATTCAATTGCTAATTCATCCATCCCTCCATCCATCCATTTTCTGAGCCGCTTCTCCTCACTAGGGTCGCAGGCGTGCTGGACCCTATGCTAATTCAGTACGCTTAAAAAAATAATAAATAAAATGCTGCTGGTAATTCACCAGTATGATGCACTAACTAAAAGGAAATTACCTATATGGTTGACACAGTTTCTACAGCAAGGAATTACAGCAATCCATTTTTGACAAAACAGGCTTTGTCAAATGTATCTAACTATTTCCACACAATTGTCTAAAAAAAAAAAAAAAAAAAACATGCGACTCTCATTCTTGCAGGGAAATTTATGCCACAGAGTGAGGGAGGTGGCGGAGTTTTAAGTCACTTCTCAGTCAGTTTAGTGTTCAACTGCGATAACAGATTTGTTCTCAAGCTATTTTCAACATTTTAAATTGGTTAATAATGTCAATTTACTATAGATTGCTTTAAAGCAGTGTTTATTTCGGGATTACTAATGTTAACAAATCAGACATTGACATGCAGCAAAAAGATATTTTCTTGTTATTGTAGTTGTAAATATTCTCTTTGCATAAGTTGACAAGCTCTACTGTATGTATATAATTGTTTTTTTTTTTCTTAAATTGTAGTAGCTGTCAGGGACGTCACATGCATGGGGGATGTAAGTGTTGCAACCCTACCACTTTTTTGACCCCCCCCCCCCAACCTTATTATTACTTTTTTTTAATAGTGTTGCAGCCGTGTCAAAGGTCATTTTTAGTATATGGCACAGGCTGCTAAAAAGTGGACGGTGCGGTGGACTTTGGAAAACCCTGCTCTAAACAATGGCAGCACATAGTGTTTCTTTACAGAGTTACATTGCCAACTACATTTTAACTTGTTTTTGCAGCTTTGTGAATGGGAATCTTTTTGACAACGTTATCTTTGGGTGTGAAGCATTTAAAAAATCTAAATGTACCTTAAAGCAAACACATCCAGCTTTTTGCTCTTTTGGCCACCTTTAAAATGTACATTACACAATGTCATTAAGCAACACTTAATAAGGAACTCATGATAACACCCGTTACTATATTATGAGATGATTCATTCGATTTCACATAAAGGCCCGTCGCCAACATCCTGCTTTTGAAGTATCCACAATTCAAACAGATGCTGAGTTAACACTGCGGGTCCAAGCCCTGTGAATTATATATGGATTAATTATCAATAAATAATAACAAACAAGCTCATGGGAGATGCGGTCTGGTCAATTAGAAGAGAAATGAAGGCGAAAGACTCAGCAGCCGATCGCATACACGTCTCATCGTTATCAGCGTCCTGGCCGACACAATTACCACAACACCGCCCTCATCCGCCACTTCAAACGGAAGATGGACCCACATACTTCCACACTTTCGATTACATCTTCTCCATCAACACACACACAAACACATACAGCATACAATGTAATGATATACACGACTATTTTACTTTTTAAAGAGACAATCATATCAGATACAAAGCATACTGTATCAAACTTCAAATGTATTTCTCAATCTACAAAGCACATTATTCTCTGAGACATCTATTCTTCTCTACTCACCTTCTTCTTGCAGGAGCCGTATGCTTTTGTTTCACAATTTAAAACAGTTCCCTGATGTCTTATTAGTATGACTGTGATATTCTTTTGTCAAAATATCCCCCAAAAAATCAATAATTATAGCACTTTTTACCCTCTTTTTGGACGCTCTCTAAAATTATCCTGTTTTGCGGGTACAGTCCTGTCTCATGTAAATGAGCCACTGTTCATCACGCCATCCTCTATTTGGAGATGCATTTCCCCACAGCTCTCGTTACCATGACAACTGTGGGGGAAAAGTAGAGGATTGTGATGAGGCGGGTGGCCCAAAGCGTGAAGGAAAAAAGCAAGCCCGCATCGAGACAATAAAAGAATTGACAGTATTTTCACTCGTCGAGGCAGCACTTCATCGCCAAGCCCCTGGCTTACCATTGTCAATTAACGGCTCCGTACATGTGGCGCATGGAGTGCCAAACACAAATGCCGCCCCTCTGTCGTCACCTTCATCAAACCATTCCAGTATGTGCCCCTTATCAAAAGCTAATGCTTATAACACTGTGAGCTAATGCTAATCTGTGAGAATAGCAGCTCTGCTTATGTTTTGACTTTGATGTGATAGTGTTAATATAGAGTCTGGCTGGTGCTGGAAAATGGCTCTGGATCTTCACTGTGCATAGCTTTCAAGTCATGGGGGTAAAAACTCGGTGTGGGGGCGGCTATTATGTAAAGCAGACAAATTCCGATGTCACAGTCTGGCAAGACTCACATTTTCGGAAATTGGCTGCTCACAAAATATTTATTTGGCTGTTTGATTTCACACTTGATGGGCGGGCAAGCACTCCGGAGTCATAACTATTTATATTAAAAGTCAACATTCCTTTATATAGCCCCGTTGACAACACTTTTTGAGGATGCTTTCTCTTTGAGAATCAGTGCCGCAAAAAAGCCAAAGAAAAACACACCTGTCAGCCGTTCAAACTCCAAGGTTTTGTGACTTTAGAGGCATTAATTTTGGTTCTCAAATTTACAACCCCAGGGGCGTTCCACTCAGAGGTTCCATTTATAATTTCAAGCACTTTATCAATTATCAAACCACTTAAAACAAGTACATACAGATACACCCCGTACCCTGTTTAGGGTCACAGGAAGCTGGACATAGGGTCCAGCTGACTTGGGGGTGAAAGGCACACTACACCCTGGACTGGTCACCAGTCAATCACAGGGCACATATAAAGACAAACAACCTTTCACACATTCATATCGCCACTGAGTGGGAATTGAACCCACGCTGCCTGCATGGACGTCAGGAAAATGAAACAGTAACACAATCAGTCACTCTACATTAAAAAGCAATGTGTTTAGAAAAAATTCAAATACCGCAGGCAGCCCTGGTTGGTTTATAGCAGGACTTTATGCTTTATAAAATACAGTGTTTTATCTTTGTAAACTTGATTTTTACAGTTACTTTAAAGCTATTTGGAGGTGACAACTATGTTGGAACTGGACTCTGTACAGACATACACAAGAAAGAGTCTATGTTATTAATAGTAAAATTATTTTTGCAAATATTAATGTTACCACCACCACCACCTATTAAACGTTAATAAAAGTATTTCAGTGTGAGTTTCTTTATCATTAATCCATGAGCACAAGGTGGCAGCATAAGCACAAATTCCTGAACAGAGACAGTCTTTCAAGCTGTCGAGGCCAAATAAATAGCACTAACCTAGCAACATGAAAAAAATAATGCTCGTGCACAATTTTGTTGATGTAATTAACTTAACTTATCAGAAAAAAATACTTGCCATAAATAAGTGGAGTGAGCTACATTAGAGAAACCAATTCAGCCTGCCTCAGACAGCTCAGGGCCAATGTGCTGAATAAATCTGACATCCTATCTGAAACTCAAGAAAGAGTCAGCCTCTGTGAGAGCCAGCTGCTTGTGATGCTCATACTGATAAGATGTTGTTTTGCTAAATTGAGTCATGTAATAGTATGCTATACTCTGAATGAAGAAATGAAAAAATTAGAACGTGAGCTCCCAAAAATGTGGGGAAATGTAAAATGTAAACAGCTTGCCTTAGCATATCGATCGAATACAGGCTTCCTTACAATTCTCTGTGGGAGTATTGATGACTCGGCAGTCTGGCTGGCTGCAATTCGTTGCTCTGTACATGAACAAGCATAGGAAGGGAGACAAATGTTCAGACATCATATCCAAACAGTTATGTATATGCAGACAGATTGGTTTTGAGAGTGTGACATTTACGTTGGCATTGCTAATTACAGCGGGTGCTATTTGGTGACAGGGCACTCCGGACGGAGTGAGTGACATTAGCAAATTACTCACCCTCCGCCGACTGCACGGCAAAGGGTTATTGATTAAAGTAGAGGCAAAAATCTTGTAAGGTTTGCAAGGACAGGGTAAGAAAGAAAAAAAAAAACAACTCTGGTCATCAATCAGACTGATTAAAAGTAATGACGCACACACTAATGCACTTCTTTCCACCCTCATTAATCTATACTGAGTACCACAGAAAATGAAGACTATATTCTACATGTTGTGTTCAATCCTCAAAAAGCAGGAATTATTGTGTCTGATGGGACTAAACATGGGAATTACCTTTTGCAAGATGTAATCAGTGAGGTAAAGGAAGCATATGCATTTTTTTTTCACAATTTAAAACAGTTCCTATAGGTATCTTGAAAACATTTCTGACAGGCATTCGTAAAAATACCCCAAATTTGTTACCATGACAATCAGGACCAGAGCCTGAGTGTTGCGACTCGAGTAGCTTCTACTATTTATTAGCCCATAGTGTGGTGGGAAAAGTGATGATAAGCACATTTTTAGTCAAGGAGGCAGTAATTCGTACACTATGCTGTGTGTCTGTTGCGTATTGACACGTCACCAAGCACAAATAACCAAAACTGGATTTTTGTCGACAACAATCAAGTATTTACAGGTTATTAGAAGTCAACACAATCACCTAACACTAATCTATGAATTCAACAAAACTCAATCCAGCTCTGCTTACCCTTTGGCTTTGACATGATAGCAGAGGGGTCACACTTGTGGGTGCTTCTGCATGATTGTTTTTCAGAGCGTGTAGTCTTGCCGTTGCTAGAAAGTGGCTTCGGATCTTCGCCCAGCCTAGCTGATCATGTCATTGGATGACAACAAAAGATTTACTTAGTTGTATAATTTCACACTTGATGGAAGTGTAGCCACTCCAGAGACCCAACTATTTGTATACAAGCGATCCAAAAGTCAATTTTCCATAATGACCCATTTCACTATAAAATGCAACTACCAAAGAGCAGTTAAATAATTTATTTCAACAATCCTCACGGAAATATCAAGAGAAAATACATTTTTACAAGCTAGAATATCTCAAATCGAATTACCATTTAGGGTCAATGAGTAACATGCAATATGGCCGACTAGCATCTCTTCCTGTGTACAACTCGACGCAACTCGTAGCAACGTGACAAGGGAAGGAAGGTAGAAAGGAAGAGGGAAGAAAGGAAAGAGGTAATGAGAGCAGAAAAGCAGGTTTTAGCAACGGAAGGTTGTAGGATGCATGAATAAAAAGCGGGTTTGAGGGAAGGACGGCAGAAAGCGGGAAGGAAGGAATGATGGAAGAAAAGTAGGTCTATGCAACCAACACAAGGAAGGCTGTAAGGATGTATGAATTTGATTTGTTACTTAATTCAGAAAAACAGACGCCATTTTCGCACCGGATTTCGGGCACGTGAATTTAGCGGAGGTCAACACAAATCGCGTTTTCTCATTGTTTTGCGCAAGTTAATACTCGTTCTTTTCAGATTACATTGTTGGGAAATCCCTCTACCACCCGTTTTTGTTTTTTTTTCTTTCAGATTCGGTTGAGATTTTCTGTGGTACGGACAAAGATGCAAATGTCTCTCGATTTCAGCGTCGAAAATCACATGCTCATAGGATTCTGTGATGATAGAAAACGTTATGGTGGTGATTCACTATTATTCTTCTTCTTTTCTGTTAATTTTGAAGTAATTCTCATTATTTGCTTGCTCTCAGTTTGATCATCAAAATGAGATGCTCAAATGGGTCAAAAACTGGAAAATGGCCTGTTTAAACGTCCCATTCTCAACTAATAAGACTAACATCCGGGTATTTTTTTCTACCAAAGGGTCTTGGTCACAAGTTTGCTAATTATTTTCATTGATTTCTGGGCAGAACATTTGGGCAAATTTTCGACATAAAAAGTGGCATAAAAGCCTTAATCCTTATCCAATTCTTACAAACCAGGGCTCATTTTATTCATGTAACACTTTATCCAATGATATTGTCTATTTTGATATGAACATATTTGCAAATTCTAGTAACATACCTACATGAAGCTCGTTTGGGGGAAGGTAGGTTGAAGAGGAAGAAAGTAGTATAATGGTGGTCAGGAAGGAAAAGATTCCAAAAACTATACATGTAATAAAACTTAAAAACTCACTAAAATGTGTGTTTAACATAAGCTCATTTTCAAGTCTAAATGTTGAATTTCTGACCATTTCTTTTAATTTACAACTTAAGTTTGTAACATCGTCTTTCTTTTCAATTTCATTTAAATTTTCTAAACTGACTATGTTTAGTAGGTAGCTGCTTTGAGCGTATGATGAAATGCTCACCGTGTAACAGTTGCCTTGCTAGCGATTAGCAATTAGCATGTCTGCTACTTCGGCCCAAAAATGACCCCAGTAAAAAAAAAAAGAAAATGACGGCTTTCACGTTCAAAACATGGGAGTTTGGCCGCTCACTTCTCCTCCCTGCCGGTTGTTTTGTGCAAAAACAAGCAGCCAAGTGGAGTCAAAAGAGGGAGGGGAGGTCGGCGAAGAGGAAATGCGGTTCAAACTGGGCTGCGTCTTCTTCTAACTATCCACACCCGCCACGCATATTTGGACTTGGGAGAGGGGCGAATTGTTCGCTTTTTGTGTCATTTTGCACACTATTAAGCTACCTTTGTTGGCTCTGGGCAAGGTGTGTGGTTTAGTTTCCGATCGGAATGCCCCGACTAGGCTGTTAAACACTGGACGCCTGATAATGGCTTCGACGCGGATAGTCGGCAAAGTTGCTGGGAGACTTTTGGCAAGTCTCGGAGCTCGTCGGCCCGCTTTTCAGGCGCCGCGCCCGGCGACATGTCTTCGCAAGGTAAACGGCGATTTATTCCCCCCACCCCACCCCGCATGATTGTCACGACGCTCACAAGTTTCTAAAACGGAAATGTGTTACTTTCACTGTTTTTAAAAACAAACAATATAGGGGCTGCGAGTTGAGCGCAAAGCACGGTTGAGTTTAGGAGTGCAAACTTGAGTGTGGTTGTCAAAAAGCGACTAATTATTGTTTCAATCGAAACTAAACTTCCTCCTCGGTTGAGACTAAATAACATCAGTTTGACATGTAGTAGGGACCGTCTCAAAGGTGCAGCACCGAAAGTTTTTTTTGCCCTTTTAATTAATACTGTGATTTAAAGATCCCTAAAGTTTAAACTATATACTACCATATATTTTTTTTGCACACCACAGAGATAATCAAATTTGTCTGAGGGATTGTTGCTAGTAAAATAAATTTAATAAAAATCACACAGACACCTGTCCCACGACAGAATGCATATTAATAGTTTTTGCTACTAGGTAATGTAGTTTTTGAAAATACTTTTTTTTTTTTTTAATTCATTGTTGTTGTTCACTGCTTTTGTTTATTTTTGTCAGGCTGGAATATTCAGTGCATTTTATACAATGTAGCCTACCCCGTCACTTATTTTGCATCCATTCATTTTCTTCACCGCTTATCCAGTTAAGCTGACTTCAGGCAAAAGGCGGGCTACACAGTGGATTGGTCGCCATTCAATCACAGGGCACATATAGCGACAGACAACCATATACACTCCCTTTCACACTGCCACTGAGTGTGAGATGAACCCATGCTGTGTGGATCGAAATCAGGGGAAAATGTACTGCTACACCATCAGTAACTCACTTTATTTTGTTATATTCAACTATTTTTTTTTAAATATATTTTTGTCTGCAGGACTTGAACTGTCTCCAAAGCCTAAAAGAAAGATGAGCCACTGCTGCATTGTGCATCAGTTAAATACTGACTTTGGAAACTAGTTTTGCACTGTTTTTTTTTTTTTTTTTACCTATGCTCAGCTATTTGCTGAAAAACTCACCTATTCACAAATTTTTTTGCTCTTCCTCTAACGCCCTAAGATGCTACAAGATGGTGCCATGGCTAATAGGAAAGTAGTCATTGGTGTCAAGGAAGTATTGCTTAAGTGATACATCTCTACTCTTATATGTCAGGGAGGAGCTAAGTTTAGCCTGGGTTGTGAGTCAGTGGAAGTTAGAGTTTTTGCCGCACGTGCATGAACATTTCTTAATCAAATAATCTACAGTATTAGCCATTTATTTTTAAGGGTAATATTTGTAAGATCATGTTTTTGAAATGATATGAAAGTGCTTTGAGATCAATGTTTGTGGTTATATTTGTGGTTTACCCGATTATTATAGGCAATTATAACACTAATTTGTGGCTGAGCTCAGTCCCTATACACGGCAGTTTACTGTAGTGTTGATTTTTTTTATTTTTTTAAAATGATCATTTAATAGGCTCTACTGGACCACAATATTGGAAAGCGCATCCACATTTATGCCTTGCCTCTGAAGCATTATTATACTAGCAGCTTTTTCATCTTCTGTTCATGGACGGCAAACAGAACCCAATAAATTATTCAAGTCCATTACTACGGTCTGCAGAGGTTTTCGTAGTGTATACATGTCCACCTGACTGATCATTACGTCATACACAAGCTCATCACAGCAGTGCTCACTCGATTACGTCTCCGTCCGAGCCCTCGTCTTGGAAGACAAACCGCAATTCCGGCTCCAAAGTGTGCTTTTAAACAATAATGAATGGTCTGCCTTGCCCACTATAGTTCCCCGGATAACACTGCATTGCCACAGCAGCGCGTTCAAGCGGCGTACGTCTCCATATGCAGGTGAATATAGTTAGATGCAAAAGAGAGGGGGCAAGCACGACAGAAAGTGACTCCCACGTGGTGTCAGACCATCCTCTAGTCTCTGATTTATAGCTCAGCTGTTAAAAGTGCCATCTTTTTACTAGCCGTTGATCATCCATGACCATCAGCACAGAGAAGGACGGGGGTACAAAATCTATCGTCAGTAATGGCGTACCGGTTGAGGGTGCTGGAAAGAAGCTAAGTGTGCATTCTATTAAGATTCACTCTCGCCTTTCAGATTGATTAAGCTGAGCCGGTACGTTCGTTCCAGGACACTGGGCGCGACCTCTGATTCACTCGTAAATGTGTACACTTTTTTTCCCCCATAGAAAATAATTGAAATACTCCCTTCTAGGGTCAAACTTGGACAAGTATAAAACCTTCATCAACTGTGCAGACAATGTTTTAAGTCACATTTTAACTAACAAGTGTAAAAAAAAAGATGTTTTAGTGCTGTATACTAAGACTACTACAGGGATGTCATGTTAAAAGGTGTTTGTAATTTCCCCCAAAAAATTCATATACGTTCACTATTTGTATTGCCTAAGAGTAGAATAGCCTCTCTGGCCCCATCTAATGCCTCTAATTTCATTTTAGAGGAGTGATGTAAGGCTACATTCAGCTTTTGCGAGCAGCTTGAAAGCTTCTTACTCCACCTTTTAAGGAAGTAAATATATAGAGGCTTGCTGAAAGTGATTTGATGTCATGTATGACTGTAAAGAATATTTAAAAAAATGCAGTGCAAGTATAAAAATAGGTTATCTTAAACAGTAAATTGTTTACTCGCTCACCATTTAAAGGATACATATGCATTTGTCAAAAGACCACAAGGATCAAGAATTATAGAACACTTTTCACCCACATTTAAAGCGATGCTGAATTCGGCCTGTTTTGAGGGGGTGGTCCTGTGTCATGCAAATAAGCCAATGTCTTTTGTTACCATGACGACTAGGGAGTGGCTGCTTGTTGTGCCCGGGGTCTGAAAAAGTGAAAGTGAACTGCAAAGTGTGCATGAGCCTCCATTGAAAACAGAAGTATGGATTGTTGTTTTTTTTCCCACTTGTGGAGGCAGCACTTCAACACCAAGACGCCCAAATACAATTACAATTAGTGTGCATATCCTAGCATGGGAAACCTGCAGCGGACATTTTGTTAAACACAAATATCTCTGTTGAGGTGAGTCTCTTCACGTAAGGACTAATTTGTGGTGTGCTTTCTTTTTGTAGATTATTATGTGGACGTTAAGTTTCATTTCTTATAGTTATCGTCTCATTTTTCCTCGTTGCCATTTCTGGCTTGACAAAAAAGCAAGACACACTTGTGGAATTAATCCTTATGTCAGAGTCTCTCGTGACGTCATGCATGATGACAGTTAAACCATTTTCCAGCAAATTCCAAATGACGTTACCTTTTAGAGGTGTCACTTCTTGACAGTAAACCGCTGCTATTCGCAGAGATAGGGACTGCCCCTTGCCACGACTAGCGCAAATCAACAAATAACTTGCGCTCCCCCTGAAAGGGGTTTATAATTTCGTATAGATGCCACAAGATGGCGGAAATGCACTTAAAACAGAATGATCGTAAACTTGCCTAACGCACGTTACTAGTGCGTTACTTGCCTAACACACTAGCACAAACTGACGCACTAGCACAAACTGACATGACATCATGTGGGATGCAAATAAATATGCGCAATAGCACTTGACATAAATGGCATTAAAGGAAACACACAGCAAATATTTTTTTGGATTACATGATGGTTTTTAACCATCATGTAATCAACCTGCAGCTTGCTAGTTAACACAGCATACATGGGGAGCTCGCTATACTGGTTTCCGCGTTTGGTCATGTGACATTGACAATGCAAGAGCGAGAGACGTGTGACGTTAATTTTATACGACAGCAGAGGGTGATATTGACCAACATAGCTGATCCCTGGGGTAGGTAAAAAGTGATGTATTTATCGATTTAATTTTTATTCCACGAATACAATATTAATCAGCATATCATGTTTACAATAGTGGGGGCATATACTAGAGGCTAACATTTTTCGGGATTGCCACCTGCACCTGCGGGTCCCTCCGGATTCCCGCGGGATGGGACTGAATTTCACTATTAAACACTGGATGGGGCAGGACGGGGAGCAAACATCACCGGGAGCAGCAGGAGTGGGAACGAAAGTCACCGGAGTTGGTGGGAGCGGGAACTACGACAACAAAGTCACTGGGAATGGAAAGCATGACTGGAGTAGAAACCAGGATTTTCGTGGTAATCTCTAATATTTTGCCTCAGGATTGGGTGTGAATGGGATCAATATCTGTGAGAGTGGGAGTCAAAATCCACTCCTATGTCAGCCTCTATCTAGCATGTACAACATATTTTGGTGTGTGTGTCCCGCCCCCATTTTCCTCCCCTTTACGTAATTGAACTCACCTTTTGGCATTTACACACAATAATAAATGTTTGCTGTTGTACCTGCAAAGTAGACTACACCGTAGACTATTATTAGTAGCTAAATCGGGAGAGAAGCAGAAACAAACATTCACTTTTGACGGTACACAAAGTGCATTCAAAGACCAAAGACAAATCAGGACCTCTCAAACGCAGATGAAGAAACACTATCAATGAGTTAAACCAAAAACAACACTAAGATTCCACCAGATAGTGCCAAAGTCAATGTTATTGCTTTGGGATGCACACAAAAACAGTGACAAAATTTTCTACGAATAACAGGATAGGTTCCCCAAAAAATCCACAAATTAGTAAATCACTGAACCGCAAATATGCAGGAGTTCACTGTATGTGCATCATATAAACACCCATCTACCCTGAAGACATCTCTGTTGCAGACAATTTTTGCAACCCTTGTAACCACGAGATTAAAGCCGGTGTGTAATTCCTTAAATCCAGATTGACCGTATCAATTTCCCACCTCTTCAATAAGTGGCATGTTATAGATAAATGGCCACTATAACCTGTAGTGATAGAGCTGTTAATCGACAGACTGCTGCATCACACAGTTGCCACATCCCATTCAGGGTAGTTGAATTTAACTTTTTACACCTCCAGTTTACTTGCCGTTACATAGGTTTAAGACCATTTTCTCTTTTATTCCTGAAATGGTGATAAATTCCGTAAGCAGAAGTAACTTGTGAAAGGAGCCTGACGCTCCATTGAGAGCCAACAGCAGGAGTCATCTTTTCCTATAAAACACCACAAGTATAATAATGCTAATAAAATTATTACGGTTATCAGCATTATCACCATATCACTAAAAGAAATGCAGACAAGAAAAAAAGTGTCTCAGGCAGGAGACTCCGGTCCATTTGGATCAGAACCTCCCGCCACATGAATAGCTTCTTCCTCTCTGCCATCAGACTCATGAACACTACAGTGCTGTGAAAAAGTAATGGGCCCCCTCCTCAAATTCTTATAGTTTTGCATAGTTTCCCCACTTTAGTGTTTAAGATTATCAAACAAATGTAAATACCAGACAAAGACAACCCAAGGGAACTTACACCCAAGCCTGATTACCTCCAGACCTGTTCAATCAAGAAATCACTGAAACAGAACCTGTTGGACTAAAAAAAAAAGTGACAAAAATGACACGATCCAAACCAATTCAAGAAAAGTCAAAAAATAAAGTAATTGACATCTATCAGTCTGGAAAGGGTTACAAAGCCATTTCTAAAGCTTTAGGATTCCAGCGAACCATAGGGGGAGCCATTAACCTCGAATGGAGAAATGGAGAAACAGTGGTGAACCTTTCCAGGATTGGCCAGCCTACAAAGAGTACCCGAAGCGAACGGCAATGACTCATCCAGGAAGCCACAAAGCAACTCAGAACATTTTCTAAAGAACTGTAGGCCTCCCTTGCCTAGGTTAAGGTCAGTGTTCATGACACAAGAATAAGAAAGAGACTGGGGGAAAATGGCATCCGAAGCAGAATTCCAAGGCAAAAACCACTGCTGACCAAAAAGAACATAAAGGGTCATGTTACTTTTGCAAAAAAACCATCTGAATGATTCCCAAGACTTTTGGGAGAATACTATATGGACTGACGAGATGAAAGTTGAGCTTTGTGGAAGGTGTGTGTCTCGTTACATCTGGTGTAAATGGAGCACAGCATTTCAGAAAAAGAACAACCTTCCAACAGTCAAACATGGTGGTGGTAGTGTGACGGTGTTGGGCTGCTTTGTTCCTTAAGGACCAGGACCATGTCCATGCTTGAAAACCCTAAATGTTTGCTGAATTCAAACAATTCTGCAAGGAAGAGTGGACCAAAATATCCACAGAGATGTGAAAGACTCATTACCGGTTATAGAAAATGCTTAATTGCAGTTGTTGCTGCTAATGATGGCCCAACCACTTATTAGGTTTAGGGGGCAATTGCTTTTTCCTCACAGGGCCAGGTAACTGAATCATTTGTTTTCCTTAATAAATGAAATCACAATTTCAAAAGAGCATTTTAAATCACTTGAGTTAGATTTACATTTACATTACATTTATTTTATGATCTTAAACATTAAAGTGGGGAAACCATGCAAAAATAAAAGAATTTGAGAGGGGCAAATACGTTTTCACCGCACTGTAATTCACCATTATAATTTCACACCTACACTTGATTTCTATTCCACACTCTTGATGCTCATTTCAGTTTATTTTCCTTCTTGTTAGTCTATTTATATTTGAACTTTTATTATCAACTGTTTCGTATTGCACCATGGGTTCGAGAAGAATTCCTTGTTGTGAAAGTACCTTTCACTGAAGCAGTAGCTCTCAGTTTCAAGGTTTGTGAGTACAACATCTCTCCCTCTCGTGTGAGTTTGATTGATTGTTGTTTATTTGGGTTAGGTTCATCATTAAACAATACCAAATAAACAACAATAGCGCCAACTACCGCCAAGGTAGTATTGCCTGAAGTATTGGTGGCTGGTATCGGCAAGCCTTCACGCATACCCGATACCTTGAAAATAAGGCCAGTATCGGTACTTGCTCATTCCTAATTATTGTTCCTCCTAAGACTGTATTTCCGGTTTCCCAAAGTGTACCAGCTGTTACATCTGGAGTGGTGTTGGTCTTGAGAAAGGTTGGTTGGTAACACTTAGTAAGTGGTTACATTTGGGTCTTTGAGAAGAGAAAAAATGTAAGCGCCATCAGGGTTTGGGTTGAGGTTTGCTTCCTGTTGCTAATTAAGCGATATGGGGCATGGTCTGACCTAATACTGTGGATGTTGGTCTCTGTTATGCTATGAGTGTAAAAATCATGTTATTCTAGTTGGTTCTTATACTTTTATCTAGCTGTATTTCCCCTCCGAAGATGCTAGGATCATGGACTGGAGAACAAGACAAACTCTGCGCTCCCTACACTTCATCACAATGACAGCTGTGAATAATTGAATTTTCTTCCATAGTGGCTGTCTTTTTGTTTTCCCCTCAAGCCTTTTGGGCGTTCCAGCCTGCTTATTTTCTACTTCCTGCGAGATACACCAGCCATGTGATAATCACCGCCTGTATCAAAATACGCTGAGCGGTGTAGCTCCACACTTAGAATACCGATGCTCGGCTGTGACGGGATTCATCAAGCGGTCGAGCTGCAGGGAAAATGAGACTGCTTGTCGCCGCGCTCACCATTACCAATCATTCAGGCAGGACGCAGGGGCCTACTTCATTTAGCGCTACCAGAAGGCATTTTGTCAGTTTTCGGCCTTGACTGCATGCCATAAATAGGAAAACGCGTGGCTCCGGGGGCCAGAGGGATATCAGCTGAAGGTTTAATGTGATCATGTTGAGCAAGTGTGCAGCTTTAAAATGGATTCCAAACTCTGCAGTGTTAATTAAAAAAAAAAAAAAAACTCCTCCTTTCTGCGGCGTGGAGAATCACATGACCAGGCAGACCCCATATGTTGCTTGTTCAGTCTTGTTTACATTTTATCCTGAGGTGTAACACTTTCTTTTACAGTCAGTGGCCACTTCATTGTGTACACGATCAATGATCTTCATTACAAACAGCTTTTTGTTGTTGTTTTGGTTACATACTGTTGTACGTTTACTACTTTTGATTGTCGTTTGTATTTGTACCTAATTGTAATTGTTTTTCCTCTGACACCTTCTTTTTTTTGAGGTTTTGATTTTTCTCTGCGGAATGTTTGTGATCTAATGAATAACTGTACATTTCTTAATATTTATGAAGAGAACGGGTAATCCTTGTTCTCAATTTAGGCAGCTCTCAGTGAAGTAAATGCTGGTCTTGTTCAACGTGCCCTCCCTTTTATTTCCGCCCACTTGAAGGCAGTACAAACAAGTGAATAAGCACACCTCTAAGTTTAATAATGCATTATTAGCAGAACCTCTAAAGTTGAACACAGTCCATTTTGTTTAATCTCCAATTTGTCCGGATTTGACATTTTTCCCCTCAACTCGGAAATAATGGAAATAGAAATGATCCGTTGGTCACGTGGTCAAAGTTGCCAGCATAAAACCTTTTTTAACTTAAATGCATAACATGGGTCAAAATGAGTCTGTGATATGGTTTAATAATAATAAAAAAGAATGCATTTAATTTTGACATCTATGTGGTTTGGCGATTTAACACACAAGGCTTTCAAAACGGGTAGATTTTGAGCAGAACTTGAAAATATCCCCCTCTCTTTTAATTTTCACCCGCAATAATCCAACGCTTGGTGAATCTGGTATATGTGCAACCTCCTTCCGCATTCAGCAAAGCTGGTCGAAGCACTTCCTCCCGGTTCGGGTGAATGGCTAAAGGTATAGTGACAAAACACCGTAGGCTCTTTAAATGTCTACAAGGTTGTTGTTTTTTGAACACGATGTCACCACAGGGCCACCAAAGATGACAATATTAGAATTTGAACCTTCATTCATGTTTACATATCTTAATTGTAGAAATAAATGACATACATGTATTTATGTTTTGTTCAAAGACAGCCTTAAAGAAAACATTTTAGCTAGTTCGGCGTCAATATGTCATCAAACTGCAGTGATGCTCATTAGTGTAGCATACACAGGAATTCCTAGGATTGCTTGGCCGTCACAAACCACAAGGTGCCGTGATATCGCCAAGGACCAATCCGAGCAATGCTGTTTTCAATATTTGGAGTAGAAATATCAGCTATCCAGTCAGAACTTATTATATGGAATATTAATGAGAAAGCCGTCTGTCTCAAAAGCCAGGTGTAAAAGGCCAACTAGAATAGCTTGAAAAAGGGCATTCTGGGCATTTTCAACCCAAATTATCTTGTAAACCCAATAAAGAGACAAATGATTATGACAAATAAAAAATTGATGGCATGGGATCTTTTCACCGTTCTTAACTGAAGGAATGAATATCTTCACCATTATTGATTTTAAAATGCGAAAACAAATCACTCTGTCGCAAATGTGCCATAACATTATTAACTGTAAAAAGCCCTTCTTCCTAACCCACAGTGGACCATCTCAATGCGAAACAAATCAGTCCTCAGTCGAAGTCAATACAGACTAATGCACTGCTGCTGCTGAATAATAGAATTCAGGCCAAGTGATGTTTTTTTTTATTTTGTCCACCTGGTGAACGTCAGTCTGCTCTTTTCTGGTCATTTTACTGTGGGCTGCCGCTCTGTTCTTCTTTTAATTTGGTATTGATTGAATGGGAGACTTGCTGAAGGACAAAAGCTGGTGGGGGTGGTGGAGGTGGGGTGGGGGGTGTTGGGGTAGAGTCACATCCTCAAGACGCCAGTCGAATTGAAGGGCGTATTCAGTCGGGACCCCCAAGATAAATAAAGTCCTTGATTAAAAAACTCAGCTTGTGGGGTCGAAAGCAGCCGAGTGTAAGAATAGTGGGTCACGGATTATTCCAGTTTCTGCTCTACGTACTATTTCGAGTTGATAGTTTTACACTTATAGCAAAGAATTTAGACTTTACTACTGATTGAATGTATTTATATGTATGTAGATATTTTTCCCCAATATAAGATGGCCAAAATGTAATTTTCAATTTAAAAAAAAAAATATATATATATATATTTTTTAAATCATATACCTGTCATTATTCACTTAAATATGGTATTAAATCTGTCAGGTTTTTTTTCACTTCAAAGTGTAGGAAGAGAAGTATGTGTAACAATTCTCGAAAAAAAAGGCTTCGAGCTATTTAATGCCACTCACAGTTGAGGTTTGCTGTCAAACTAAACCTAAAACAAAGTGAATCCAGTGTATTTCAAACATGTTGCCATTGACATGCTAGTGGTTCGTGTCGATAGCCGCGGTTTTAATAATACCCTTTTAGCAACAGATATTTAAACGCAAACGGTGGAGCAACGTAATGCAGACAGATGATAGAACAGTCAAAGTATCCTTTATATTATTTAGCCTCTACAAAGATGACAATTACAGCATTTTACTGAGTCACAGTAATAGTAGTAGTAGTACTATTCTCCTTCGTTTGTGTCTGCATGACTGCATTAAAGTCCCTCCGAGTGGCCAAGGCGAGCACACCGGAAGAAGCAGCACAATAAAATTTATTAAATCATGATGCACAAACTGTGTTATACTGTACTTAGAAAGTACAATTTATAAGGTGATATTTGTCCTTATTTTTTTGGGGGGTCGGGTGGAGGGGTGCGAGAAGAGAGTGATAGCATTTGGGGAAAGTTTTTTTTTTAATGATTAGGAGGAAAAAAAGCTTAGAACATTTTACTCTGACCCAGTAAAAATGCTGGTGTAAATACTGTAAATCAAAGGGCCTGGCAGCAAAATCATTCAATGTAAAGTGACTGGAGCTAATTTTCTTGCCTCACAGTTGCCAATGAATCCATCTGATTTCTTTGAGACTCTGCCTAATGATTATTACATTTTTCTTGGCAATATGATTATTCCTACCCTTACCTGAATCATTACAGTACTGTTGTTAAACTACAGCCTCCCGCTTCCTACGTGTGCTGGCCTGGCTGCGCCCGCTGCATCGCAGCTGTACGGCCTTCTTGTTGGCTGCCAAAGAAAAGAGCAATTTCCCCCGCGAATGTGCCGTTTATTGCGATAAGATTTTATGAAATGTGAGGCAAAATCATGCGTTGGCAAGAAGCTCTGCTTTTAATCAGCAGAACCTGCAGTCAGAGGCTGGTGGGATTCTACGCCATTAAGTAGGGGAATAAAATGCAGTGTGCATGTTTTTATTTTATTATATATATATATATATATATATATATATATATATATATATATATATATAGTGGAAACAAATGCTGTGTCATTTCTTCCTGGCTTTGTTTGCAATCCAACCAACGCCTGCCGGTTTAAACAATTAACAAGGGAGCGCTCTAAGTCATTTTGGATTATCTTGTCTTTCCAGGTGCAACTGCCTCTGCTTGGGGCTTGTCAGGCTGTGTTCTGCAGCACGCGTCCGCCCCCTACAGGTAATTCTGCTTACTGCACTCACTAATCATAATAAAAAGATTGATGATTAATAATAATAATAATTATGAAGGCTCCAGACCAGGGGTGGGCAAACTATGACCTGTTCCATTCTTTATTTGGTAATATTTTCTGTATTACGGCACATCTGGGCGGCACGGTGGGCGACTGGTTAGAACGTCAGCCTCACAGTTCTGAGGAACCGGGTTCAATCCCCGGTCCCGCCTGTGTGGAGTTTGCATGTTCTGCCCGTGCCTGAGTGGGTTTTCTCCGGGCACTCCGGTTTCCTCCCACATCCCAAAAACATGCATTAATTGGAGACTCTAAATTGCCCGTAGGTGTGAATGTGAGTGCGAATGGTTGTTTGTTTGTATGTGCCCTGCGATTGGCTGGCAACCAGTTGAGGGTGTACCCCGCCTCCTGTCCGATGACAGCTGGGATAGGCTCCAGCACGCCCGCGACCCTATTGAGGAGAAGCGGCTCAGAAAATGGATGGATGGACGGCACATCTGCCTCACAGTTCTGAGGACCGGGGTTCAAATCGGCCCCGTCTGTGGAGTTTGCATGTTTTCCTCGTGCTTGCGTGGGTTTTCTCTATGTACTCTGGTTTCTCCCACATCCCCAAAAACATGTATGGTAGGTTAATTGAGGATGCTAAATTGCCCGTAAGTATGAATGGTTGTTTGTTTATATGTGCCCTGCGATTGGCTGGCGACCAGTTCAGGGTGTACCCCGCCTCTCGCCCGTAGATAGCTGAGATAGGCTCCAGCACGCCCGCGACCCTAGTGAGGATAAGCGGAACGGAAGATGAATGAATGAATTTTCTGTATTAATTTAAAAAAATTAAAAAATACTAGAATAATTTTACTTATGCAGTGGTACCTTGACTTGAGAGTGTGAGTTTTTTGAGTTACAAGCTGTTGCTCGGTCCATTTTTTTGTTTTGTGTTTTGGTTCATTTTTATTATTTTTTTTAATTTCATGTAGAATGTCTTCAGAAACTTAATCGCTGAATTCACTTTAGAGGGTCTTTCAAGGCACACATCAGCACACAAATGTACTTGTGTTTTGGGGGGAAATTCATTTCATTGAGGAAAATTTAGGTGCACGCTTGGTCACGGAACAAATTAAACTTGCAAGTCAAAGTACTGCTGTACTTATCTTTAACTTTATAAAAAAAAAAAATTAAAAATAAATTACTTTATTAAATGTTTCTGTTGTACCAATGGCCTGGGCCCATCTGTTTGTTTTGAGAATCAAAAGTTTGCCCACCCCTGCTCCAGACTGTGATTCTTCTTATCTCTGTAGAAGTGTCCATCAGGTACAAACATGGCCGCCTGGCTCTGGAGGTGCCGCTGACGTGCAGGAGCGAGACGTGCCTCTTCTTTCTGCAGCCCATGCTCATGACGGTGGGCGACCTGGTCAACGAGTTGCAGAGGGAGGACCCCGGCGCCACCGCCACGGTGCTCTCCAAAGGTACCCAACTCGTGCGGCGCCGATTCCCTGCATGTCGTCGAATGGGTTCCGTGGAAGCGCGGTAGAGAACGTGGGCGGAGTACGGCCTCACGCCTCAAACCCAAGCCACAAACAGTCGTTTCACGTCTTGGGAAAAGATCCAAGGCAATGTGTTCCATCCATCCTTTTTCTATAGGGTTTGTCCTCATTCAGGTGGCGGGCAAGCTGGAGCCATTTCCAAACGGACTTTGGGGGAGAGGCGAGGTACACCCTGGACTGGTCACCAGCCACTTGCAGGGCACATAAAAACAATTCACACCTATGGACAATTTGGAGCAGGAGTGGGCAAATTTTGTGCTTTTAAACAGACAGATGGGATTTCTTAACGTGACTGTCACGTTAACAGTTTTAAGAGGGCAGCAGCATAGACTTTGTGTTGTTGAGTTGTAAAATTGTCTTCCCTTGTGGGTATTTTTCATCTGTTTAGCATTTATATTGTGTTTTCATGACTCCTAATTATGATTCTGTTTGTCCGGACAGACGGTGAACGTGTAGCCTACAACACGCTGATAGAAGCCCTGCTGATAGACACGCACTTCAAGCTGGTCATCAACAACTCCATTTACAATGTCCACTCTCCTGAGAAAGGTATAAGCAATTCTACACTTAAACATTTTGACTCTCAAACCTGAACGACTCGTTCTCAAATTAGTTTTACTGTCGTTTGGAATTAGTGGAACGTAATTGTTGTTGTCGTGTACGTTCGATGCATCCAGTCCTATTTGAGGCACCGTTAAATGTTCTTCAAGTCATGCTAATCAAGATTCCTATTTGACACAGGTAACCAGTTTGAATGCGTTTATAACTGCATCAAAGGTCACCCCAACCTCAAAACCTGTTAGACCGTGCTAAAAGCTACTGCATATAAATA
The DNA here is from genome assembly GCF_024500385.1 of Phyllopteryx taeniolatus. Taxonomy (NCBI): domain Eukaryota; kingdom Metazoa; phylum Chordata; class Actinopteri; order Syngnathiformes; family Syngnathidae; genus Phyllopteryx; species Phyllopteryx taeniolatus. The sequence continues at coordinate 24,059,751 of NC_084505.1, forward strand.
AAATTTAAAAAATGCGTGTCGTATCTAGTCTCTCGTTGAGCGAGAATGACGGAACAATTTTTTTTAATTTTTGGGTTGGGTTTCATTATGATTTGAGCGCCAAAAAGAAAACGAATTCCTGATACATAGGTTACAAAATTGTGGACTGCTATATTTGTCAGCTCGTTGGTTAGTTTGCAGGCAACTTTCTGGTTTATGGGGAATTACATAAAACGTTAGGATTAAACACATGGGAAATGATAACAGTTCCATCATAACTCGAGTGCCAGAAATAAAATGAACCAAAATAAAAACAACTATTAAGTGTGATATTTGTTCATTAGTGGGCTATATACAGTATCTTTGGATAAGACGAAAAAAGGCTCCACCGTTTGCATTCAGGCACGGGAGGAAAGGTTCTATTGTGACCAGAGTACTGAAAAGAAAATGAAAAAGTCTCCGTCCACTGTGTTTGCAGTGTGCAAGTCCAGCGAGCACGCCGTGCAGCTGGACGACATGAAGCACGTGGTTCACCTGCTGCACACGGCCTTACACCTACCGGAACACCAACTGATCCAAGAGCGCCAACTACTGGAGAGACTTGACAGCCTCAAACAGGAGCTGTCACCCCTGGAAAGGGTGCGCCAAAATACTTGTCTGCTGGAATGAAAACGTCATAACAATGTCTTCTAGACTTGGTGAAGCAGTATGTGGCTCTCATTCGTGGTTATTTGGATGTTCCAATAATTGTAATTGTATGTTCTTGATCACGAGGCAGCTCACTGTTTAGAATGAGTGGTTAAGTTAGTCGGAAGACTCATCAAACACAAAAAAAATATCCCCAACATTTATCTGATCATTTCCAAACTAGGTGGACATGTACAGTATATGTTATACTTGTAATATTGGGACACTCTGTGACTAATTATTTTGTCAAGATGATCACATCTCCGATGTTGAACTATCATCTTGTCCTAATGACCAAAAATGTTTTTGATTTACTTGTAAATGTCACTGAAATGCTCACCTCCAAGTTGCATTTCTAGCTTTTCAATGCATGCCTGGGCTCCTATGCTACTGCTGCGGTCTTTCTCAACTTATGGATGGGTCGTGGACAGGTCGTAAAAAAATAAGGGGTCCTCGGTTCATGACGGTACCGACATCCAACTTACTGTTTTACATTGTTTTATCATACAAAGAGCGCATTTACAGTAATATGACGTTGCTACTGCGTTAGTATAGCTTAGTAATAGACTGTACTTAACACGTTCTGCTTTATGTACAAATTTGTAGCAGTGGAACTCCATCATAAAGGACGTACAGTGAAATATTTTGCAGAAATCCCAGGTCGTACTTGCCTTTCATTTTGACAGACATGCGTCAGAAAAGTAATGAAACATGTATTTGTACACGGACGTTATTAGGTCAAGGACTTGATAAAAAGAAGAAATCACAGCACAGATACAAGTGCAATTTTTCGGCCATGTTTTGCGGAAGTGTGAGTGTCAGTTTTAGTCGGTTCATTTATGTACATGGAGTTGTCATGTTAATCTACAGTTTATTGATAAGGTGGTCTAAAAGGGCACTCTAAACATGTAACTTACATGATTCAAGCAAAGTGTAGTTATTTTAAAACAACCAATGTAAAAGTGGGTCGCAAGTTGGCCACAGTAGGAAAATGTGGGTCCCAGAGTAACAACAGATGAGAACCGCTGTGCAATTCTGTGTCACCAGATGAAGGCACAGCTCTCACACACAGCTGAGTTCCAAACGTCCAGGGCGGTTTGGACGGGTTTGGCGCTGCTGTCTGTGCAGGGCGGCGCCCTGGCCTGGCTCACCTGGTGGGTGTATTCGTGGGACGTCATGGAGCCAGTCACCTACTTTGTCACCTACGCCACCAGTATGGGGGCCTTTGCCTACTACGTTCTCACAAAGGAGGCAAGCGAGCCAAATTTTGTCCTACAGACTCAATTTCTCTGTCAATTCCTCAATGTAGTTTCTCTTTCCAGGATTATGTCTATCCCAATGCTAAAGACAGACAGTTCCTGCATTACTTCTACAAGGGGGCTAGCAAGAAGAAGTTCAATGTGGAAAAGTATAATGAACTCAAAGATGAGTTGGCTCAGGTGTGTTGCCATTGCTAGTAGTGTAGATATACAGTGCAATAAGATGTACGCTAAATGCTAACATGTTTTCACTAGCCACATTCTGTATTAGTCTTATGTTTGACTATACCCTATTGTTTCCTAATTTGCTCTTTATTTAGGCACCAACCACTTTAGCTTGGCTACTGAACTGAAAATTTGACAGTACAATTTAGAATTCAACTACACCACTGACTTTTTTGTTCATTGTGTGACAGTGTTAAAGGACTCATCTTCCCATTTGTAAGTTATTACGCTTTTATGATAAACAGTGGTTTATTTATTTTTACACATGAATGGCGTTAATGTTAACTGCAGTTTAGAAAGTTTGGTGTCTTCACAAGGCTTATTCGTAACTGTCCCAAGCACCAATGGAAATTAATTGCACACGAAGGAAACGACAGGTCTGGTCTATTTGGAAAAAGTTGTTAAAAGTTGACTCGTAACAAGGTCATAAAGGTATTTGCATCAAACCACGTCAGGTCATAATGATAATTTTTTTTATGTACGGTGTATACATTCATTTGCAAATGAACCACTACTTTCTATTCAATATAAACTATACATGTTTCAGGTGGAGGATGACCTGAAACGCCTGCGCTATCCAACACAGCTTCAACTCCCCATTGAACAGATCCAGCCCAAGCCATGATGTCATCACTGAGCAACAAAAAATAAAACACTTGCTTATTTTCATAATGCTGCATTTTTAATCAGGAATATTGATGATGGTTGTCTTTGGAAGAGGGACAAAAACAAAAACTGGAATACTGAAATAAACTCATTTACTGAATCTCCTGTTTGTCACTAGGAAAACGACACTAAAACAGATGATTAAAGTGGGATTGGCGTTTGACAGTGGCTCTGTTGTTCCTGAGTCATTCAGTAGATCATGTCTTTTTACAAAAGTAGCAAAGGTTTTGAAAAAAAATAAAATAAAATACACACACCCATCCTCCCTGAGGTACAGTCATCACTGGTGTCAGCTGCTGTTTTGGATACAAAAAAAATAAAAAATCCCATTTTTTTGTTCGTCCACTTGCAAATCAAAAGACCAACAAACACACGCAGATACATGAATCTCTTTTTTAAAAAAAACAGCATATAGAAAGTCTCAAAATGTGGTCAACTGCAAAGTTTGTAAAAGTGTAAACGAACCATAACAGGGACACCTCGTACCAGTTGTTAAACTTTACACTAAAATGTTTCTTCAGTTGAAGAGCCAGTGTGTATTTCAAGGTTGTCTGTTAGAATTAGTATTTGTCATTGCACAGAGCTGACGTGCTAAGTTAAAAATGGTAAAAACAGAGGTGCTGCATTTTTATAAAGCTACTTCATTACGAATAAATGGACAAGATCACTGTACCGATTTTTTTATTCTTCGACCAAAGGGGAAGGGTGTCCTCGAGACCTAAGCGCAGAAAAGAAAATTTCCTGAAACCAAATGAATTAGGGTATGTTGTATTTCATTATGGGGTCATTTGTTAGCAGGCTACTTGGTGGTTTGTGGATAAACTAATGGGACTGAACCATTTTTGTAATTCTGGGACTGAGTGGCTGGTTCCACGCGACTTGAGCACTGAAAATAAAGTTTATTTGTGAAGCAAAGCATGTGATATTTGAACGTATTTGAAAATGACTTCATAAGGATTAGAGGAATGGGACTGTGACTTAAGTTCCGAACAGAACATTTCTGGAACAACAAATTTTGGGGGCAGTGATACAATTTCAATGCATTCATCCATCTTTTATTCCGCTTCTCCTCACTAGGGTCGCGGGCGTGCTGGAGCCTATCCCAGCTATCTTCGGGCAAAAGGTGGGCTACACCCTGAACTGGTCACTAGCCAATCGCAGGGCACATAGAAACAAACAACCATTCGCACTCACACCTACGGGCAATTTTGAGTCTTCAATTAATGCATGTCTTTGGGATGTGGGAGAAAACCCACGCAGGCACGGTGAGAACATGCAAACTCCACATTGGCGGGGCCGGGGATAGAACCCGGGTCCTCAGAACTGTGAGGCTGACGCTCTAACCAGTCGCCCACCGTGCCGCCTAATTTCAATACATTTCAATAAAAATATATAGTAGTGCTAATTTTTATAAAATAATTTCTTAGTTGTACTCTGCTGTACTTGGGTTTACATATTACATTTAAGAGTTCCTGTTCGTCATGGCTGTAACTAGCAGTGAGGTCTTTGAGGTTGGGGGAGCGGTAATGTACTGCGTAGGGAACTGGACAGCACAATCGAATTTCCGAAAACAAACTACAGTCGATCTCAAGACAAGAGGTCCATTGAATAAACAAAGGTTCTACCAACCCAGTCTACACTGTTTGATTTACATTCAAACAAGAGAAAGAAAATAAGCAGGGGGATCTCTGAGAATTAAAGAATTGTTCCTGGTATCATTTGTCAAGGCATTTAGGATGGATGCAAGAAGTGGCGGAATGTTTACTTTTTGGGGCGGAAGTAGAGTTTCTTGGTGAGCATGGAGGCGAAGCACGGCACCTGCTTCTTGCCGATGGACTCGCTGTCCCTGCTGGCCAAGACGCTCCTCTCAGACACAATGCGGTTGACCAGCGTCAGGAGTTCGGTGAATTCCAGAGAGTCGCCGTACTTCCTCAGCAGCTCGCACAGGTCTTCAATGTACCACGAGCCGTTCACTGTATCCCGATGCGAGTAGTATCCTTGAGAGGGGAACACCGTGGACATGGCGGTTATAACGCTGTACGAGAATACCCGATTCCAATGCAAAAATGACTCCTTCACACGTGAGCGACCGCCTTCTCCCATTTTTGGGGGGGATACGCTAATACTACTATTATCTGCTTCTTTGTTACACCTCAGGTGCTGCAATCCTCAGAGGGTGCGAATGAAGGGGAAACAATATAACTGCGGGCAAGCTGTCCCACCTCAAAGAGTACTTCAAATGTGGGCGCCTTTCCCATTTTGTGGGAGGGTGTATCCCACTATCCTTGTCGCACCCCTCCACAAAAACATGATCCCATTAAAGAGGCTGCATTTGAAGGCCATAAAAAGAGTGCGTAAATCAAAGACAAAATTTGCTTTGAAAAACAAAAAACAAAAAAAAGTATGCTCTAGGGCTAGCTACTCACCTTCTGCCACCGAGTAGCACATGATGAAGTCAGCTCCGGCCGGAAGCGTGTGAACAGCGCTGGCGTCAACGACCACCTCATTTGTCTGCAGCTCGCTGTCCACAGCGTCATAGGCCACCACGGGGTTGTCGTGCTTGTCTCCACGACATGCCTGGTGGTGGGCAGACATTTTCATTTTCACCTAATCGAGAGATGCTGCACTATTGACTCGTCGGGGCGCATACCTGCCACACAAAGATCTTGGGCTTCCCGACTAGGCTTTGGCACTGGTCTCCTTTGAAGAGCGAGGTAATGTGCTGGATGCTGATTTTCCCATCGTTGGTGTACACATGCTCGTCCTCGCCGTGGCTCAGGAAAATGAGCACGAAGCAATCGGCATCAGAGTGGTTTTCCTCAGCAGCTGGTCGGACAGCAGGTGGTTATTGAACCATTACAAAACACAAACATCAGTTGAGCACTGAACTCTACTCAGGACAAATGGTCATCATTTGGATTAGCACCTTCTGTAGATACCCATCCTGGTGTGCGTAAGGTTAATTCAAGACTAAATAGTCATCATTGTGAACAAAATGAACGAACCTTGCATTCATTGAAGACCAAGTTGGCTTTTTTTTTTTAAGACATAAGTTCTCTTGAATTGTCGTCAGTGTTTAGAAAAATGTACGTTACGTTCATCTTAGACTCCCAATTGTTGTTTCTGAAAACATGCATTAGGTTAATCGAAGATTCAAAATAGTTGTCAGTGTTTAAGGAAACACAAGATCTGCGAAGATATGAACAGTATTCAAAGACTAAAGGCCTTTTCACACCGCACTTGGCAATGCGAATGCCACCCTTGACTTTCCCGTACATCGTGTATGTGCTGAGGGGGTTTGCCGTCTTGCAGCGCAATGCAGAGTGCGGCTGACGCTCTGCGGCGCGACCTTGAATAGAAAAATGCTCTATTCAAGAGCGCCGTCGTGGTGACGTCAGAAAGCTCCTCCAACAGGAGAGGGGTTGGCGGAGTGATTTTTGGCAGATTTGTACTGGGAAAAAGAGACAAAGCTCTGATAAATGCAGTGTCCCAAACTTTGCGATACAAGAGAAAATACGCATCGTGACATATATAAAAAGGCACAGGGATGGACGGAGCTTTCTTTTGGAAAAAAGAAAGCTACATCTTTCCGAAGTTGCCGAGGTGCGGTCTACTTGGCTAGCTGGAAAACGTACTGTTTACTTCCTGGTAGGCCGCTACGTCAGCACTTCCAAATTTTGGCCACGCTGGGCCGGGGCGCCGTGGTCGTTGCAGCTGTGTCACACAGTCCTTTCACATTGCTCTCATTGAGCAAGTGTGGTGTGAAAAGGTCTTAAGAATTGTCTTACCATACACATGTTTGTAAACAATCTTCTTTGAGTTCTAAATTATCATCAACAATTACAAAAACATACATTAGGTCCAACGAAAATCCTAAACTGTCTTTTGTTTTCAATAAATACTTTAGAAACATTCTTCAGTGTTTATAAAAAACTTTAGCTTTGAAGACATACGAAAACACTCTTATGAACATGTACAGTAATTCGGCTCATCAAAGACCCCTAAAACCATTCCGTTTTTACTCTAAATTGTCTTTTATATTCATGAAAATGGGTATGCGATTTGTTACAGAAACACTACTCCAAGAAAAAAATGTCATCACTGTTTACAAAAACACTTTTACTGAAGACTAGTTGGTATTTGTTTACAAAAAGTTATTTTAAAGTTAATGAAGACTAGATTGTCTTTGATGTTTACAAAAAACGGTATTTTAGGTCCATCAAAGACACTACATTCCTTTCAATGTCTACATAAACAAATTTTAGGCTAATCTAAGACTCTAAATAGTCTTTGACGTTTGTGATTATGAAAACATGAAAATGTCTTCAAAGTTAACAAAAACGCGTACGCCTATGTTGCATTCTTTGGCGACTCTAAACAGTTTACGTGGTAGAGAAATCGGATGTATGGTTTTAATGTAATCCTGCTAACAAGCAGAGGTAACTTGCTAAGATCAAGAAAGAAACTGAGTTTTAGGCTATCACCTTCATGGATTATCTCAAGGACTTCCGCATTTTTGTAGTTGTCATAAACTTTCACCTCAAAGTTGAGCGCCTTCAGCCTGGAACAGACAAATTGACGCATTGCAGGGTTGTACAAAAAAAAAAGTTTGTCGGAAATGGAGATTGACTAAACCTGATCTCCAGGTTGTAGCGGTCAACGTTAGTGCCAAGCCGGTCATTCATGCCAAGGCGCCAGAAGAAGCGTTCCTGGTTAAAAATGAGCGCCCGGCCTCGTCGTCTGTAGTCCATCCTGTACTCCTCAGTGGGGTCCAAAAGCTTATTGCTGCGTGATCACGGAACACTGAATATTAGAGGTGGAAACTAGCGGTAGCTGAGCTTAAGAAAATATGATCGTACCTCCTGAAGGCATCCGTCTCCGTTAGATTCTGGACACATGGAGCTGAAACCACAAAATAATGGGAGCATTCGCCATGTCATCATTAAATGGTCACGTGGCGTGTCGGTTGGCAAAAAGGATGTCCAAGTCAACAGCTGACCGGGAGTCATCGGGTTATTCACTTTATTTTTGTTAAATAATAAATGGTAGTGTCATGTTGCGTTATAGGCTATACATGCAAATTTGATACGTGATTCTAAGAGCTTTTACCGCATCCCAAAGAAACCTGAAGCTCAATGAAAGTTATACGTGACACAAGTGGAACCTAGACTGACCGACCATGTTTGGTTTTGGCACTTTATACAGTGATAAGACACTTCATATCAACTTGTTTTGCAAATAATATTACGATATCAGATATCATATAGATATTGTTCTTATTGAATCTTTATATTTGTGACATTTGGCACAAAAGCAAGGACGAAAAGATGAATCCCACATTAGCTCGTACATCTCACTTTTAAATATTTGACGCCTGCGTTACTTTTGTCGATATTTTACTTTTTATAATAGGCCTACCATCGTATACAAATTACAAATGGGATTGAGCCTTATACGTTAACCAAACATGCAAATACATGTCACGCATTGAAACGTTTCGCTGTCTGACTATTTTCCAGTCAACAACTGAAATATTAACATTAAATATATGCATGAAGAGACTTGTAGACTTTCATTAAATCTTTTGTGTAGGCCTTTATTAAAAGTTGCTGACCAGATACATCAGGCAAATTGGAGGGATTTGGGACCCATTTATCCTTAACTGCACATTTAAAGAAAATCCTGATTGTCACTGTTGGACAGAAGCTTTGCTGCATATCTTTCCTTGGCATCAGCTGCCACAAACATGCATACTGCGATAAAAACCATGAAAACCAGGTTTCTCGGCCAATATTATATGGAAGCGGTTGGCTCTTCTACCAATCAATATTATGCACACGCGCATAACTATGTCATGATGACGTTTTGTAAACCTTCCCATACATTGGGAATAAGGCTTTATTTAACTTTGAATCAAACAACTGCAGAAGTGATTTTTTCCCCCCATGTCAGCGTCAACTACAGGTGCATCAGCACTGCTAGCATGGGGGTCAAGCAGCCATTGTTGGGCCAGCTTAGAGTGTTAGCTGCATTCAATAGCAGGCAGATAGCTGGAGAAAGATGACACCACAGCTAGGTTATTCTTTGAGTGCTTTTTTGTTGTTGCTGTTGTCGTTGTCGTTTTTTTTAAAACATGTAAGTCGGGATGTTTTTGTTCAGTTTGAAATAGTGAAATTAAAGCCAAGCAGGTCCAGTGACAAAACCTGAAGCAAGGGGTAGGGGAATCTTTTCCGAGCAGGGTCCATTCCAGATTTTGGTTAATGAAAAACAGTTTTATTTAGGGTCCTCGATGTTGAAAATGTTTACAAATACACCGTAGTTAGATTCTAAATTGTCTTCCAAGGTACAGATGTTTCTAAACTGTCTTCAATATTTAGAAAACGTTCACAAGTTCATCGAAGATATTAAATTGTCTTTGATCATTACAAAAGTGTAGGTAACATTCTCCGAAGATTATAAATGGTGTGAGTGATTTACAAAAAAAACTTACATTAGCGTCACTCAAGACTTGCAATTTTTACAAGGACCCTAAACCGCCTTCACTAGGGTTGGGCATCGAGAATCGAGAACCGATTGGAAATGGGACGGACATTCCGGTTCTCCTGGAATCGTTCAAATTAAAACATTTCAGTTCCCAGTTTCGATGCCTACAGTCCGCTGACCCCGAAGAAGAAAGTGGCGAAAACCAACAAAGAAGCGGCGGCAAAATCAACAAAGAAGAACGCGCACGAAAACGTGCTTGTGTCCAACGGCGGCGGCAAACAAAAGTGTTAACTATGTGAAAATAAATGACCAGTCACCTCAGTGCAACACTTAAAACAATAAAATACGTCTATGCCAACATTGAGGCAGCTAACAAGTTAAATGGTGGGTTGCACTCTTGCACCGATAGTTTTTAGGGTTTATTTCAGTCTTCAAACCAACATAAGAGCTGAGGACAGAGGAAAAATAAAATATAAATTATTTTACCATACTGGAAATAAAGTAGAAACAGTCCCATTACAAGCTTAACACTGAGCTAAAACTTCACCAAAGGTCAAACTAACAACTTTACATTCACAATGAATTGGGACAAATTTCACAGTATCACAAACACTAATCTTGTGTTTCATCGGTGTGTAGGTAAAGGAATCAACATTTTACAGAGCATTTGGTTCCATCTATTACTCTTTTTCTTGCATCTCGTTTTAAATTAGTTTTTACTGGTGTCCTGTGAAGTTATTTTTCATGCCAAAATGCTGAGTTCTGGTGCATACCCTTCAAAATAAAAAGCTACATGCTTAAAACAGGAAGTTAAAACTTGCACATATAAACCATTTGACGTGATTAAAACAGTCCCAAATAACTATTTAAACAATGCTATGTTTAACTTTTGGCTGAAATAATAATTAATGAACATTAGGTCAATCGGGTTAGTTCCACACAAATTGCCTTTTATTTCCTAGGTTTTATATAGATACTGGTTATCAAGAACGCCGAGTCAAATGTTCATTTTAGTTTATGCTGCAGGCTGCTAAGAAAATGGATGTTCATAATTTGGACACCCTTTATTTAAATCATGCAATCTTTTTTGATCCAGCCCCCTAAAAGAATCGGAATCAAGAATCGTTTGGAACCGGAAACGAAATGAAGAACCGGAATCGCTCAAATACAAACGATGCCCAACCCTAGTCTTCATTGGACACGAAACACATACGCTAGGTTAACAGAATACTCTAAACTGCCTTTGATGTGTACAAAAACCAATACATTAGATACATGTTTCAGTGTTTACAAAACACCTTACGTTCTTTGAACATTTTAAATTGTCTTTAATTGTTGCAAAAGATGTATGTTTGGTTTCTCAAAGACTTGGTTCTGGCAGTTTCATTGATGACTCGTCTGTCTTGATTGTTTAGGAAATCATGTACATTTGCTTCATCGAAGACTCACAAACATTATAAAAACTGCTGTCTTTGTTTCTGAAAGCACGTACATTAGGTTTGTCAAAGACTCGAGCGCAGTGATTCTCAAAGTGTGGTACGAGTACCACTAGAGGTACCTGGGCTCCCTCCAGTGGAAGTGGAAAGAATCACTGAATGAAATGTTCAAACTAGATAATGTTGGCTTCAACTGTTTTTTGTTTTTAAATGCAGTACAGCACATTTGCCAAGGACAGGTCAGTTGTATTTGACTTCTAATTGCAGTGTCATTTACAAATGTTTGTTTTCAAACAATTTTTTAGGTGAAATAAACTTTGATATGCAATGCATTTTAATTTAATTATTATTTAAGTCATTTTTTTTCCGATATAAGCACAGTGTTAGTATTCAAATTGTGCATAATTTTACAGTGGCTAACAAAATATTAAATATATTTTTAGGATTAAAACGTGTGCCTTGTTTTTGATGGGAACTTGGGCCTACTACATGACTGTAATTTATTGTTGGCCATGATACTTGGAAAGCTACGTATTTTTTTTAGGTGGTACTTGGTGTAAAAACTTTGAGAACCACTGCTCCAAATAAACTTTGATGCTTCCAAAAACACAGGCTAGGTTCACTGAAGACTTGAATGTCTGTAAAATGTTATACAAAAATTATGTTTACCTTCATTGAAGACTACCGGCTACAATAATTTGATTTTAATATTTCTTTTATGTTTACAAAAACGCCATTGCTAGGTTCATAAAAGACTGAATTGTCTCATTAGCTTCTTGGCATCTTTCAAAACTTGTATTTTCTATCTTGGATGTTTACAAAATAGGTACGTTGGTTTCTTCAACAATTTCAAGTGAAACAGCAATGGTTTCAAAAGCACATATTTAGGTTACTCAAAATGTAAAAAAAAAATTATTATTGCTAATCACTGTATGACAAAATATCACCCCATATTAAATTTTTTACATTTCGAGATTTTTTTTTGTTGATATCTTATCTACCCTATTTTTTAATACATAGGCAGAAAATAACCAACTACTTAAGTGGAGATAACTATATCGTTCGTATTTTATTGCAAGATTTAATTACTGTAATTTAATTTACAATATTGAATCACAACCCTGCTTTGTATGTTAATAATTAAACCAAAAGTATAACCAGGAGTTTTCACTTTCGAACCTTTTCCATGTAGCATTCATTTCTACTTCTCCAAGTAATACTTTAATGGTACTTTATTTCTGAATTATTATTTTTTAATTAAAAAGTTGGTGTCAATGACTTACTCGTGCTGTCAGTGACGGTCGTGTTGCCCATGGCAAAACTGGCTGCTTGAAGAAAAGACGTAGAGAGAGAGAAATTCAACATTTAATTAAAGTACAATTGAGAAGCTTGTTTGGCGTAGTCATGACACTTTTTTGTTCAGAAAATGGCGTGACAGCTACCGCCTAACATTAACAAGAGTTGTATGGCATATTTCGCTAAGGCGACAACTATTTAAACATGTAATAGGGAACTTTCGCGTCTTTTGCCCTCCACGTACAATCTTCTAATACACGTACGCGCATGTAATAAATGTATATACACATGTGAATGTGGTTTTACCTGTAGCGCAATGTTCTCCGGTGTGGGCCATGTTTGCTGCCTTGTTCCACCTTCGCCCTTTTCCCTGACAACAGCTCGCCAGCTCCTCACAGATACTTAAATTAGCCCCGCCCCCTACGCGCTCATTGGCCAAGAGGTGGGAGGCGATTGGCCGTCACGAGCTGCCAATCAAATTTCTTCTCTCTCTCCTTCCTTTTGATTTCATTCTCTCCTATTTTCTTTTCCCTGTAAGCAGTACGGAAAATGGATGGATGTTTCTTTTCTCCCTGTGCTCTTATCTCCTCCCCTTCTTATCTTCTTTTCCTTGTTTCATTCGTCTTGTATTCTTGTCTCTCTTCTTTTGACTTGTTTCTTATTTTCTTTTCCTTGGGTTCCGCCCTTCTTTACTTTTCTCCTTGCCTGCTTCCTTCTTTGAATTACTTCCCTTGTCTCCTCTTTTGATCGTCGTTCCTTGCCTTATTGTCCTTGTGTCCTGCCTTCCTTTTTGACTAATGTTCCTTCACTCCTTCCTTTTTTGACTTTCTTTCCTTGTTACACTCCTTCCTTAGCTCCTTGTCCTCAACTCCTTGGTTCCTTTTCCTCATCTCCTTGGGTCCTTTTTTCTTTACTTCTTGTCCTTCTTTGTCTCCTTCCCTTTGTGTCTCCCTTACCTCCTTGTCATCTCATTGGTTTAAGTTTCCTCCTCTACTCAACGTCTTGCTTTTCTTGTGTCCTTATCTTTAGTCTCCTTCCCTTTGATTTCCTCATCTCTTTCACTTACTTCCTGGTTTGTGGTTCTCGTGTCCTTGTCTCCTCCTTCCTTTTCCCCGCGTCCTTCTCCTTGTTACCCTCAACTCCTTGATTCCTTTTCCTTATCTCCTTGGGTCCTTTATTCTTGACATCTTCTCCTTGTCTCTCCCTTAGCTCCTTGCTTCAGATTTATTTTCCTTGTCTCCTTGTGTGTTTGTCCCCATTTGACTTGTGTCTCCTTCTCACCTTCCTTCTTGGATAGCTTTCCTTATGTCTTATTCCTTGCGTCCTCTTTAGGTCCTTCTCTTTGGCTCCTCTTAACTTTTCTTTCCATGTGTCCTTCCTTCATTGTTGCTGTCTCCTTTCTCCCTCCGCCTTCCTTAGCTCCTTCTCCTGGTTTACGTCCTTCTTGGCTTGTTTCCCTTCTGTCCTCCTCAGCGGATTCATCTTTCCTTACCTCCATTTTGGCTTTGTTGTCCTTATCCCCTTCACGTTTGGACTTCTTTTCCGTTTCCATGTATCCTTCCTTCTTTGCATCTCCTCGGCTTCTTTTTCTCCCTTGCATTCCCCCTCTGCGATTTGTGTTCTGTTGCGCAAGACTCCAACGTACTGTGAAGTTGTTCAAATTGTAACCCCTCGTGCGTCAAGTTCGACAGGTTCTGCCACCAATGCCTGTAGGGCTTGGAAAAACATAAAGCCTCTCAACGTAAAATAATTATTATTTTAATAACTGCAGCCACACTGTGTGTAATCATTGACAACAGAGCGTGCAGTGTGTAAAACTCTTGTCACTTTCTCCTGGCAGAGTAAACGGGCATTCCAACTCACCTCTAAACAAAAAACAGCTATCAAATTCAAGACAACTAACACAGAGGTTATTAATAATAAATTATCTTCATTTTAATGACATTTTCATGTAGGTACAGAGCACAGTGATTTTTATCTTTAACTATTTTTAAAATGTGCGACGAGGGTAAGAAAAAAACAAACAAGCAAAAAAGGGCAAATGTGTGCTTACTACTCTTGCAGTGTGACGACTCCAGATGACCAACACACCACAACACACCACACATTAATATCTGTCGTAGTACCAAGACCGACTTGTTAGAGGCACCATGGTGCCACAGGGCAAAAAACCCAGTAGTGGACTAACCCATTGCACAACACACATAAATAATTGAATGCATTTCAAATTATTTACATAATATCAGTCAAAAGTGGGTATTTATAGTCCGGTGTCTGAAAAGCAGCAGCAGCTCGATCCCTGAGAATTCAAGAGTCCATGCACACACTTGGTCACAGCTCCTTCTTCACCTCGTACTGACACACACACGACTCCCGCTGGCTGTCCAAGTACGGTTTGCACCCCAAGTGCATCACTGTGTCGAACAGCAGCGTCACCGCCGACTCGCACGCTGAGCAAAAAAAGACACAAAAGGAGCAACTGAGTGTACAAAAATGCATGCGCTTCGTTTTAGCTTCTTTAAGTCAATATTGTATTTTACGGTACTGAGGAGCCATTATAACACTTTAAACAGTAATCACATCAAATAAAAGCTCCGTTGCACCGTCTTCTGGACACGTCCGCTAACACAGTGGATAACTAACATTCTCCACCGTTTTAAGAGGAAAGAAAGTTCTCTTAATCGTAAAACAATCATAAATCACTAATTATGAACATTCTCAATTGTCATAGAAGTGCTAAAAGCAGCTAATCGCTGTTAATCGTACTTCGGAAAAACATTAAAAAATTATTTTTATTTATTTTTTTTTTTTACATTCTTGATCGTCGTACATGTCCAAAAAGAAATAACCACCATGAATAAAAATTACCCAAAATAAAAATTAAAACAATTTTAACGATGCTCAATTTCTAACCTATTTAATTGTCACTTGTGTAAAAATAAGTGAATCACTGTTGATCGTAAAACATTGAAATAGCCAATTGCTAGTTTATAATACAAGTATGAAAAGCGCTGTCAGTCAGAAATGTTAAAAACAAAACGTTCAACCACTAATTTTGAACACGCTTAACGGTCTTGCAAGTGTAAAAATAAGTGAACTGCTGTTCATCGTAAAATGTAAATAAAATAATAAATTATTGAATGAATAATTATTGAAATTAACATTGTTGTTGTTTAGGTGTAAAAACAAATTAACCAATGTTAATATAATTGATTAAAAACTCAGTTGTAACTTTAATAATCTTTATTTTTAACATTCTTGATTTTCATAAAAGTGTAAAAATAAATTCACCACTATAACTATTTGGGCAAAAATATAGACTACAGTGTTATTTTTCTTATTAGTAAACACGTCACATTGGCATTTTTTGTGGGGCTGGAACGGATTAAAGGGCATGTGCATTCATTTCAATAGAGAAAGATGATTTGAGAGCCGAGTGTTTTGAGTTACGAGCTTGGTCTCCGAACGAATTAAACTAGCAAGTCAAGGCACCGCCGCACTTCGGAATGAATCAACAACACCTGTGCTGCGAAGTTGCACACTCCCTTTTACTTCATTTGCGCCAAGAAGTGAAACTCTTGAGAGTGATTAGCATAGTGCCACTCCACTGTATGCTTCTCTCTTACCTTGGACACTGTGGGCCAATCCCAGGGTACGTTGCACGTTCCTGCAGATGGTCTCCAGACAGTCCTGGAACTGCTCGTCGCAGTCATGCTTGTCGCGGCCGCATGTGTCGTAGCAGCGGTCGTGCTGGTTGCAGCATTTGGTCATGGACGGGATGCCGATGTCGAACTGGAAACACAAGGCACTTTCACGCTGCCGGCGTTTTTGTTGTTTTGTTTTTAAACGACATTGATGAGTCAACCTGCCAATTTTCCGGCTTTGGAGCCAGTAAGAGAAGCCCTTTTACGCAGCTAAACATAATTCTAGCAAGTTCAGCTTCAAACAAATCATTTCATCAAACCGAGTTATGCTCGTTAGCGTATCATACACAGGAAGTAAGCAATTCCGTGAGTCCGCATTGGTCATGTGACATTCCGCATATAGCGGCTTGACCTCACAATTTTTCACCTTCTGGTAGTATCAGGAGCTCATTTCACGCTGCCTACGAAATCCAACATTATTTAACTGCAGTTAAACAGCACTGACACGGAATGGGGTGCAAAGTCAAGTGGCGTTACCTGGAATCCAAAGAGCGGCGTCCCACATCCGTTGGGCGGCGGCGGCTTGTATTCGGGTCGAGGCACCGGCTTGTAACCTGAGAGAGGAGAGCAAAGGTTACCGCTGTTATCTACTTGAGCCTGATGAACACATCAGCAGCGTGTGCCACTCAAGGTGCAACAGAGATATTTTAAATGCTAGTATTTAGTTTAGTTTACTTTTATACTGAAAACCCCTTACATGAATAACAAAATGCATCAGGTATGTGTACTTTACTTGAGCACTTGTTTTCCTGATGACTTTTTACTTTTACTCCCGACATTTGAAAAGAGCTTATTTGTAATTTCATACTTTATCAAAATAGGCTCGTGACGGGTTTTTTTCAACCTCCGTGGATGACGAAAGAATGGAAAAAAGACTTAAATACATAAGTACTGTGACGGTTTGGTCACAAGACACAGCAGAGGCGCTGCAAGATTGTTTTTAGAGAGGTACATTTTTTTCTGTTATAAATCAATGTTTATTCATTTATGAATTCATTTCTTTATCAATTATATATTTTGTTGTTTCAGCTGTTGTTTTTGGTTTCATAAATAAAGTTTAGGAAATAGAGAGAGCTAAAGTCAACTGCAGTTGAGATATTGATTGATTGATTGATTGATTGAGATCTTAGGTACTTATATGGCAGAAAAAAACAAGGACTGCTGCGTGGACGAATGTTAACGAGGGAGAATTATCGACGATGGCAACAGATGTGGAGAAACAAGATACTCCCTATCAGTGGCCTTATTCAAGAGAATATTTTCATGTCGCCTCCAAAAGCAATTCATGGTGGATTTGTTGTCTTGTCCCTACCTAAAAAGAAAAAGAAAAAACACCAGATTCTGGCGCTGCAAAATTGTTTAATCTGGAAAAAAAAAAAAAAACAGTACTAAGATGTATTTTGTCAGTCGTTATCATTAGCTGCTGTGCGGCCCCACATATTGCAGATGACAAAAAAAACTGCCACTGGTGCTAAATTGTCAAAACGGGTATTCTATAGAATTGGCAGTAAAAATATATGTTTAATTATATACTTTTAGTTTTTTTTCCCCCATTCTGTTTGACTTAAGTAAAGGAATTGAATGTGTACTTCTACTTTTACCCGAGTATTATTATTATTGTGATTAATTTTTACCCAAGTATGTGAACTTCTATTCAAAGTGAGCACCGAGACCAAGTAGCAGCGTCACTAAACAATGTAAAGCATAATAAATTAAACTAAAATGTGCTTACCGTCACTACACTTGTAACGACACAAGCCGTCGTCGCCGCCGAACAAGTCGAGAGCCGCGTTGAGGTACGTGTCGATCTTGTGGATGCCATTGCGGATCGTTTTCAGAGTCAATCGCCAGTCGGGAGTCTCCGCTTTCTGTCCACAGCAGGACACGCACGCCAAACATACGACCAGGACGAAAACAACATGTCTTATCGTTAGCATGGCCCGCTAGATACAAAGAAGAGCCGATAATAGACAGACAGTTATTGCAGTACGCGTCGTCTTGACGGCATTCTTTTACTGTGTTTTCATTTTCTCACCAGGGCATTCATTTCCGGGTTTAAGCCAGTCACGTGATCTATGCTGCGTTGTACGAAATCAGGAACATTACAAACATACCGCCACAAAGCGTTCCGTTACTGTTAGTATTTTGTATGACGTTGTATTTGTCTGCGTCTTAAGTACATGCGGAGGTTGTTGGATTTCCGACGAAAACTGAGCGGTGTTCCAATCCCATTCCTGATCGAAGGTTGAAAACATTCCGATTTCCGAGTGTTGGTGATCGCACCGTCAGAATAAGCCAATGAGAACATGCCGAAGCTGTTACTTTTTGTGACGTGTTTAGCATTTTGTTTCAGGAAGTGTTTACCACAATTTACTGAGCCAAAGCACATAGTTTAGGTTAGAACAAACTCACGGCACACCATCAAACAAAAACTGGGGGAAAAGTGTTTTTTTTTTTTATACACCAAAGCTACTTTTTTACTTCTTAATTTATGGTGTTGGACGAGGAAGGCGGGACGGGACCCCGACTTCCCAAGTGTCAGCAATTTCCCAAAAATGAAAACAACAATGTCTTAATCTGTCATTGTCTGGGTATGTAACCTTAATAAAGCAAAATAATACACTGAATGCAGTTAGTCACCCATGTTTTCTACCTCGTTATGGCAGAAAACAAAATAGAAATGAAAAATAGGGCCAGTTTTTCACCTGAACGGGCTTTTGTAGCCAGCTAAACGGAAATAAAGAAAGCGACTTCTCCCCACCTTGATTCAATCATAAGATTAGTAGTTTATTATCCTTGTTACATGATTAAATGTCTAAAATCTTAATATCTTTAATATTAATATTATCCCAAGCGCATAATTGCACAAGTCATTTTTAATTTCCTGTCCCAATATCAATGAAAAAAACCAATGTGCTTGCTTTTTTTTTTTTTTTTTGTCGTCGTCTGTTGAGATTCAGTCAACCATGTCATGGTAAGCCACGTAGACTGAATTGAAGCCTGTGGACTCTTCTTGTTTGTTGATTTGGTTTTTTTCTTGTTTTCCAAAAACATCTAAATAAGACTTGGTCAACTATGCTATTAGGGTAAAGATAAGTAGACCCTGTATTATTATCATTTTTTTTTTAACACAATACATCCAGTTATCTACCTATATCAAGACAAATACCTCCAGTTATTAATAATATTACTTTATTTCATTGATAAGCGAGCGTGGAAGAAAATCACTTTCTTCTATAGTTACTTAAATAACTGCATAAATGTCCAACATTAACAAAAAAAAGAAAATTAACATGTACATCTAGTATGAATGCATGTGCCAAAGTGAGTCCACTGTTCTTCATTCTTAACTCGTGACATTGCCATCCTTTTTCCACATGGATATTTATTTCATGCTGGAAGCTGATTGGTGACATTAACAGGGAAGTGGATGTGCTCACAAAGCTGATTGGTGACATTAACAGGGAAGTGGATGTGCTCACTATTAACTTTTTGTTGTTGTTGTTGAATCTTTCTTGATTTTAGGGAAACAGCAGAAGAACCTAAAGTAATGGAGTCATCTTTTTCCAGAATGTCGAGTTTGTTGAGGATGTCACAGTGAGGTGCACAAAGTATGAGATATTTTCAGTAGAGATTTTCTTTGTGTTGCTCCTAGTGTAAATACTCTCCTTTAAAAAAAAAAAACCTGAACATACACACATCTATTCATATACATTATAACATCTAACAGTGTCTAAGCAAGTCATCCACCTCGAAAGAGGTTATTTAGTCTGTCCATCTCTTTGCAGTTGTCCATGGTCATATGCTCGGCCTTCTTGCGCATGCGGTCGTCCCGGTACACCTTGGCAGCGTACAGCAGGTCCGTTTCTGGGGCAGAGGTGAAATCATTTATTAGGATTTTTTTTTTATTTCATATTTAGATGAAATACTGTATAATAATGTCTTCTGTATAATAATGTCTTCATGTTTTCTTAAAAGAATTGTACACATCTTACAAATTCTGCCTGGGCAAGAAAACGTGAGCATATGAGCACATATGTGTGTTTTCTCATTTACAAAATAAAAATAGGGCTGTGAATTTCAAAATAAGAGCAAGTAAATAAAAAGAATATTGTGTGTTCAAATAAAGTGCTTAACTTCAGAATAATTATTTTAAAAAACTAACAAAATACAGATAATACTTCATGTTTTGATCATATGGGTTGAAGGAAAATCATGCATTGTAAAAATGCATTATACATGGGTAGAAGGGTTTTCCAGAATTCTTAGCTCAACTTTGGGGGTGCGCATTATACACGAGAAATTGCGGTAGATGTTTGTATATTTAATGAATGTTGAGCGATTTGTATTTTAGTTTGATCAACTATTTAATGAAATGTCTTATTTATTGGCATTGTTACTATTCTCAGAGGGAATGTTAATCTCTACAAGAACATTTATTTAATAGAATTATCTCCAATTTAACAAAATGTTTATTCATTTAACGACATTTTTAATCTATTGATTGCATTTTTAGTTATTTTTTTATTCAATTAAATTGACTTTCATTGAGTGAATAGTTTTTTATTTAATGGAATGTTAAATTAATGACATTTTTAGTTAAGTATTTTCTATTTAATGGAATGCCAACTTATTCAATGATTTGTATTCATACTCCTATTCATTGGCATACAGTATGGCATGATATGTCCTCTTACTTGTCTGTCTCTCCTTCCAGCAGTTATTCCTGACATTTGACACGTAGTCTTCCTCTACGTTTTTCTCGATCTGCTGCAGCGCCGCCGCCTTGTACTCCGACTTGAAGTCTCTGGTGACGTAGTAATCCACGTGGAGGTTTTCCGTTTGCCGCTTCACCGTCTGACCCGTGGACCTGGAGAGAATCCGTGGAGTTATAATTACCATGACATCAATGGTAATTTCTGGTAGCCCTTCTATGGCGTTGCGTTCCCCTCTGATATTATATGTCTTCGTGAAGCTAGCAAACATTTGTTGGATGAAAGTATATGGTTGAACATTTTGGTGTTTAAATGTAAGCCGTTTAATTTTCTTTTGTTGCATGCTCTAAATTATGTGCAATACATTTTAAATGGATTATTTAAAATGACTTATTATTTTATTTATTATTTACTCCCTTATTTTAATATTTGTCATTATGGTGGTAATTGGAGAGCTATGTTTTTTTTTAGAGTGGTACTTGGTGTAAAATGTTTGAGAACCAGTCTATTCCGGTGAATTCTCACATATCGCGGGTGGTTCTGGAATGTATCCCATAGGTTCATTGTAGATTACACACAAATATGTAGAGGATTTCAGGAGAGGGATGTAGCGCTTACGGTCGAGAGTAGAGGCTGTAGGGAGGTGGAGAAACCATCATCTGGCTCAGTATTGACACCAAGATCAGGACCACGATGGGCATCAGCTGAATAAACATGGAGAAACCACCCTGGAGAGAAACACGGCTTTAACAACACGCACACTGAGGACACCGCAGCAATGTCGTCTCACGACACCACGGCACGTACGTCTCCTCTTTCGTCAGTCCTCTCCTGTCGGTAATCGCCGTGATGGCTGTAACTCGTCCTGCCGTTGGTGAACGACTGTGCGCTTGCTGAGAGATGGAAGGAAGAATAAAAAACAATTACAGTCCCTCGACAGATTTGTTTTCTTTAGGTATTGGTAAATTTTTATCATACTACCTAGATGGTATTTGGCATTTTTTTAATGAACTTTTTTTTTTTTAATAATTGTGCATCTAGTTATCATTCATTTGTTATAAATTTACATATTTAGTATGTTTTCTATTTTATAAGTCAAAATTTTAAAAAAATAAATTAAAATGGCAATTTGTGATCATTAAAAAAAATTTAATGGCAACATTTTTTTTTCCAGATTCTTTCTCCATTTTGTGTTAAGCCACGTTATTTGCCTAAAAGTAACTCACAGGAGGGGAAGCCTCCTCCAAAGAACATGTTGAAGAGGTCTTCAGGAGTGATGTCCGCCTCGAACCCTCTGTGGAAGTCAAAGCCGTTGCCACCGCCATGCGCGTGACCCGGTGCGCTCGGCTCTTCGCCTCCCGTGAGATCATACTGCCGCCGTTTGGTCGGGTTGCTCAGCACCGCGTACGCGTTACCGATCTCTGGCGGGCGACACGGAGATTCTATTGATTTTAGACCACATTATTTGAACGGCATACGACTGAAGGAGACATACTTTTGAAAGCGTCTGTTGCTCCAGGACCGTGGTTCTTGTCCGGGTGAAACTTGAGGGCCAGTTTCCTGTACGCCTTCTTCAGCTCATCCTCACTGGCTTCTTTGTTTACACCGAGCACTTCATAGTAGTCTTTACAGCGCTTTATTCTGACAGGGGGAAAACAAAAAAACATGGGCAAGCAGTAAAGGATACATGCTTTGTCTTTTCCTCCCCACAATTTAAAACAGTTCCCAGGTATGTTAATACAGGGGTTCAAACATTTTGGATACATTTTCAAGAAATGTTTTGAAGGACGTCTCTCATAAGCCCCAATAGGGCTAACACGATTAATTGAATAATTCCATTACAAAAAGCATGACTCAAATTGACTGCTTTGAAGCATCAGATAGATCACTTTTCCACACGGACTTATGCTACTGCAGATGCACGCACCACGCCTTTTGCGACAGAAGAGCGAGAAGGAAGTAGTCCATAAATGACAATGAGAATGTCCAGAGTTTAGGATCATTTCACACTTGGGAAAAAATCAAGTGTAACATGTTTACCGCAAAGCAGAACTGGCTTTCACAACGGCACATCTATGATCGCCGACAAGATAACAAACATCGTTAGCTAATTGAATACAGCCTAACACCCCTAGTTCAAATTTACTGTAATGCCCCCATAAGTGGTCACGTTCAGAGGCAGCCATCCGACATACTTTTAATCACTTTATTAAACAAAAGAAACATATAATAAGCATATTCATACAGAAAACTCCACAGCTCACACCTGACACTTTAACACCTGCCACTCAATTCTCCTGTCCGTTTGATGAAAGCAATGACATGAGGCCATCTAATTATGCGATATACAATGTCACTCTGCGAAAGCCCACCCTGTTGTGGACATATTCCGACTTTGCTGGTTACTGTGTGAAAGGCTCAGGTGGATAAATGCCCGCTCTTCTGTTACAGCTCCGATGCGGCAATTTAGCAAGATCTCTGTGTGACAGAGGTTTAAGAATCATCTTTGATATGGTTCGGCCTTACTGAATGCCATTCTAGTATTCAAGCTGAGAGACAAGGAGGATGAAGAAGCAATTTCAGCACTATGCAGCATTCCCAAGGGTAATGAAGGCATTCTGGTAATTGTGGTGCAAAATTAGAGCCTGCCTTGGTTCCCTGGGTTCTTCCCGACACCAAAGAGTGAACTTCCCCTTCCCCTCATGAACCAAGCACAAGTGGTTACTATGGCAGCAGCTGTACAGAGAGTACAGGGCCTCAGACAAATAGAAAAAAAATCTCCTCCTTGTCCAAGTTTCTCCAGGTACTATGGGTACCTCACACGTTCCAAAACATGCAAGACAAAATTCTCCATAGATGTGAAAGTGAATGCTTGTTTGTCTAAACGTGCGCTGTGATCGACTGGAGACCAGTCCAGAGCACACGCTGCCTCTCTCGCCCAAAGTCAGGGAATAGTTTCCAGCTCACCCACGACCATAATGAGGACAAGCGCTACAGAAAATGGATGGATGAATGTCCAAAGATGAACATTAACAAGTGTCGCCGTCACATTTTAAGCCAGCACTCTCACCTTTGGACGCCTTCCACCTGCTCTTGTGTGAACACCTTGGACGATCCTGCTCCCCTGGACTCTGCACGTTCCCCCGCCGCCTGTGCGCCACTGTCTTCCGCATTGTGCGCTTGCCGCCTCCGATGTGCACCTTTAGCCGCAGAACTCCCGTTCCTGGTTAGCGCTTCCAACAAGACTGTGATTTTTAAAAAAAATAAATAAAAACATTTGATAAAATAATATATTTCATTTTATTTATAGGTGTCTATTTATAGGCGTCGCCGTACTGAAAAGTTTTTCTTTTTAGTTTAAAAGGGCTGACTTTAACAAGGATCCCTTGCCGTACCTTGGCCACAGGTAGAATTCCGGGCCCGCTTCGCACTCGTCGGTGCCATAAATCCTCACGGACCGGACCAAGCTGCTGCCTTTCCAGCTAGCCTGCTGCTACTTAGCCTGCTGGCCACCTAGCCGCTCTAGCTTCACGCTGCGTTGCATCAACTTTCTCCCATTAAATCTGTCACTGTGCTACGGTCACCTTCTCCAGTGAGGGCTGCTTTTATATTTATTATGTCTGTGTTTTGTACATGCAATTTTCAGCCGGTGCTGAACTTCCGTGTATTTTACATCAGGCAGCTAGCTTTACCGGGATCTCCATTAAGTTTGTTTAAAAAAAATAAATAAATAAAAACTGTACCCCGCCTCTCACCCGAAGTCAGCTGGGATAGACTCCAGCACACCTTGTGACCTGTCAGGAGGCTAAGCGGTACAGAGAATAAATTGATATAATGGACTTAACGGTGGCGTAAAACACAGTATTATATTTTTTAAATGCACTGAAAAACAATTAGTCTTATATTTACAAGCCCCCTCCTTCCATAAAACCTAGTGACATAAAAACTCTGGGGACGGGTACATTCAAAAGAAAAGAAACAAAATGAATAAAAAATATATATAAAATAAAATTGCCTAGGGCTTTTCACATAAGATATTCAATTATGCAAGAAAGATTAAAAGTATTTGTATGTTTCATAAGTTGGAAGGCTTTTGAGAGTGAAACTAAATTGTGAAAAAAGAGAATGTTGGCTTCACCTTTGGTAAAACTTTGGTAAATACCATTTTTGTTAAAAAAAAAAAAACTTTTTGCAAACAGTCATTATTTGTATTGCACATAATGAGACCAAACGAAATGTCCTCAAGAGAAAAATGTCTTAGTTGGAAAACTTTCAGGTAAAGCCAGTCATGTATATCAGCCAGTTTAACGAAACTTGACACTGGCAGCATGCTGATGACGTCACAGCACTGTCAGCAGTGACGCTTTGCAGTTAGCTAAGATGCTGCTAACGCGCACAACTACGCCAAATAAACACATTTTGGGCTTGTCGTTTTGAGAGAAAATGTGAACATGTAAACAGTATCCACGATAGTTGTGAACGACGCTCACTTTATGTTGAGCTAACGAGAAGCACAGCTTAGTTTATTAGCGTACAAGATTGCGGGTAGCTTTGACAAACCTTCACTTCTTGGCGACATTTTTTATTTATTTTTTTTAACCACACTATGTTTCAAACGTGGCGTTGTGGTAATAAAATGTCTGCAACGTATGTAAATGGGTTATATAATACATTCCGTGTGTCTATCGCACTGGCCGGCTTGGCTGTCCCCGGTGAGGCTAGCCGGAAACAACGCCTTACCTTTGGCTCTCCCTGTCGGGAAGAGCTTCTCCGCTTTGTGGAGGAACTTCAGCGCCTTCTCCTTGTCCCCAACCTCGATGGCTTTTGACGCGATGTTGATACATTTCTCAGCCTCGTCTCGGTTCCCTTCCATCTTCTTTCCTCCTCCTCCTCCTCCTCCCTCCTCTCGTGCTGGGCGGGTCACATGATACACCACGTGACTTCCATTTGATTGACAGCGAGGACAAAAAACTCGCAGGTGACCTACGTAATTTTGTTTTGTTTCGTTTGTTTTTTTGTTCGCTTGTTTGTTTGTTTGAGCGATCATCTGGTGTGCTGACGGAAATTCTCAAATATCACACAATTGGTCCAGAAATCCATTAACTTATTTCTGCGAGAGATTATTATTTTTTATTATTATTTAGTACGTGTCTTTGGTATGTATTTATACAGTAAAATCTAATTTCCCACATGGAGTGAATGAAGTATCGATCTATCCATCCATCCGTCCATCCATTCATTACAAATAACCTATCATTGATGTATCTATGCCAGCAACTTACTGTAACAGACAGAGCAGTTAAATTCTCTTCCACTAGATTGCAGAAAGCACAATTAACCTGTGTATGCTCCTGTTGTCATTCATACAATATATACAGTATGTAGTCTTTGGGACATTTTTGTTTGGTGGTTTCGGTGCCGTAAGATTTTTCTTGTGTAAAAAAATGTGCCTTAGCTCAATAAAGGTTGGGAAACACTGATCTTCACACCAGGAAAGAAGACAGAATCTAAATTATGAAATAATACATCATTTCAAAGATGCTATGCTGATTTTATTTCCTCAAATAGTGCCCCAAACCCTTAATAAACACTTCCACTTGAACAAATAAACACCAACCTCAAACAGACGGGTCCCGTTTCCCATTAGGAGAGAAAACAGGTGCTAACTGGTGAAAAATAATAATCTCATTTCAGGGATTGTATTTTTCCCTACATGTCAGTCTTTAAGAGCTTACTAATGCCCAGCACAATTTGAACTCTGTTGCTAACCAAAACAGCAGCACAAACTACAGTATCCACACACACACACACACATTACTTTCGCTTCTTCGCTTTCCTCGCTGGGGGAGAAAACGAGTGGTAACTGATATAAAAATTATCTCATTTCAGAGATAACGTTAAAGATTTAACGGCTGAGCCTATTTTGTACTTGGTTGCTAACCAAAACAGCAGCACCTACAGAAGACGGTAAACAACCACTCTGTTGTAAAGAAGTCTCCTGTGAAGAATCAAGGATGATCTGGTTGAACTTTAAAGATGTTTAATATAATTCCGAAAATGTGTGCATTGGACTAAGGACACTATATGAGGAAATACAACACTTCAGCACAAAAATGTAGTGACAATATGACAAATAAAAAGGGGATTTAAAAAAGTTGTGGTGTAAATACAATATTGCAGAAGCCTCAGTGTGACGCATTTACAGTACAACGTTGCGTAATAAGATGCCGTCGAGGGCCGATCGGAGTCATGAGGCAGCGTGGAGGAGTATGACGATCCAATAATAGAAAATGCAGTCACGGGAGCGTTCACGCCGGCGTACGCGAAGGCGGCATCTTGGCCGACGAGGAGCCCATGCTGTTGAGCACGGCGTGGATGCGGAAGTGTAGCCGCGACTCCATGCTGTAGTCTTTGTAGTCCATCCTGCAAGCCGCAATGGCTTCTTTCAGCAAACGTTCAAAAAAAGAAACATTTGTGCTTTTAGTAGATACTTACTTGGCGCTTTCCATTACAAAGATGGCCTTTTCGATGTCGCCCCTCTGCTTGTGCAGCAGGCCCATTTCGTACATGGTGAACGGCACCAGGTAGTTGTCGTGCGTCAGGTCGCTTTCGCTGCGACAAAACAGCAATTCGACACCGGAATGAGCACTGGAGTGATTGACTTTCAGTTTTAGGAGAAAATACAAGAGCAGAATCGTGCACCCAAAAATCATCCCAGGTATCAGGTTCATATAGTATGATGTAAAATAGATGGACTACATTGATGTGACTGGAAGGGCTTGACATGTCGTGACAAGCTGTCAAATTTCACTTACAGCAATAAAACTTAACATTGGACATTTTGGGGCATTTTTTTCTTCTTTTTCCAGCTTTATTATTACTTTTACATAAGAAGTTGTGGAGGGGTGCGAGAAGGATTTGGTTGATATGCTGTGAAAAGTCTGTGACATATTTCCCAGGAATTGATTACAACTTAACATTGGAGAATTATAATACGTATGTATGTATCATATTATAATTATTATTATCACTACACATGAAGTTGTTTGCTAATGTCCCACGTAAGGTCTGTTGATGTTACCCTAAATGCAACTAAATGGGTTCAATATGTGGTCAAATTTCATGTAAATTAAGAAATCAGTAAAGCGTACACATTAGGCATTTAGTTGTTATTAGTATTATCACATATTAAGTTTGTGTGATAACGGTCCTTATTATGGTTACATGTTGAGTTGTGTGTCAATGACTTAGTGTATGTAAGAGCCTGTGTGATTCTCCTCCATGTTTGGACTAGATGGGTCTGACGTGGTGCCAAGCGGTCCAATTTCCCTTTCTCTCTTGTCTTCTTTCTGGCATCAAGCAAAACTGTTCAGGCCTATTTACTGTCGGCTTATGGGGGAAGTCACCTGGATAAGACTCGGTTGAAACAGACCTCCGCCTGGTCGAGCTGCCCCAACTGCCTCAGACACAAGCCCTTGAGCAGCTGAACTACACACTGGTCATCCAGGTGGTAGTCGGACATGCCTGTTTAACATTGCCAACACAGTGTTATAGTTGCGGAAAAGAGCCTTTTATTCACTACCATCGAGTCTTTCTCCTCACTTGAATTATACTTGAGCTCCTCCTCTGTTTTCTCCAACGTAGCCAGGATTTTTTCCGTCAAGTCGGCTCTTTTGCCTACGATGGTGAAGCCGTTCCACACGTACATCATCTCCTGCGGGGCAACAAAACGACAATTGTCTCAATGTCACCTCTAAATATTACCTTCAACGAATCACGTGGAGCAGTCAACCACCAGGGCTGGGACGACCAGTTTGACGGGCTCGGAGGAGGCGTAGCGCTCAGCCTTCTTGGCCGCAAACTTCTCCGTGGGGATGGACTTTCCGGCCATCCTCAACCTCAGACCGTCCACCTCCCTGCAAATCACACTACTGTCACTCCCCGTACGTCAAGGTGCAAAACGCTGTCATCTCCTCTTTTTTTTTTTTTTTTTTTTTTGCGTACCTGTATAAGTCCACCACGTTTTCACCAAGTTTCTTGACTTCCTCCTCGGGGAGCATGCTCAGTATGGAAGCCTTCTGGAACACATAGATGGCCTGCAAGCACAGTTGCGGCGTATGTATGAGAAGTGAGGGATTGATTCAATGTCGAGTCTTCAAAGAACTTCAATGTTTCATATAAACGTAAAAAGAAAATTTCCAGTCTTCGGTGAACCTACCGTGATTTCATAAACAGAGACAATTCTCAATGAACAACAAAGTTTTGTAAACATCAAAGAATTGACATTCTTCAATGAAACCAACAAAAGCATTCATTCGTTTTTGGAAATGTCAGATAATTAAGCAGTCTGCAATCCTGTTTAACAAACACCAAAGACCAGTATTTTATGCACATAGCATTCATTTTTCATAAACTTACAAGAAAATCTTTGATAATTTTTTTAAACAAAGAAGAATCTCAAATGAATTTGACATGCGTTTTTTAAACATCAATTTGTTTTCAATCCACGCAACATTAATTTGTTTCAAAGTCAAAGACAATTTAGTGCTTGACTAACCATAGTTAGGTTTTTGTTTCTTCAGATTGATTCAGTCTTTCACAAACGTCGTGTACGTTTTTCGGAAACATCAAAGAAAATAAATGAAGACCATTTAGTTATCAATGAACATAACGCCTGTGTTTTCTGAATTGGCTCAGTAAAAGTTGTGAAACACGATTCTGATGGAGATAGGAATAAGCTCAGTTGCGAATAATGAAAATCTGTGAGTTATTGACGCCCCCCACAAAAAGGTTTCTAACTGCCTATAGATGCCACGAGATGACGGCAACCCGCTACTTTTGTCTGAATGAAGCGCCTCAACTAACTTCAACATAGTTCCTTGGCACCAAGATTCCACAAGATGATACCAAAGCAAAACTTGCATTGCCTATTCTGATCACAAAAGCAGCAAACAATAATCCACGAGTCGCAAATACACTTCATTTTTTTCAGTAGTCACCTGTGACCACTTGCTCTCCTTGCAGAGTAGATCAGCGTAATGGTACGCTTCCCGCCACTTCTGTTCAAAGGAGCAGGCCCACATGAGCTCCCAGTAGCACAGGTGGTGAATCTGGCGCCACTCCTGCTGAGCGGCAATGCACGCGTGGAACTTTTCCTGAGCCTACGCAGAGAAACGCAACAATCAACACAAACGAGCGGATCCAAAATGAAGTGAATTTCGTGGAAATCCCTTACAAATGTGATGTTTCCTTTGAGCAAGGCAATTCTTGCAACAAAGAAAAGCATGAGGGCTCCCTGTTGGATAAAAATATACATGAATACATTGGAAAAAAAAAAAACACTGCAATTTTTGTGGTTGTTGTTGCTAATTTCTGTCAATATTAAAGACAATTTAGAGCCTACAACAAATCGAGCTTGCATGTTTTTCGATACACAGTATTAGGGACAATTTGAGTCTTCGATTAACTTAACGAAATGCGTTTTCGCAAACATGAAAGAGCGTTTCGTCTTGTGTCGCCAATGTTTTGGGAAACATCAAAGACAGGCTTGAGTCTTCGAGGACCCTAATATATGTGTTTTTGTAAACCTAACGTACACATTTTGTAATCATCATGGAACATTTAGTCCTCAACACACCTGAGGTAGTTGTTTTTACAAATGTACAAAAATATATTTGGTCTTCAGGACACCTAACATAGGTGTTTTCGCAAACACTGACAAGAATCTACCTTGCGTACATGTTTTCCTCATCATCAATACGATATAGTTTATACTTAATTACAGCAGTCAATGGGGCAATTTTGTTACAAATTTAAAGTTTACAAATTTGTCTTTTTTAACTACAGGATTCCATTCCGTGGCTCATTGGGTTATACTTGATGGTGCACGAGTACTTTAACAACTTACATTTGGGAACCTTTTAGCGTAAGGCTCCAGCAGCGCCTCAGCCTCACTCAGGTCCACGTCGCCGGAACCTTTGGGTACATGAGAGAATGCTTAAAAAAATTAAATAAAAAAAATAATAGCACGTTTGAATTCGGATGTCAAAAGCGAGATGTCCTTTACCCAGAATGACTGAAATGTAGAGGTGAAACATGAGCAGAGTCAATGTGCTGAGAATAGAGCGCAGACTATCGCTGGATGCGCCCGCTCGCAACTCGGACAAACCCATCTCCTGTGGAATAAAAAAAAATATATATACATAGGCACTTAACACACAATAATCTATTTTGTATATCCTGTAAACTAGTCACAAAAAAGCAAGGATACGCGGGTTGAATATTGGCAATACATTTCCTGGTATTTATTTTTTCTTCATCACGCTGTTCACATTTTGACATCATGACACCAGGCAGTGACTAGGAAACGTAACGTTTCATCACAAGGGTGCAAAAGAGATTCAGAGAGACTGGAAGAGGCACAGAAAGGCATAGAAGTGGCCGTCTTTGGAAATGCATTGGCCCATTCAAGGATCACACAGCTTCACTGATCACAGAGAACAGAAAGTTGTGCAAAAACTACTGAAATATTGAACGGTTGGGTGTGTGCATTCAAAGGTTTAGAGAAAGTCAATGTAAGTTCACACGCAAAGGTTTAAGGGCGTTATAGATTCCTATTGAAATTTCACCCTAAAGCCGAATATCCCTAACTTTTTGTGAGTGTCTATCCATACATTGGGCTGAGGGCACCTACCCTGTCCCCTGAGAAACCCAAAAACTCCATCAGTTTGAGGATTCTACTTGGTAGGAGCGACAGCATCTGAAAAAGACACAAGTTCATTGAAATACTGCAAGCTCTAGGTATGTTTTTATGTGAACGGCTATAGGTGTGTGAGTGCTCCCACCAGGTTAAAAGATCCAATGCCCATGCTGACGCCGCCCTTAAAGTGAATATACGTGCTCTTCTTCTCCATTTCTCTATTGCCGTCTACCATGGCCTGACACTCCCTTCACAAACACAACATAGTATTTTAAAAAAATATATTTTCATTCAACCGTCCCAAACATCCCAAACATCTGCATCTCGCCTACTTGAAAATCCGATAGCTGTTTCGGATCCTCATGCCTCCCTTGATGAAACCGATGATGCTCTCGTCGAGCAACGTGAGCGCCGCCTTCTGCAGCAGCACTTCGGCGTAACAGAGCTCGGCGTGCATCTCCTCTGTTGGGTAAACATGACGTGATGTGAGTGAACACAGACGTAAACGCTTGTCTTGTCTATTACGTAGAACAAAAGAAGGGAGAATTACAATGTAAGATGGATGAAACTATAAACTTTTGGTCCAAGTTTTACGTAAAAAATGAAGACAATTTTCCCTTCAATGTAGCTCTTTTCCTAAACATCAAACACAAAGCCTTTAACAAACCCATTGTATGTTAAACAACAAGCACAAAAGACAATTTCGTCTTCAACCAACCAAACGTACCTTTTCGTAAACATCAAACCCAATTTGGAGTTGGATAAAACTAACGTACGTTTTCGTAAACACCAAAGTGAATTCGTCTTCAGTAAACCTAATGTGCACGATTTTATTAGAATCAAAGACAAATTATTTTGAAGTTAAAAGAACCTTATGTACAAGTTTTCTTTATCATAAAACAAACCTAACATATTTAACATGCATTTCCATGAAGATGAAACACAATAAAGTGTAACTGACCTCACGTGGGTTCGTAAACATCAAAGAAAATGTAGTCGTCAGAGAACCTAACGTGCATTTTCATAAACACCAAATACAAATTAGTGTTTAACGAAACTAACATTATGCGTATTTGTAAACACCAAAGATGATTTAGTCTTCCACAAATCTAACTTCCGTTTTTGTAAATGCCAAAGACAATTTATTGCTCAACACAACGAATGTACCAGAATGCAATTTTGTAAACATCAAAGAGAAACTGACACTTCAACATACATTTTCATAAACACACACACAAAAAAAATCTTTGAAAAACCTTTTGTGAACAAAGACAAATTGGAGTTCAATAATGTAACGTGTGTTATTGTTAACACTGAAGATTTAGTCCTCAATGAAAGCAACCCCTGTTTTCGTAAAAACCCAAGACAAATTTGAGTTCAACAAACCAAAAGTATGTGTTTTTGTAACGTCAAAAAGAACTTAACATATGCATTTTCATAAAAACTGAAGATAAATTAGGATTCAGGGAACCTAATGTACATGTTTGCTTAAACATCAAAACAAATTAGATTTTAACATAACCTAAAGAACGTGTTGCGTAAAACATTTCAAATGAACTCTTAAATGTCTAACAAAACCAAAATATGCATTTTTGTAAACACCAGTCAATTTTGAATCTTTAACAAACCTAACGTACATATTTTTGTAAACATCAAAGTCAATTTTGAATCTTTAACAAACCTAACGTACATATTTTTGTAAACATAAAGTCTTCAGCAAAACTAACCTATGAGATTTTGTAAACATCAAAGTGAAATTATAGTTCAAAGAACCTAACGTGTGTCTTCATGAACGTTTGTTTGATTTGAATGAAAATGATCTGCGCTTTTGTAAACATCACAGACAATTTTGCGTTAATGAAACTAACATGTTTTCGTGAACATTAAAGATCATTTA
Organism: Phyllopteryx taeniolatus; assembly: GCF_024500385.1. NCBI lineage: Eukaryota > Metazoa > Chordata > Actinopteri > Syngnathiformes > Syngnathidae > Phyllopteryx > Phyllopteryx taeniolatus. The sequence continues at coordinate 24,092,797 of NC_084505.1, forward strand.
GAGTCTTCAATGAACCTAACGTATGTGTTTTGGCAAACAATGTATATTTGTCTGTTTTCTATTATAATTTTTTTAATTCATAGGCATGTTAATACTGCATTGCTCACCTAGTGCACCTAGTGTCAAACTGGTGGACCGGGGGCCAGATGCGGCCCGCCACAACATTTTATGTGGCCCGTGAGAGTGTGCATCGACTTTGTGTTTCGTGCTAAAACACCAAAATTGCAAATATTGAGATATTGCAAGCATTTTTTGTTACCAACCCCCCTTTTAAAATAAAATTGATTCATACTGTAGTTGAACAAACAGTTTTTACTGGCTTCTGATTTCAAAACTAATTATCCATTAATTTGTGTATATGTAATAATATGAGGCAATCATACATTCGTATGGGTTTGCAGCCATAACGGCCCTCCGAGTGGACTCATAGCTACGATGTGGCCCGCGACAAAAAGGAGTTTGACACCCTTGACCTAGTGGGAAGTGATGTCTCACCTTCTGTTAGGCTTTCAGGTGATTGTCTGTACCACAGATTGGCTAGAGTCTCCATTACTCCCGTTTTTTTCCTAAACCTAAAGTTAAATCAGACAAAAACATATTTAATGGTGTATACGAAGTGAGTAATTCTGGTATTTGTAACGGCACTGTGGTTCCGACTAACGAACGGCCCGCACCTCTGGCACGTCAGCAGGGCGTCGCTCAGTGACTCCATAGCAGCGTTCACGTCCTTCGGATCAAAAGTCATGGCCGCCTGCATCACGAGAATGCTGCTGTAGCCCGTCGCGTGGTACATGCTCTGGCTCTTCCTGAAGTCAAGGCAAATACATCTTGTATCATATCTTGTACTGTACATCATGTTAAAGTGTGCAGACTGGGAAGTGGGACTTACCAGGCTTCTAAAAGAGCTAAGGCATCTGTGAACCTGTTGTTCAGAAAGAGATCAAGGGCGTCCGAGCATTCCTTCAACGCAGTCTCTAAATCCACCGGTGGAGCTCTGGAGGGAATAATAACAAAAAAACAGTCTGTATACAATCCCCTCCAAAAATATCGGAACAATGAAGTCCATTTGTTTCTATTTTGTTGTGGACTGGAAACAATATCCAGCCACTGCTGGTCCCAGGCACAGATAAACAAAGGGGTGAGTTGAACCAGGAAGGGCATCCCGGTGTGAAAACTATGTCAAACAAATCATGCGAGGAACTCACTGTGAAGACCCCTAATGGGACAAGCCGAAAGTCACAACAACAACAACCTTTTGTTTCAATCAACCCCATGATTTATGTGGAACGTGACTGACCGGTGAGTTTTGTTGCCAAAGTGTGTTCTGTTACATGATCAAAAAATAAACAAACCCATTTCATCGATTTGTTGTGTGCCTGTGAGGACTACGTTTATACTAATTTGTGGTGTAACCAACATAAAACCAGAGAGCCGGGTGAAAAACAAGTAATTGTAAAGCTGAGAGAAACTGGAAACTCAATCAGAGCCACCGCACAAACGTTGGTCATAAAAACCTATTTGAAGGTTCGGGCTTGGCGAAAGAAAGGCTCTGCTTGTGATCCCAAGCACACAAACTCGTCACGGCTCAAGCTCGCTTGGCTTCTTCTTGGACGGGCTCACTAATCTTTATCGATGATGATGTCGGCAGCAAAACGAGGATCGTAATGCAGCATTTGAAAGAATAATGCAACCAAAGTGATTTGGAGAGCATTCACCATGCAACAGCATAATTAAAGTATACTGCCAAAGCAACGGCGTTCATCAAGGGCAAGAAGTGAAGGTTTTAGACTGGCCAAGGTCATCTCCAGACTTAAAACTTATACAGTGGCTACGGAAAGTATTACAATTTTCACTCTCTTATATTGCAGCCATTTGCTAAAATAATTCCCCCCCCCCCTCATTAATGTACACACAGCACCCCGTATTGACAGGAAAAAAACGGAATTATTGATATTTTTGCAGATTTATTAAAAAATAATAAATAATTACAAAATAAAAACTGAAATATCAAGTATTCAGATCCTTTGCTGTGACACTCATTTAACTCGGGTGCTGTCCATTTCTTCTGATCATCCTTGAGATGGTTCTACACCATCATTGGAGTCCAGCTGTGTTTGATTATACTGATTGGACTTAATTAGGAAAGCCACACCCCTGTCTATAGAAGACCTTACAGCTCGCAGTGCATGTCAGAGCAAATGAGAATCATGAGGTCAAAGGAACTGCCTGAAGAGCTCAGAGACAGAATTGTGGCAAGGCACAGATCTGGCCAAGGTTACAAAAACGTTTCTGCTGCACTTCAGGTTCCTAAGAGCACATAATCCTGAAATGGAAGACGTTTGGGACGATCGGAACCCTTCTTAGAGCTGGCCGTCCGGCCAAACTGAACAAGTGGGGGAGAAGAGCCTCGGTGAGAGAGGTAATGAAGAACCCAAAGATCACTGTGGCTGAGCTCCAGAGACGCAGTCGGGAGATGGGAGAAAGTTCTAGAAAGTCAATCGTCACTGCAGCCCTCCACCAGTTTATGGCAGAGTGGTCCGACGGAAGTCTCTCCTCAGTGCAAGCCACATGAAAGCCTGCATGGAGTTTGCTAAAAAAACACCTGAAGGACTCAAAGATGGTGAGAAATAAGATTCTCTGGTCTGATGAGACCAAGATAGAAATTGTTGGCCTTGATTCTAAGTGGCATGTGTGGAGAAAACCAGGCACTGCTCATCACCTGTCCAATCCAGTCCCAACAGTGAAGCATGGTGGTGGCAGCATTATGCTGTGGGGGTGTTTTTCAGCTGCAGGGACAGGGAGACTGGTTGCAATCGAATGAATGCGGCCAAGTACAGTGATAGGCTGGACGAAAACATTCTCCAGCGTGCTCAGAACCTCAGACTGGGCCGAAGGTTGTCAAAAACAATGACCCAAAGCACACACCCAAAATACCGAAGGAGTGGCTTCAGAACAACTACGTGACTGTTTTTGAATGGCCCAGCCAGAGCCCGCACTTAAACCCAATTGAGCATCTCTGGAAAGACCTGAAAATGGCTGCCCATCAACGTTCACCATCCAACCTGACAGAACTGGAGAGGATCTGCAAGGTGGAATGGAAGATGATCCCCAAATCCAGGTGTGAAAAACGTGAAAAACATAATTCCCAAAAAGACTCATTAGCTGAAAAGGGTGCTTCTCCGAAATACTTAGCAAAGGGTCTGAATAATTATGGCTGTGTGATATTTCAGTTTTTCTTTTTTAATAAATCTACAAAAATGTCAATTCCGTTTTGATCTGTCAATATGGGCTGCTATGTGTACATTAATGAGGAAAGAAAATGAACTTAAATGATTTTAGCAAATGGCTGCAATATATAAAAAAAGAGTGAACATTTTAAGGGGGTCTGAATACTTTCCCTCCCCACTGTAGATGCATTTCACTCACTCAGGCTGAAACGGAAGCGAATGATCCACCTAAACTTGAGCCAAAATGGATACCACATGACTCACGAAGAGACAATTTTAAAAAAGTTACTAGAGTGCAAAAGTAGTAAAAACATGTAATGGGGTTAAAACAGGGTGACCAAAATTACAAATAGTTTTGCTGGTATATCATTATTATGATATGTGCAGCGGCACACACAAAAAAGTACTAAAAGTCTTGAAGAAAAAAAATTCTTGGGCTAAATGTCATAATTTTTGAATTTTCATGTGTAATATTAAGGATGTGATTCCTAATGCACTTACTGCCCTCTAGTGGGTGATTAGCCTATTACAAATGTTTCGTGTTATAGCACTGCCTGCGTAGTATTGACCAATTAGTGACCCAAAACAATGGCATAAAATGAATAATAATAATTATAATAATAAAAAAGAAAACTTACAATAAATTGTCAGAAGAGAGTTTGTCCACCTAGAAGCAAAAGGATGGAAAAACTCATGTTTTTGTCATAGTAATACACCATAATTTTCATGTTAATGTCAATTTAAAGATGGCTTTTGCACATGTTTAACGTGTTTAAGGAAAATTAGTTTGCAAACACTAACCTGCTTCTGGGAGTAGTCTTCAAACTCCATTTGCAAGAATAAAAAGATTTTCCGTACGCCTGTGAATGAATGGAAAGAAGCTTCTTTGCAACTTTGTTGCAGATCTTCGTTTTGGCAAATAAATGTTCATTAGGGAGTCCCTTCCATGGTATTTATACTGTACTAAGGTTACTACGGCCAGCCCACTCTTACATCTCCTGATATCACACACACACACACAGCACCACTGTGAGTGCAGGCACACAATCCGGCGGTTGTTTCGTCATCTAAAAGGCGACCTATCCAGCCAGACTGTGGTGTTAAATTTGCATTGTGCTCTCTGGATATTTAAAAGGTTGATCAAAATGCTAAAAGAGGAAACTAAAGACTTTGGAACAAGTTTGTTATATACAGCACAATGAGCATTCATGGGGCTAAGGGCCATAGGTTGGCCACCCCTGCACTGTACGACACTGCAATGCCTGGAGATCATTTTCCAACAATATTTTTAGGCCTGTTTTAAAGGTAATGTACAACCCCAATTCCAATGAAGTTGGGACGTTGTGTTAAACATAAAGAAAAACAGAATACAATGACTTGCAAATCATGTTCGACCTATATTTAATTGAATACACTACAAATAAAATATATTTATTTCCAAAAAAGCTGGGACAATGTCATGTTTACCACTGTGTTACGTCACCTTTTCTTTTAACAGCATTCAATAAATGTTTGGGAACTGAGGACACTAATTGTTGAAGCTTTGTAGGTGGAATTCTTTCCCATTCTTGCTTGATGTACAGCTTCAGCTGTTCAACAGTCCGGGGTCTCCGTTGTCGTATTTTACGCCACACATTTTCAATGGGAGACAGGTCTGGACTGCAGGCAGGCCAGTCTAGTACCTGCACTCTTTTACTACGAAGCCACACTGTTGTAGCACGTGCAGAATGTGGTTTGGCATTGTCTTGCTGAAATAAGCAGGGGCGTCCATGAAAAAGACGTTGCTTGGATGGCAGTATATGTTTCTCCAAAACCTGTATGTACCTTTCAGCATTAATGGTGCCTTCACAGATGTGTAAGTTACCCATGCCTTTGGCACTAACACAGCCTCATACCATCACAGATGCTGGCTTTTGAACTTTGCGTCCATAGCAGTCCGGATGCTTCTTTTCCTCTTTGGCCCGGAGGACACGACGTTCACAATTTTCAAAAACAATTTGAAATGTGGACTGGTCGGACCACAGAACACTTTTCCACTTTGCATCTGTCCATCTTAGATGAGCTCAGGCCCAGAGAAGCCAGCGGCGTTTCTGGGTGTTGTTGATAAATGGCTTTTGCTTTGCATAGTAGAGTTTCAAGCTGCACTTACAGGTGTAGCACCGAACTGTATTTACTGACATTGGTTTTCTGAAGTGTTCCTCCTGAGCTCGTGTGGTGATATCCTTTACACATTGATGTCAGTTTTTGATGCAGTGCCGCCTGAGGGATCGAAGGTCACGGACATTCAATGTTGGGTTTTGGCCTTGCCGGTTACATGCGGTGATTTCTCCAGATTCTCTGAACCTTTTGATGATATTATGGACCGTAGATGATGAAATCCCTAAATTCCTTGCAAATGTACATTGAGGAACATTGTCCTTAAACTGTTCGACTATTTTCTCACACACTTGTTCACAAAGAGGTGAACCTCACCCCATCTTCGCTTGTGAATGACTGAGCAATTCAGGGAAGCTCCTTGTATACCCAATCATGGCACCCACCTGTTCCCAATTAGCCTGTTCACCTGTGGGATGTTCCACGCAGGTGTTTGATGAGCATTCCTCAACTTTGTCAGTCTTTTTTGCCACCTGTCCCAGCTTTTTTGGAACGTGTTGCAGCCATACAATTCCAAGTTAATGATTATTTGCTAAAAAGAATAACGTTTGTCAGTTTGAACAGTAAATATCGTGTCTTTGTAGTGTATTCCATTAAATATAGGTTGAACATGATTTGCAAGCCATTGTATTCTGTTTTTATTAATGTTTAACACAACGTCCCAACTTCATTGGAATTGGGGTTGTACTACTCACTAACATGTTTTGTGCCTTTGATTTGCAAGATCCATTTTTAAGCTTTTCTAGCACACTACTTGTATGGTAGTCTTGTTGTGCTACAATACACATTTAAGTTTTGTAATACAGGAAATTGTTTTATGTACAAGTTGTATCTGTTTCATTGTATTGCCTTTTTTTTTTTTTAATTCCTATTTCACAATATGTTAAAGATACATTGAGGAAGACAGACAACCATAAATAACTAACAAATACAAGGATGAATAAGAAAAAAAAAGAAAACAAATGTCACGAGCAAAAATCTAATTAAATGACATTGAGGACAGAGATTGAAATGGAAGCACATAATGTTTTGATAGCTTTTTTGTTTTGTTTTTTAGCAGCAGATATTGTACACTTTTAGTTCTTTCATAAAGACACAAAGAATAGGCTTTACCTGGGCAAATTTGCATTTGGGAATATAAGAATTTTTCAACAAATTCAATGAGATTAGTGAGATTAATTAATGAGGCGTATTTCTCTTACTCTCAAGTGAGGTCAGTTATGTGATATTTTGTAAAAAAAAAACAAAAAAAAAACATTGCAAGCAAACACATAACATTGCATTATTAGAGATGATTAATTCAAAAACAAGATATTACAAAAAATAATAAAAATACAAATTTAAGGCAATGACTTTCCACCGTGCTCAAATGCTACTACAGTGCCTAAAATCTCATGTGCAGTCTATTTTCTTGTAAAGGTCCGAATTCCTGTTCGTAGCTTGCATATTCTACTCTGGATATCGGAATTTTATCGGCAAATATTATTATTTTTGCCTGATTTGAGATGAGAAGGTGAAAAAAAATGAAAGAACATAAAAGGTAAACACCGTTTTCCACTGTTTTACCCACAATCCTTTGCGCGGGGCATTTTCTGGTTAAAAATGAAACCAGACTCCTGTCAACTTTGTCATACAACGACGAATCCAACCAGACCGATTATATTGTTTCCAACATTACCAACCACACCTGCAACATGATTAAGAACAATACTTACATTTGCTATTGAGGCTTTGCGGTGCCCGTACTACATTACCCACAATCCCCAGCGAGCGGCAGTTCCTTCCTAAACATGGCGGCTTCAACTCCGACGTCGGACAACAGTCCAAACATCCCCGAATACGAATACGGCAACGCGAATTCCACAACGTTTCACATAGACTCGTTGAGGAAGGAGTGGCTGAGTAGACTCAAGCCGTCCGACTACTCCCACCGGGCCGACGACGAAGACGCGTTTCACGCCAACTTTGCTCACGAGATGGGAGTCAGCGTGGACATGATGCGGGCGCTGAAAGAAGTCTGCAGGTAACTTGTAGCACACCTGAGGCGGTCTGGAAGTGGACACGGCTAACCCTTCACATCGGCTGAATGTGAGGAAATTGATGCCCGTCGCACCTGCTAAATTCGGAAAGTAGACACAGCCGCTATTACACACGATGTAGTCAGGTAGAGAAGAAATGGAAAACCTACATCTGTCCTGCTGTGCTCAGGTAGTAGACGTCACCTTTCACACTGGTGTACGTAATCATAAAAAAAAAAAAAAGAATACAGCCCCTATTAGACTATTAGATTGTTGACGTCAGGAATATAAGCATCATTTAGAAATAACCTGGGGTTGTCTGGAAATAGACACCACCTCCATTAGAAATAAGGTCCATCGCACCTGGTGGTGTTGTCAGGGAATAGTCATATCCCATAAGCAGGCCACTGCTCTTTGACGTTTGATACAAACAGAAAGCAGGCATAAGCCCTATTTCCTTGTCATCTTGTTTTATCTTTCTATTTTATCTTTCGAATAGCACCGAGGCGCTTCGTTGCCATCCCGAGGACCAGCAGCCTGACCCAGAAGTCGTACCAGAGGACCCCACGTTGAAAACGCTCGTGTACGACTTTTTATTGGCTTTGAACTGGTCTACTCCAGCTTCGAAGACCACGTTGACACCCGCTTGATTTTGTCTCGACAGTGAAAGGAAGAAGAGGCAAGATTACAAATCCTCCCTAAAAATCAGCAAGAACAGACACGACCTCTACGCAGATGAGCAGGCGAGTTGGCGACGACGCCAATGCACGTTTGGGCCTTTCTGAAGGTACCAGCTTTACCGAATTCCCGTTCTGCATTTCCTCAGGAGCGACTGGCCTTCACGATGAAACCCGAGGCCGTGGAAAATCGGGTTCCCGAAGGAGACGTCATTCTGACGATCAATGTCTACTACCCGGCCACTTTCGAAAAGGTGAGTGCCGACCTCGGCATGAACCCTTCAGAGCTTGTTGGACTTTAACAGATGTCGCTTAAGGAAGTAAGTGTTTGCTAAAGTCAAAGATCTCAAATGTTCCTCGTCTTCAACGGATCATATTTAAAGTTCAGAAGATTATCTTCTACAATGTTGTCAAGAAAAGGAAAACTCCAATTCACTTGTACCAGTTGTTGGCTGAGGAATGTTTTCAACGGATCCCCTTCCCGTCGTAGTTCTGCTACGTCCGACCCCACGTGACGCTACTGTTGCTGGGCTCCCAAAGCTTGACGGAGCTGCGGGACGCCATTTGCTGCATCAGCGACTTGCAGGTGTGCGGCGAGTTCAGCGACACGCCGGACGTTGCGCCGGACTTCGTCAGCAAAGTGAGTGCGAATCATCGTTGTCCACCCCGGACCTCCTATGTCGCACGTTTAAAACGCAGAGGTTGTTTTATTGTCTTTCAGGACCACTACAAGTCTGCTTACTTTTTCTTCGAAGGGGTGTTCTATAACGACATGCGCTACCCGGAGTGCTGCGACATCAGCCAGTGAGTTTGAATACGCTTCTTTGTTGTGGACAATAATCCATAACTACTCATTGTTTGGACTTTGGGAACCTGAGACAAACGCAGCCACTCATGAATTAAGATCTCTTGAATAATTGTACAGACAGGTTTCCGACTGAGTTATCGATAAAAGAGCCTGTGGGATCGGAACTGGAAAAACATTAAGGGAGAAATTCTCGGTCAAAGGCTCATTTGTGGTCAAATCGGCCGATTGCATAAAGCCATCGCGGGTACGATCCAGATGGAGATGCCCTAAGGAAGTGTCTGTGTATATTTTACTCCCTTAGAGGAACCGTTTACTAAAATAATCACACGTAAGTAGAGTAGGCCCATGGGGAAAAACATTGCACTTCTTATGTATACACTAAAAAATATACCTACACCTATGTCGGAAGTTGTTTAACGCGATGTAAATTGGGGGAAATAATTACATGATATCTTGCTGCATTTGTTGGTTTGCTCACTGACAAAGAAATTAACAGTTCTATTATGGTCATAAACGGAAAACTAGTCAAAAAGGCATTTAAAAAAAACAAAAACAAAACAGTAAAAGTTATAAAACGTGGTAAATTTGAGTTAAATAAGTATTTGATCCCTGTTGTAGGAATCAATCTCTTACCTTTCAATCTCTATATCACCTCGGGCAAGACTAGATGTCAGGGACTCCATTTTATGACGAACATTGTGTTTTGTAATCGTCGTTGCAGGACCACGATCACATGGGTCAAGGCCAACAACTTCCCCTCGTATTCCCAGGCCAAGATGGAGGACACGAAGCTGGTGGATCTGAAGGTGAAAGTGGGCTTCCCGTACCTCTACTGCCACCAGGGCGACTGCGAGCACATCGTCATCATCACGGACGTCAGGTAAAACGACAGTGAAACCGCTTTTGTCACACCTTGCGTCTGTTAAATGGCCATTGCACTGCCACCTAGGGACAGCATAAGACAAGACAGACGGATACACCGTACGTGGACGTCTGTACAGTATAGACGTCTCAGCTCCTCTCAGAGGATAAAGAATATGACCGAGTGCTGTTATGATACGTAAATGTCTAAATGTGTTGCTGGACTGTTTGTGTTCATATATCAGTTGCTTAAATGGTTATATACGTTTCCCCATTATGTGTTAGCATTAAGCTAGCAGACTTAAGGCTATGTGTTTGTTTTAAATGTGCAATTCTTGTTTTTTTGTTTGTTTTAATTCACTAGTAAACTTCAACTGGGAGTGGCATTAATCAGCTTGAAGCCTCTTTTTTTTTTGGAATTGTTTTGAAGAATTTGTCAAAGTGCTGCTTGTGAGTTGAGTTCACTGCCACCATACAGCGCTCTTATCTCAAGTATGCGTTTGCAAATCAAAGCAAAAAAACTGTCCAAATGACAGCGTATCTCGAAAAAAAGTCGGGTCACGTGTCTCAAGGTACCACTGTATTCCCAAAAACCTGTTTCTATTCAGCGCTCTTCTAGTTGTAATTATTGGCATCAACTTCAAACTATGGCTGGTCACCTCAGTATACTCAGTATATATGTTTGGGGACGATGGTAACATTTCAAAGCAAGTCTTGTTTTTTTTTTTTAATGATGCCATAGGAATGAATGACATCGCCAAGGTTAAAGGTACTTTTACCATCATCAAATAATAGTCTGCAAGCTCTGTCAGAGCAAGAATCCAATTGGTTTTGAATGCTGGGAGATTCCAAAAAGTTGTATTCCGCACGCCACCATTTATCACGATCAACATGAATTGGTACGTTCTAACCTCGGGAGCCAAAACAACATTTGAACAATAACCCTATTGATATTAAAGCTCTAACGTAAGATAACCGAGCTGAAACGTCAAACCAATGCATACCTAAGATGTCATTGAGGTTTTTTTGGGCCTCTCACCCCATCAGTCCCAATTTTCAACACATTCAGGGGACCTACCAAGATTTGTATGCCAAAGCAAGAACCTATTGATTTGAGAGGCTTTCTGACGCAGGAATGGCTATTTGCTTTGGTAAAAGGCTCACTGCTCTGCCGAGTGCAACTATCAACAACACTTCTTCAAATGTTTGATAAGTATTCTGCTTTTTTCAAGGCAAGAACGCTATTGCTTTTGAACAGCACACAATTCGGGGTGGAGGGGCTCATATTTCCGCTCCAGTTTTCAAACCATCATCGCTAGGCGTAAATGACAAGTTGAGCTTGCTCATTTTTTTCCCCCCCCAAGTGACATTGAGACTTCAGCTGTTTCTTCTTTTTGTCTCATTGGTCTGTTCTGCACATTGTCTTAATATACAGGAATATGTTTCTCTTCTTTGTATCCTGAAAATCCTCTTTCCAAAGCCTCTGAGAGAAGTTTATTTTTTTAATTTTTTTTTTTACCCTGAGACCTTTCAGACAAATTCTGTGAGAATTTGCCTTAAAAGAGGTTTCCTAAAAACACTTTAAGACATAGGGAAGATTACCTACGAGTAAATGTCATTGACCGTGGGACTTCATACTTTTTTGGCAAAGAGATCGTAAGAAAATATGTTCACATGCAATCCCTCTACAGTCTACAGTTTGCTCGCTAAGAGCCCAAACTAGATGACGCAAAAATACCCTCCTTGGTGTAGGTCATAAAAATGAGAGATATGGTCCTTTGGCTGTTCACTCCCAAGCATTCAGTCTCCAGCGAGCGAGTCAACCATGACCTTCTTCGGAACCTTGTGTTCAGTGGCGGAAATAAATCGAGTCACACCACCTCGGATGAATGAACTCCACCGTTGTACCTCCGCGAAGCAAATCATCCTGCGGTTGCTCGGCTTTTAAAGACGTGATGCGCTTGGGAACCTCTGTAGTATCGGGTGATATGAAAAGCGGCTTGTTTCACTGCCCTTCACAAGAAACCGCTGTTGCGCCAACAGACAACTCCGTCTTTGATGCGTAAGCGGGAGCTCACTACACGTGAAAGCAGCCTCAACAAGAGGCAAATCGGCTGATGCTTTACACCCTATTAAAAGCTGAATTTGTATTTTTTTTGGGTCCATTTTTAGGCTTACACACAAGGACGACTGCCTGGACCGGAAGTTCTACCCGCTGCTAACACACAAACACCGGGTCTCTACGCAGAAGTGCGCCGTTTGCTACACCTTCATCGCCAGGTGGGCTCTTAAAAATAAATGAATAAATACTCACTCCACACATTTGTCCATTTACACCAGGGGTAGGAAAAATATGGTCCATGGGCCACATGCAGCCCATGCTGTTCTTTTTTTGTAGCCCACTGAACCATTTATATTATGAAGTCCTATAATATTTCTTGCATTAATATAGCCGATTCCCCCCCCCCTAAAATTTGTGTTAAAATGAATGCATCTCATTGAATAATTTTATTGATTAGTTGCGAACACTATAATTGGTTTTTCCTTACATCCATTTTCTTCTTCTCGTAAACAACCAACCGTTCACACTCACATTGACACCTAAGGACAATTTTCAGCCTTCAATTAACCTCAAGCATGTTTTTGGAATGTGGGAGGAACCCAGAGTACCTGGAGGGGGAAAAAAAAAAAACACAAACAGGGTGAGAACATGCAAACTCTGCAGGCCAGATTCAAAGATTTGATTTTGGTGGATGTGCTACCTTCATTAATCACAAGTAATACAATTAAAAAATGAGCAATAATTATGAAAATAAACTTTTGTTGCATTCATTTAATTAAATGTAATTATTTTCCCTTAAATTGGTCAATCAAAATGAATTTATTCATCTCATTAAATCAGTTCTACTATTGTAAATTAAAATAGTCGTGTCTTGCAATTCGAGTGACCTGACTGAGTTTTTAGTTACGAGCCATCATTTGGCCGAATTTATTTATTTTTTTGCTTTGACTTGGCGTAACTGAACTCGCTTCACGATAGGCAGAAGTTTAGAAAATAGTGAAGTTGTTTCAACTCCCATTTGAGGTTTACTGTGACACTAAACATAAAAGAGAATTACATGTTGTGTATTTAAAACAACATATCTTTGCCTGAGGAAAGTCTGCCTCGGTTAATACTAACAAACAATGCGCTAACCCATTGACATGCTAACGGTGAGCACTGATAGTTGCGGTTTAAAAAGCAAGGCATATTTGAATACAAACTGTCGAGCCACACATATTTAGACAGAAAATATAATACTTCGAGGCATATTCTTTATCTTCCACAAAAACGACTATTACATTTTACTGAAGTCTTTCATAGTAGTAGTAGGTCTATTTTTTTCTTGTCTGCATGACTGTACATTGTACAGTATAGTATACTGCCTCGTGGTGGCCAAGGTGGGCTTATCAGGAGGAGCAGCAAAATGAATTGGAGCATTAAATTCTGATGCACAAACTGTTTGTCTACATTCTATTTAATTGTTATTACTTTTTCCTTATTACAATTTTTTTTTGTGGTGGAGGCTGAAACAGAAAATGAGTTTCAAGGGTGAAAGAAGATTTGAGAAGTGTTTTTATGAGCTTGGTAACGGAAATAATTAGTTGTATCTCAAGGTGTGACTAAATAATACAATTTAAAACTAAACAATTATGCATATAGTACATACACATCTAAATTATTCTACTTTTTATCTCCTCTTCAAATGACCTGTCTGTTCATTTAGAAAATGAAACGTGGCTCTTGAGCACAAAAGTTTGCCCACCCCACCCCGATTTACACCCTTGACATCACACGTGCCGTTTATCCCCAGGTGGTGCACCACTGGCGACCAGTTCGCCCCGAGTCACCCATGTCTGTTTTGCGACAAGTGCTTCCGCATGCTGCACTACGATGCTGACGGCAACAAGCTGGGAGACTTTCTGGCCTATCCCTACGTGGACAGCGGCGCTTTCAACTGATGGAGTTTTTCTTCACTCGATGTGCTTATTACTCCATATGTTCATAGTTGTGGCGACAGGCTGACTTCCTGTGTTGTACAGTTTTATTTATATTTCTAAGAGACTCTTAATAAAGTTAAGACTTTGAAAGCTTGTTGACTGTGATTCAGTAGTTCAAAGGAACATAAACAAGTGGGCGTAAGTCACTTATGAGCAAGTCTCAGCTTTTAACCAAGTTTCAAGCAACTCAACTTCCATCCATCCATTTTTTTTTTTTACCGCTTATCCTCACTAGGGTCGCGGGCTGCTGGAGCCTATGCCAGCTATCTTCGGGCGGGAGGCGGGGTACACCCAGAACCGGTCGCCAGCCAATCGCAGGGCACATAGTGACAAACAACCATTCGCACTCACATTCACACCTACGGGCAATTTAGAGTCTTGAATCAACCTACCACACGTTTTTGGGATGTGGGAGGAAACCGGAGTGCCCGGAGAGACGCAGGCACGCGGAGAACATGCAAACTCCACACAGGCGGGGCCGGGATTTGAACCCAGAACTGTGAGGCAGATGTGCTAACCAGTAGTCCACCGTGCCGGCGCAACTCAACTTACTGTGGCAAATATCAAGAAAGTCAAATGATTGCTCTGTCACAAAATACTGCATATTTGTACATTAACCACTTCGCACACAGTATCTGTACTTGCTTTAGTTACCTGTACAAATACATTCACAATCAGTATTATATTGGAACCAAACCAGTATCTGTATTGGCTATTACTTCCTCAATTCATCGAGATGAAGCTTAGTGACGGACTTGTTTGACCAGCTATCGGTTAGCTAAACTGTGAAGTTAACGGAGCTTACCAGTCTTTCTGGGTTTCAGTATGACATAAGTTGGATGTCTGCAGTTATCTCTTTTGGAGTTGCAAACCATGCATAATGCCACTCATTTTTATTTGAATCCAAATTTTGAAATCTGAATCAAATCCTAGGTGGATAAAGGCCAGCTCTTGAGTCAAGACACAGATGTGGCAATGTTGCAGGATCTCTGTGTAAAATGGTTAATAAATAGTTACTTTTTTTCCTACAGTACAAAAAAAAAACCCAGTGAAATCAGTCATAGATGACTGGATAGAACGGTGCACTACTTTATTATTTGACGCTGAAACAGAGCAAACCAAAAGGGACAAAAATAACTCTTATTTACACACACTTAAAAGAAGACTGCATTTTAAAAAGACGAACAATGTTTGGAATTAAACATTTTCTTCTCTTACCTAAGTAACTGTAAAAGCTGACAAACTGCGTCGTCTTCAACTACTACGACTACTGAAGAACTGGTAACTTGAAGCAGCAACTTTGACTACAGAGCTCATTAACGTGGAAACCTGTTAAGGTGCTCAGTCACAAGCAACTGGACAGGACTTCCCAGTGTGAAGACCTTGAGGGACCAGTCGGGTTAAGTCAGGCGGAGAGCTCCTGGGACACGGGAGCACTGCGGAAGAGCCGATCAACCAAATTAGAGCAGTTGGAAATAACCTTAAGAACGACCCGCCAGCTTAATGCTAAAGAGCAATGTAAAACGCCATCGGCATGGTAATGGTTAGCGTGGATATTCGCAGTTTTAGAAGCCACGGATATTTGAACACAAAAGGGGAGCAACACATGTAGACAGATCACAACAATACTCACTGGCATATATTCTCTATCCTTTATGAAAAATGACTAATGTTGCAGCATCTTATAGAGTAAATTACAGTAATATAGTAGAAGTAGTCCATTCTTCTTCTACATGTGTGTCAGCATGCCACAAGTGATATACTGCCTCCCAGTGGCCAAGGCGGGCACACCAGAAGGAACGGCACACTGAATTGCATTGCAGCATTAAATCATGATGCACAAACTGTTTAATTCCTTACATTCTATTTATTATTATTATTATGGTTGTTTTACAAAGTACAATATTATAGAGTGCCATTTGTAGTATGAATTTTTTTTTTGTGGGGGAAGCTAGAACGGAAAATAGCATTTCTATTCATTTCAATGGGGAAAGATGATGTGATGAGTGATTAGAGTGATGTAGAGTTGCGGTCACAGAACGAATTAAACTCGTGTCTCAAGGCTACACTGTATGCACATTTCCCAACTTTTCTATTGTGTTTTTTATGCATTTTTGACTCCTATTACAATAAACAACCATAAAAATTGGAAAGTGTTCATTTCTTTGGAAGTGAGCAAACTAAGAAATTCAGCAGGAGATTGAATCAATATTTAACGCACTGTATACCAGGTACTTACCGGTAAATTTATTTATTTATTTAAGTAAGAGGCTACCTGAGGTTCTCCCCCGGCGAGGCATCTTCACGTGGCTCCTGCTTGTTCTCCTCAGTGCTCTGATCTCCTTCGCCTGCCTTGTCTACATGGTTAAAGCACACAGAAGCTCAGACATCCAAAACAACCCACAGCAAAGACGAGAATTTGTGAGCATGTGATGACACATGTCTTAGCCCCAGACCTTGGGGGGATAATTACAATTTCACGTAAATTGGCCGCACCCTCGCCTGAGAAAGGAACCTTTTCACGCAAGCAAAGTATTCATCGGGTCCGACCAGCCGCTCAAGCTCAGAATGTGGCGTGTCCCCCACCCCCCGCAACCTCGCTCTCAAGTGATCCTGTGACCTGCTGAAAAAGGACGTAGGATGCAGACCGGGAACGCGGTTCTCAGGATGCTGCGTGACTTGTCGGTTCTCAATGGATTTTGCCGGCGGCCAAACTGAAGTCAGTCAGAATCTCAAGTGACTCGGCCAGGCATTTGATTTTTTTTTACCAACATGGTGGTGTGCTGCGTCCCCGCGTTAAGTAACTGGCTACAATTAAGAGGAGCGCTCACGCCCGATGATAAACACAAAAGTGCACATTGTTGGCCTTGTATGGATTCTTTCCACCCTCACCGCTTTCATAGCTAATCATATGAATCTATGAATGAATCTTTGCACATTGATCACCAATTCCTCCATGGAGGTTATTTAATTCTGACCATTGTTAGTTTACAACCTTGTCAAGTATTTTATTTAATGATGGTTATATTATTTCTCCCCCCAAGGATGTAGAATGTCCATCCATCCATCCATTTTCTGAGCCGCTTCTCCTCATTCGGGTCGCGGGCGTGCTGGAGCCTATCCCAGCTATCATCGGGCAGGACGCGGGGTACACCCTGAACTGGTTGCCAGCCAATCACAGGGCACATACAAACAAACAACCATTTGCACTCACATTCACACCGACGGGCAATTTAGAGTTGTCAATTAACCTACCATGCATGTTTTTGGGATTAATGTACACAAAATGTCTGTATGGTACAACGGAAACTCCGAACTCTACAAGTGGTTCTTTTTTTTGGTTTTACGATGCCACCTGAGGAGGATGCCAGTGATGACAAAAAGGAAAGTTAAGATATTGTGATCAATGACCCAAACATACTTTAGTTTTAGAATGTGGGAGGAAGCCGGAGTACACGCAGCAAAACAGGCAAGCAGGGGGAGAACATGCAAACGCCGCACACATGAGGGCCGTGAGCTGAGATTGGAACCCAGAACCTCTCGACTGTGAGGCGATCTAGCTAACCACCATCTGTGCTGTGACTCATTTGAACATTAGCAACACACTTAATTAAATATCAATTATGTGGACACATTTTACCAACGTGAATAGCGTACAGCTGAAAGCATAAAGGAGGGCGGAGAAGCGTTTAGCACGTCTGCCCGGTCACTGGGATTGAATCTGAGCTGTGGAATTTGCATGTTCTCCCTATACTTGCGTGGGTTTTCTCTTAGACCTGCTATTGATTGGGGACCACCCCAGGGTGTACCCGGCCTCACTCCCAAAGTCTGCTCTCCTCATTCAGGTTACAGGGAACCTGCGACCCTAATGATGAGACACCCTATGGAAAATGGATGGATGGATGAAAGGATAATACTACGGGTGAGCATAGAAGAACTCTTCAAAGTTTTTTTGTTTCTAAGTGATCAGCAGTTATGTTTCCATTCGTGAGACAGTTAAGAATGTTAAAATGTTACTTAAAACATTGCCAGTTGAACCTAGAACAGATTTACAGGGGATTCTTGGCTCACAACGTTCCCGCAGCAGTGCAAGAATATGCACGAGAAGGCAAGCTCAGTTACCGCCGTACCAGTGTTTTGACAGCAAATTTTCTAACAAGTTTTGTAATAATTTTGTTTTAGTCATGATTTTGTCATCTAAATTGTTTCAGTTTTAGTCAACAAAAATACCATAAGATTACAGTCGATGAAAACCCCATTAGATTTAGTCGACTAAAATAAAAGGTTTTCCTTTCAATTTCTGAACGGTTATTACGTTCACCGAGATCAGCAGTTCTCAAAGTGTGATACAAGTACCACAAGTGATACGCGAGCTCCCTTTAGTGGTACATGAAGGAATCACTGAATTCAATTTACTATTTACTTGGAGAGCCAAGTGTTTTTCAAGGTGGTACTTGGTGTAATATGTTTGGAACCACTAAATCAGCGAAAACAACAAAAATGTCAATACACTTCGTCATTGACTTAGTGTCCGAAAATTATGTATGTATGTAACTATGTAAATTTATGTACTGTAATTTCTTGTGTATAATGCGCACCCATGTATAATACGCACCCCCAAAATTGACCTCAAAATTCATGAAAACCCTTCTACCCATGTATAATCCATTTTTATAATGCATGATTTTGCTTCTACCCATATGATCAAAACATGAAGTAGTATCTGTATTTTGTTAGTTTTTTTTTCAAAGAATTATTCTGAAGTTAAGCACTTTATTTGAACATGAAATACTTTCTATTTACTTGCTCTTATTTTGAAATTCACAGTCCTACTTTTATTTAGTAAATGAGAAAACACACAGTTGCGTTTGATTTCCCAGCCAGAATTTGTAAGACGGGTACAATTCTTTAAAGAAAACATGAAGGACCAGGTGAAACCCATTTAATTTTATTTTAATTGGATTCAAATTAAAACTGTCAAGTAATTCAGAAAAGCATTATCATTAAACAAAACATAACCCCCCCAAAAATAATAAAAATAATGATGGTTGTTGTTCAGTCATTAGTCATATTTAAAAAACAAAACAAAACAATATTAAACAAATTCTGCCAGGGTATGTAAATGTATGAGCACAACTGTACATATATGCAGTCCTACGTACCCCTGTCATATTGGAATGAAAGTGTAGGGTACACCTTTTTCATAACCTCTAAATGGCGGGGGCATATTAGAATTAAAGTGTACACCTTTCTCATAACCTTTAGGTGGCGGTGGCATATTGCAATGAAAGTGTACAGCTTTTTCATAACCTCTAGATGGCGGCATACATTTATAAAATGTGAAGGTTTTGTTCCATCCATCAATCCATTTTCAACACCGCTTATCCTGGTTAGGGTCGCGGGACGCTGGAGCCTATCCCAGCTGACTTCGGGCGAAAGGCGGACTACACCCTGAACTAGTCGCCAGTCAGTCGCAGGGCACATATAGACACCGACAACCATTCGCACTCACATTCACACCGTCACTAAGTGGAAACTGATCCCACGCTGCCCGCACCAAACTCAGGCGAGTGTACCACTACACCAACAGTGACTTCAGGCTTTTTTCAATTTTCCCCTACACCCATGTATAATGCGCACTATTGACTTGACATTTTTTGTGTGTGTGTGTGGGGGGGAGGGGGGGGGATGCGCATTATACACGAGAAATTCCGGTAATCATTGTCACGCTTGTCGGGGAAACAAAAACATTTAACTAACTAACTAAATAACTATGATGAAAATATTTTTGCCAGCCAACAAAATTAACACTGCGCCATATGTACTGTATTTCATCGCACAGTTATAGATTTTTGGCCTAGAAACATTTTTCTTACAAATATTTACTGTCATTAAGATTTCACTACTGCGTTAGTGTAGACGAGGGATAGATTACGGCGCATTCCGAGTTGCGTACAAATTCGGGTGACGTCACCGCTGAAAGAATGTAATGACCGCCTGTACTCTTTTTTTTCCTATGATAGCCAAACAAAATGGAGGTCAACCACTGTACTTTCAAAAGAATGACACCAACCTGTGCCTGCGTTGTTTTCCTGCGCTTGCTCCGCTTTCCTCAGCGTTCCCTTCTTGGCCTCCTCGTGCTGCCGCTGCTCGGCTAAGGACCTGTTGAGCACCTTGCTGAGCATGCACTCGCCCTCGCCCACCAGGAACATGCTTTTGAACTTGTTGTACAGCATGGTGGCTTTGTCCATCACATCCTGGCTGGCTTTGAACCTGCGGATCTGGAACACAATTAACAAACGTGATGCGGAAGGTCGGGACTGCAATGTTTTTTGGCAGGAGCGCGTCTTGCCTTCTTCAGTGTGGCGATGAGTTCGCTTTGCTTCTGCAGGTGCTGAGTGGTCACTTGAAGGGTACTGATCTCATCCAGGGCGTCCAGGCACTTTTTCACGTCCTTTACACGAACAAACACACGCAGTTACACTTTTTCAACCGTAGTGTGACGGGAGAATCTCTCGCAGAATGTTTTAAACTCCTGTTTCCATGTCAATGTTGTATTAATAAAGATCATGGAGGAGTTTCTGTAGCAGAGGTCTGCATGCATATAGGAGTTAACTGATGTCATGTTGTGTTTCTTTAGACAGCAAAATAGTTGAATTGTCAGCATATCAACTATTGTCCTCCATTGTATTCACTTGCTACAAGGAGCGACTGATAAGCAATCGATTCCACGCAATCAACAGAATTCTTAACGATGAATGAATCTATTGTTATGCCCACGATGTAGTGAACTTCCAAGAGGCACCTGTGAATCGGCAGCTTTTTACAACAGCTCCGGAAATGTTCTCCTTAATTTATAGTTCCCCACCATTTTTTTTATCATGTAGTGCTCATTTTGCGTCGCACTAACCCGTTTTGGGCAGTTTCTAGTGTTTTGGCCATGACATTCTTTAGCGGAGAATATTGGTGCTTTGTTTTGTGTGGAAAAATAGTCTATTGAATCTTTTACGAAATTAATGGTTATTTGCAGCCGTATAACCTGTAATTGACATGTAGTTGAGCCTGAAGCAGCCACAGAAAGTGTATATCAAACTAGTAGCCCTTTGCATTAAATAGGACGCAAGAAGAAGCTCTCAGTTTCAAAATGGTTGGTGAGTACATCACGCTCTCTCGTGTGATATTGCTTAATTGTTGTTTATTTGGTTTTGTTTAATCGACAAACAATAGCAAATAAACCACAATAATCGGTTAACACACAGTAATCGTAAAAAAATGATTTTGCAATCAACGTTAATGCAAACTACATTTTTAGCCGATTATTTGATTAACCTGTGGAGTAACTGATTCTAAAAACATTCAACAGTGACAGCCTTACTTTCCACCACGACTCTTTTTGTGTCGTGCTAAACCGTTCGCACTATTACAGCATTCTAGACGTGATAGTTTGTTTTTTTAGCAGAGAAAATCGTTTGTCTGCAATGCTACAACTGTGACTAATGCGTCCCGGAGGAGATATGGAGAGACACGAGAGCCGGCGATAAAGTAAAGTGACGCGAGAGAGATGACTACCTGGGGCAGGGAATTTAAACCATTCCTTCTGTTTGTGTTTCACTCGGCAACAGAGAAACTGTTAGAAAACTGCAGTTGTTTGTTTACATTCAAATTTAAGACCCAGCAGCCATTGCGAGTGACGTCATACGTGATGTGATGGCGGGTTTGCAATTTCAGCATCCTGGTACACTCATACTATTCAGCGGAGACGTCATTCTTGTTCCTTTCTCTCAACGACACTGGGCAACTTTACACAATGTGTCGTTGAGTTCTGTTCATTTAACAGTGATTCATTATTAAGGAAACCCAAGTGTTCAGACTTTTTCGCCGTATTAAGTGTTCCCCTGCCTTTTTATGATTCACTACTTGTGAAGTCACCTTTTTGAATATTTCTCTTTGCAAAGTAGCATTACTTATTTGGTTAAAAAAACAAACAAACAAAAACAACTCCTTTGGGTATTTTGACAAAAGCATGTCACAGGCATGCAATTGATCAACTGGGAACTGTTTTAAATTGTAATTAAGAAAAAAAACATAATACGTCTCAGAATGCCCTGTAGCGCAGTGTCATAATTCATCGTGTCATCTTCTCAAAATGAATAAAAACACCTTTGGACACGTCTTGTCGACGTCACTGCAGTAATCAAGCGTGGCGGTAAATTAACACAGTATTTAAGGTACAATCACAGTCTTATCAACTCACAAGAGGATCGAGCTATTCATCGAGCACATGGTAGAACATTAGAAGGACAAACTCTGGTTCTATTTACGGCGAGATGAACAATCAACACATTGTTCTGCGTATGACCCCGAAGTGACGCACAGACTTTTATTTCCCAAAAAAGGAAACAGGAACTCACAGGATGGTCTATCTTCAGCGAAATCTTGATTTCACTGTGCAGACGCTGGAGCTTCACATCTGTGGAGATTTCTGTGAACAAACAGGCCCAATTCAATGGTGGCGTTCACTACTTTCCAAAAAGAAGAAAGCGTTTAATGGGGGAAAAAAGGATGTTCAGTGGTTTAATCGCTTTTGGTTCATTGTGCCACATGGTCTCATGTAACAGGTTTCGTGAGATTAGTGAGGTTTATGGTTTGATCCATTGATTCTTGACAAATATGGAAACACTTACAAGGAATCACACAGTACTGAGAGGTTAGCCCTGGTGGTGAACTTACCCTTTTTCTTGGCCCCTGACCGCTCTTCGGTTTTCTTGGAATCATCTTTGTTTGCTCTGTTTGCAGATGGTACCAACAACAACAAAAAAGATGTTTGACACTACAAATGACACAAAATAAGTCTTTTGAGAACTCCTTTGAGCAAGGCATGGTACACATCAGGCAATGCTTCTCGACAAGAGATATTTATAAAGTCGTGTATGTTTGAGTGGCCAGAGCAGCTTGCAGCCAAACCTCCAATCTTGTCTCATTGATTGGACTCCGGGTTGGCTCACACCTGACTCTGATCATCTCTTGGAGAATGATCAGAGGTTCACTTACTTTTTCCCTCCCTGCCCTGCGAATCTTTACATTATTTTCAATAAAACAGAATTGTTTGTGTGGTATTAGTTTAAGTAGACTGTTTGTTCATTCTTGTGATTTAGTTGATGAGCCCACATTTTATGACCAATTAATGCCGAAGTTTTAGAAATTCCTAAGAGTTCACATACTTTTTCCCTCCTGCTGTACTAGTCTCCCAGCGCTCATGCATTGTAATACTTTAGTAACAACACGTCTACTTACTCCTCTTTCCCCCGGCGTGCGTCCTTGTCCATGTCAGCGTTCTGATGTTTTTTCCTGCTTTTGTTTTTCTAAGATAGGTTGAGGAAAAAAAATATTAAAAAAAAAATATATATATATATAGTTAGAGCGTCAGCCTCACAGTTCTGAGGAACCGGGTTCAATCCCCGGTCCCGCCTGTGTGGAGTTTGCATGTTCTCCCCGTGCCTGCGTGGGTTTTCTCCGGGCACTCCGGTTTCCTCCCACATCCCAAAAACATGCATTAATTGGAGACTCTAAATTGCCCGCAGGCATGACTGTGAGTGCGAATGGTTGTTTGTTTGTATGTGCCCTGCGATTGGCTGGCAACCAGTTCAAGGTGTACCCCGCGTCCTGCCCGATGATAGCTGGGATAAGCTCCAGCACGCCCGCGACCCGCGTGAGGAGAAGCGGCTCAGAAAATGGAAGGATGGATATATATATAGATCTGAGATTCGGGGTTTGAATTTCCACTTGGGCCTCCTGGTATGTTCTAACCATCCTTGAGTGGCTTTTCTCCAGGTACTTTCATACACATTTGAGAAAAATGCATGATTAGCCTTACTGAAGACTCTAAATTGTGGTGTGACTGTGAATGGTTATCTACAGTGTATATAAAAAGTCGACACACCACTGTTCAAGTGCAAGGTTTTTGTCATGTTGCCACAGTTCCAATTGAAGAAAAAGAGCCCCAAAGCATAATGCGGCCGCCAATATGCTTCACTGTAGGTATGGTGTACTTCTGGTGATGAGCAGTGGTGTGTTTGAGCCAAACCTCGCATTTAAGCTCTATGATTGGTTAATTCTAAAAACAGTTACATTCTAATTATGAGAGGGTGTGCAACCACATTATCTCAGTTATTTTTACATCCCCTCCTGAAAAATGTCACATTAACGGTGGAAAAAGTTTTGAAATTATGTATCTTGGTCTCATTTTTTTATATCACAAAAACCTGGCATTTGAGCAGGGGTGTGTACACTTATTATACCCACTGTATATGTTACCTGTGATTGGCTGGTGAACACACTTGCCTCGTCATCATCCGAGGCACCCGAGCAGCTGCCGTCTTTGGACTGTTTCTTCTTCTTGGTCTCGGGCTCTTTCCCCTCGCCGTCCTTTGCCTTGACGTCCTCCTTCCTTCGCTTGTCCTCCTCAAGGGTCTTGGACTTGTCCTCCGCCGCCCTCTTCCTCTTTTTGTCCGACTCGGCCATGTCTCTGAAGGGCCAGGAAGACCATAGTGTCAATTATCTTTTTTTTTTTTTTTTTTAACCTAATGTTTTGCGACGGATGTGTGTGTGCGTTTACATTTCAATCCCTGAACCTGACCGGTCGTGTTGCTGCAGCTTAAGCAATTTTTCACTTTTGGGCTTCCTGCCTCGTCGTTTGGGTGCATCCCCACCTGACAAACACATACATCATTAGTTATTACGACATTACACGGAATATTATGGGATGACCAAGGACATTTCAATTTACCAGCAGGACTGACTGGACTCGCCGGGGGAGCTTCCGCTGCCTCAGCCTCCCGCTCACCCTCATTCTGAATAAAAACAACAATATCAAAATTAAATCTCTTTCGAACAAGATTTCATAAATAGATATATAATTGAAACACCTAGCGACGTCATTAATTGAAATAAAAAAATAAATAAACAATGACCTTTCTTTTTCGTCCTCTCTTCGGTTTAGGAGCCTCCACCTGGGCTAAATCCTGTAAAGTGCCGGCGTCAGTTTACACATAAAAGAAAAAATGTAAATGCATTTATTCTGCTAATGTAGTGAAATACAGCAAACACAGCCAACTTAATTCCTTTTTTGCTCTTGCACTATAGCGCCATCATGTGGCGAGGTCAGGACTGGCACTCTTTTCAATCTTAAGCAATGCACTTGCGCTCTTCAAGGGACCCAAGGATGCTTAACAGTATCTTATATTTAAGGTATATCTGTGTATAAATATATTCAAATATTTCAGTTCAATTCAAAAAGCGAAACTCATAGCATATATATTTATGAAACACATTAGGAAATACAATCCAAATTCAATTCCAATTCCTATCAAATTTTCATATTAAAAATGATTGTGATGTTTTCTTACGTAATATTCTCATTTCTCGAGATGGGGAAATTTGAGTTTTCATTGGCTGGAAACTATATTCATCAAAATTATTCAAAATAAAATGATACACTATTTCACTGTGTGTAGTGACTCGATATAATCTACGAATTTCACTTTTTGAATTGAACTACTGAAATAGTTTTCCATGATATTTAAATGTATTGAGATGTATTCGTGTGTGTGTGTATGTATTCCTGTTACTGAAGGACCCAAAACCATTTATTTAAAAAAAAAAAAGTCTGGACACAGCTTTAAAAGGCATGAGAAATTGTAATCCTAACTTTTGACTGGAATTGTATGTAATACACTACACAGTTTATAATTCAAATTTAGAAGATGCAAAAATATACATCAGGTATTACATTTGATGAAAATGACCATGACACTGAGAAAGAGTTTCCAATGGATCTGAACCAGAACGCATTTTACAGCAATATAAATGAATCTTGGGAAAGCCCATTTAAAAGGTTCAGATGCAGATGTGAAAGCAAAGCGAAAGTGAAACATGCAATGGAGAACTTGAACATGATGCAAACCAGAAGCGGTGACGCCGAAGCCCACAGAAGAAACCATGCAGGAAATTAAAATCAATCATCACAGTGATGATTGATTTGTTATACCTCCCAGCATGCAAAGTACGTACATCCTGCTTCTGAAGAACCTGCTCAGAGATCATAGGCCCTTCTTCCTCCGCCTCTGCCTCCCTTCCTGGAACCTGAAAGGTTAGAGGGCGTGTGTTCCAGTTTGTGGAACCTCAAAATTAGTGGTACAATTGGGAATAGCAGTGTTGTTTTTTCTCCCTTATTTGCCCCCCCCCCCCCTTTTTTTATTTTATTTTTTATTTTTTTATGTTTTTGGTTTAGGGTACCAGTAATGGCATAGAAGAAACGTGTGGTGATAACTATAAACACAGGAAAGCGAACGAATCGTTACACCCTTACTAGTCTCGATGTAAAGAGGCACGTAAACAAGAGTCGAATTATTCTATTTTAGCCTCAGTAGGCATACAATGTTACTGCTTATTAAAGCTAACATGTTTTGTTGTCTTTTGCATTATGTTAACTTATTTTTAAAGTCGCGTTATGCCATTGTCATTTCAGTTTTCTTTTCATGTTTATCTTACAACACTGTCGTTACAGTTAATAAAGGTTTACGATGCCGGTAATTTGATACAAGGATGGCTTATTTAGTTCATCCATCCATCCATTTTCTGTACCGCTTATCCTCACTAGTTCAGATGGAGAAAAATGATTTTGAAATTCGAAGATATCTGCTTTGAATCAATATATAAAACAGAAGCAAGAAAACAGGAAGCTATGATGAAGAACTAGCAGTCGGTGACATCAAGCAAGTCTTTCTTTTTGACTTTCCAAGTAGATTTCGTTCAAAAAGAACACTTACTTTTGATGAATTTCTTTCCTTATCATCTGCCTCATCCTGCCTCTCTAGGCCAGCGTCTGAATCCTTCTCAGACAACATTTCAGGACGAATCGGCTATAGAAAGATAAGAAAATAACGTGAGAAGCACAGGAATGTAATTTTTACTAATACATTTTTGCCAACTATGAGAGATGCAAACCTTGGGTGCCGTCAGCTCCACTTTGGGGTTGTTCTCAATCTCCCACAGTCCTTCGTTGAAGCCCTTCCTCTTGTTGGGTTTGGCATACTTCTCCTTGTTGGGCTGGTACAGAAAGATGTCTTTGGGGCCAAGAAAGGCACTGTTGGGAAGATCGAGCGTAACGTTGATACAGCGGTGTCGAATACAGTGGAGCCTCCCATATTGTCAAAAGGTGAGTTTAATGACTAATATTGTTTGTGTAAAGTGCCAGTGTGCATATTTGTTTGTGTGACGTCAGATCAGTTTATGCCAGCGTGTTATTTAGATTGGTGAACTAGCAAATACTATCGATGAGCCTCACGTGAAGCTCGTTTGTTTGTGTTGAATAATTTAACTACTGAATACAGTCATACATGTAACATGGGTTAATGATTGTGTACATGCTATAAGCATGGTGTTGGCGCTTTATGAGCCTCTCCGTTTTAAGTGATTAGCCGCCATCTTGTGGCATCTATGCGCAATTACAAACCCCTTTTTGGCGGGGGGGGCGTCAATTATTTGCAGATTTTCGATACTTGCGGCAGGGCTCGGCCCTGTTAGAGTGTGACCAATAAGTGTTTGTTTTTTTTAGGGCCGATAACGATATTGGGGGCTGAAAAAAGCAGATATCTGATGTATCGGCCGAGATCCTATCTGATAAACAATATAACAGATATGTGAAAAAAGAACATTGATATACACAGAATATGTACTGTACATGAACACAAATACTTATAATACCCAAAATATTCAAGACAAAGAATCAGAACACTACCAATTCCTAAAATCATCTTCATCATCATCATCTTACTGGAAACATCCATGCATCCATCCGTTTTCTGAGCCGCTTCTCCTCACTAAGGTCGCGGGCGTGCTGGAGCCTATCCCAGCTGTCATCGGGCAGGAGGCAGGGTACACCCTGAACTGGTTGCCAGCCAATCGCAGGGCACATAGAAACAAACAACCATTCGCACTTACAGTCATGCCTACGGGCAATTTAGAGTCTCCAATTAATGCATGTTTTTTTTTTTTTTTGGGGGGGATGTGGGAGGAAACCGGAGTGCCCGGAGAAAACCCACGCAGGCACGGGGAGAACATGCAAACTCCACACAGGCAGGGATTGAACCCGGGTCCTCAGAACTGTGAGGCTGACGCTCTAACCAGTCGTCCACCGTGCGGCCTACTGGAAACATTTCAAAAGTAAATGCTGAAGCAAACACTGAAAAGTGAAAAAAAAAAAAACAGTTTGCATGCATGTATAACGACTTAAGAAGACTTGACATTTTAAGTAAAAAATTTGCTTTCTTTCAGCACAAAATTCTAACTAAATGAATTAGTTGAGCCTTTTTAAAATCAATCATTTGAATCATCATTTTTGAAGACGTTAACTTGTGATTGTATGTGCCCTGGTAAATTCTGCATGGCAGTATGAAGTGGGACGCTGTACAGTAGTTTTATAATATTGGCGGACATGGGAGTTATGTGAGAGACAATGTTCAGGAAAGATTGTGGTCATACAGTTCATAAAAGGAGTTGTTCACAGACACCCCACATACTTTACTTTATATTTACTCGGTTAAATGTTCCACTGTGTAATGTTGATGTTTTCGAACTGTAAGGGAAGCATCATGCGAGTGTGTGATTGTGTGCTGCATGTCTGTCTGTGACGCTTGGGCAGCGTGCACAACAGCATAGACAAACGGGAGCAGCACGAAAGTATCTCCACACAGCAAAAAAAGATAATACATTGGTTAAATACTGACTGATGGCGATTTATTGGTGATATAATAATATAATTGGCCCACAGATAAATCGGTCGAGCTCCAGTACCTAGCCCACCAAATTCACTATATTTGTATCTTTTTATTTAGCTACATGTGACATATTCAGAGCCTCTCAGTGTGATGAGGTACAAGCACAATCATAAAAATCCGTGAACCAAGGACCTCCCTCTACACCCCATGTCTTCCAGGCTACTATGAAGTTGTGAAGTCATTAGAGGCAGTAGAGGATTTGTGTTTGGTACAGTTCAGTGTATGAAGTGCTGCAACAATGAGTAAAAAAAAAAAGCTTTTGTGTCATCACTCACGTTTCATGGGTACCAAAGAAGAAGATGGGTAATTTGATGTTGGATGGCTTTACAGCGCCATCTGGGACTTCATCGATCTGTCAGCGGAATAAAAAAAATGAAGTGAATTTATTATTGTTGCCATCATAAAACCTTGTTTTAAAGGTCCCATACTTTGGCTGTTTAGACCTCCATAGAGTGACTCTCTACCATGGACCTAGTATAAAAGTGTCAATTTTATTTAAAAAAAAAAAAAAAAAGATAAAAAAAGATTAAAAAAACACCTTGGTTTTGTCATCCGTGTGTCTAGAAAAGGCTCCTCAGACAGTTACTTCTGTTTGACCCAGTTTTGTATGCACTCTGTCCATATTTGGTTAAGACCACCCTCTTTCCTCCGATTGGTTGCCTCCGTTTAGAAGACCCACTTGTGAGAGCATGTGGTTGTTATGGTGACAGCGCTGGCTCGGGAGCAGAGAGGTAGACGGAGAGCTTCGCTAGCTCAAGAAATTGCAAATGACCTGATTTCAGGCCTCTCGGCCGAAAATCGTCTGGGGTTAAGTAGCATTTGAACATTCCTCTGTGTCATACACGTTAACCCCTGTCGGATAAAGCTATAGGAGAACTGTTTACCCTTGTGAAGACCTCTGAAAGACGTAATCAAGAGCGTACAGGATGGTCCTTGCAGAGCAAGGCTGTCACCGAGAGGTGTTTTATAGCTATTGTCGGAATTAAGAAGTATTGTGTAGTGTCTGAGGTCCTATTCATGCTATCCATGTGTACGCAGGGTGTGCGTTGGTGCATGTGATGAAAATATCGTCATCCATCCTAGTGTGCGAGGGTCCGTGCAGGCCCGTCTGCGGTCGAACGTGTGCAACCTGCTTTTTGTGACAGTGCAGTCTGAACGCATATAAGTGCGCCAAACAACAGCAACGAATGTGAGCAATTTTTGACAGCGACTAGCTACTACCTACCATAAAAAAAACAATTACCCTCACATCTAAAAAAGAAATAGTCACTTTATTTTTGTTTGGAAATGGAGACGCTGGGTACCAACATGGTGCCCATAAATCACGTGACACCGATTTAACCAATGACAGAGCAGTGTAGTGAGTCAGACATTTTTTTTATTAATACCGTATTTGACTTTGGTCCAACCACTGGCAGGTACTCAGATGCAGTTCTCATGTTGTTGACCATGTAAATGTGTCAGAGTAACATACTTACTCTCGCTGGCCAGTGGGGATAGCCCTTCATTTTGGCAAAAATCAGATCACCAGGCTTCCAGTCGCCGGCCATTTTTCTGTCGCAAAACATGAGGAAAAACATGAAGCTAATACTGCCAACACATGACATGTGGGTGCCCCTCCCCCTGACGGCCACCATCTTCACCCATTCATTCACACACACAAAGATGATTCACA
Organism: Phyllopteryx taeniolatus; assembly: GCF_024500385.1. Lineage (NCBI taxonomy): Eukaryota > Metazoa > Chordata > Actinopteri > Syngnathiformes > Syngnathidae > Phyllopteryx > Phyllopteryx taeniolatus. Next base: position 24,123,095 of record NC_084505.1, read on the forward strand.
CAGCACAACAATGCTTCCATTTCACACGGAAATATAAATAAATAGGACTCAAACGCTCAAGCGGCATCACGTGGGAGGCAGCACCGGACGTCAACAAACGCGCTAGCATCTCGCTAGCAGTCGGTTGTTCGATGCTAATGCTTTAGCCACGAACAAAAACCAGCGTCTGCCGACCGATTTTGAGCCGCGTGGAGAATATAACGACGTTAACTAGGAGTGAGGTATTTACTTGACAGTCGCTGTGGCGCAACGTTTACCCTCCCAGAAAAGCTTCCTTTCCGCACACAATCCAAACCACGTTTTGCCCTCCCGCGCGAGACGTCATCGGACAGTACCACTACGATATAAAATACAGTGGGGTGCCACTTTGAAAAACATTTTGCTGAGATTAATAATCCCTGTTTTGAACTATGGTCAACAAACGACATATTTTATAATTACTAAAAAAAATCAATTCAATTATTTCACCCGGACGGTTTGTTTTATACTTTTAAATATCAATAAATAACCCACCCCCCGTTACAAGTAGATGAGAGCCGCTATCGTTGCTTAGAAACATGTATGCGCCATGCTCTGATGTCACAGCGAGAACGGCAAGGAAGGAATTGTGTCATCACTTACTTGCCGTGGTGTTGAATTTCTGTACGTCTCACAATACATTCTGTCAATTAAGTACTTTCACAAACAAAAAGCACTGAAACAAATTGAGTTTTGAATTGCTCTAAATGTATTTATATGAATACCTGTGCCCCTAACATGCTATATAACTAGAATTTTCATTTTATTGATTTATTTATTTTATTTTCCGTTCCTTGTCCTGTGTTCATCTTGGATGACTTCTGTATTTCTATTGATCACTATTCAGGACTTGTTTTGGTTAAATGTTTGGCTCTGTGCATTTGTGTTGTAAGAAGTTATCTATTACTGTATAATAAACGTTGGGGGGGGGGGAAATAAAATTCAGTACATCTATTATTGCAGGGGTTCTCAAACTTTTGACGGCAAGTTGCACCTAAAAAAAAACGTGAGATCTCCAAGTACCACCGAAATGTCAAACATTAAACTACAAAATCGTAATATGGCCTTAGTGTTCATCAGAAATGAGGTTTTATTCCTCCTTGTGGGTTGGTTGGTTGGAGCAAAACTTCAGCTTCAGTCAACTTTGACTTTCCAACCACATTTGTGGCAATTTGCAGACATTGATACATTTAATTATAAGCACCTATGGTAAGTATGATGTGCTTTATTTATTGTTATTTTTTTGTCATGTTATTAGACAAACATTGATGCTGAACTGCTCCAGATAATGTACGTAGCACAGTTGCATGCTTCAAAAAAAAAAAAATTTTTTTAATTGCATGTTTTGTACTGTATTGATGGTTTCGATCATTGTGACGTGATCGTGAGTGCAGGTGGATAAAGTCGAATGAAGGCCCAGGTTGTAAATGCATGTCCCGCAACTGCAGTTCATAATTCAGAATTTTAACAAATATGTACAGAAAAAAAAATTCTGCAGTATTACTGCGACTTTCAAATATAACTTACATGGTTTCTAGCCTTGGCAAGCTGTGAGTATCCAATGTATTTATCAAGCAATCTTGCCGTGGTGTTAATGAACACACTGACCTGTCTTGTGACTACTTTATCATTCTCCAGTGGCTTCTCCTGAACACGCTGAAGACTTGCCAGCAGTAAAATGGGGAAAGATGCCAATCCATGTGTATGACACACACGCACGCATACACCGGCTCAAGGACGCCATCGCTCATTCAAGTCCAGGAAATGTGCCCTTCAACATAGGAGTGCTTCAGTGATCAGAATCAATGATTTTAGGTAGCTTTGGATTTTTTTTCCGTGTTAATATTTAGGTCGACGACTTTAATTACAAAAAGTTTTTGAACAGACCCTCATAAAAATGTAAATGTCTCTCCTATAGACAGGAGGTGCTTTGTCAGCTTTTGATATCTCTCAATCTGTGCAAGGTACAGTGAAATCTCAAGAATGTCAAGGACCTCTGAAGCAAAAAGTGCTGTCCAGTGTAAGAAAGCTCGGTCTATCTTTGCCACATCTGGCACAGAGTGTGTTGTATCTGTGCAGGTTACAGTGAAATTTGAAGACTGTCGAAATGTTTTGGAGGCAAATGTGCTGTCGCTGTCAGAAAACTTGGTCTTGATTTTGTTCTGGGGCTGCGTCATCGCATCCAGCACAGGGTTTCTTCAATCGGTGCGGCGTGCAGTATAATGTGAAGACTTCCAAAGCATCCTTGAGCAAAATTTAGGCAGAGGGCTTTAATTACAAAGTGTTTTTGGACAGGCCCTTGTAGAAATTGAAATTTCTTTGCTATTGAACGTGCGGATTAAAATCACAGGTGTTCTGACAGCTTTTGACATTCCCTCATCAAATGAACGCTCTCATTGGCGTGATGGTCAGAGGGCAGCGGCCAAACAGGGAGAAGGGGAAAAAGTAGCGTCTCGGCGTGAGAGCGAGGTCGCGGCAAAGAAGCTTGAACAAATGAAGGCTTTTTGCAAGACCCTCCGGAGACGGAGCAGGTCGGGATGTTGTGCCAACACCTCGTCTGTCGGGGTGAAGGATACGCGCTCAGTCATACACGTCGTACACACTGTCATCTCCTTGTCTGAGCAGGACCCCCACCAAGCTGGCTTGGCTCCAACACGGAAGGTCTCTCACCTGGCAGGCTGGGCGGGGGGGCTCGGGGGGCTCGGTATTATTCCTGGACCTGCCGGACCCCCATCCTGGCCTCCTCATCTCCCTTAACCCCCTCTCTTGGAGCGTGTGTGGCTCGAAGACAAGCGTCCTTCAAGTATCACCGACATCCTTCAATGTCTTTAAAAGAGGCCTAATTGTTGGTGTACATCACGAGAGGCCGCAAGTGCCGAGGAGAGCGTCCCGCACCATCTGCAGCATGTTATTCTTATCATGTGACAAATGTACACATTTAAGCTCTCTTGCAACGCTCACTATTTTGTAAAAGAGCAAAATAATCCAGAGGAAATCATGGAAATAGAACTAAGGTTGATATTAAAACAATGGAGCTGTGGCAAAGAAGCCCCAGAACATACCCAAGACCAAGCTTTCTGACACTGGACAGCACATTTCGCTGCAGAATTCCTCGCTAATCTTTGAGATTTCATTGCACCCTGCATGGATTCAAGATACCCTGCGCTGGATGCGGCAAATTTGCCGTAGAGCATATATAGTACAATACTAAGATTTCTGATACCGGACAGCACAATTTGCTCCCAAATTGTTTATTCTACCCTGCACATATTCAAGACACCCAGTGCTGGATGCGGCATAGCAGCACCAGAACAATGACTGATGCCAAGTTTTATGACATTGGATAGCATATGTTGCTCCAGAATGCTTTTATTTTCTTGAGATTTCATTGCACCCTGCACCGATTCAAAACCCACTGTGCCAGATGCAGTGAAGTAGCCCTAAAAAATAACGAAAACCAAGTTTTCTGGCACAACATTTCGCTCCAGAATGCTTTTATAGTCTTGAGATAACATTGTACCCTGCAGAGATTCAAGACACCCTGTGCTGGATGCAGCGCAAGCAGCCCCAGAACATACCTAAGACATGTTCTTTTCATGTATGTTTCAACATAGACTTGGTGTGACAGTACGCTCCAGTTTTGTCTTTTGTTTGTTGACTTTTTTTGTTTGCATTTTGGCAAATTCCAGTATTAGTTTTAGGCTATTTCAGTGACCGTTCCTGGTTTATCTTTCTTTAATGAACCACCATTTTGTTCACATGTTTATAAAGATGTTTAAAAACTGACCTGACAGTAGTTGAACAAAACATGGGAAAGGTTGCAGTATGTGAGATTTTCCAAAGGAGGCGTCCAAGAGCTTCTCATGAGATAGGAGGCGAATGGAAGCGGGTGGGGAGTAAAAGGGGAAGACAGGACCAGTCGGGCCCTCGGACAGCAGGTGAGTGTATGAAGGCAAGGGGATGACAGATGCTTCTGTCAGAGTTCCAACCGTCGCCGCTTTGTGGGAGCTGCGCAGATGCCCAGAGAACTCTCCCCCCTCTTCCCTGCACCACCTTCCTCCCCATCCCTCCATTCCTGCCGACAGGCCATGAAGAGGGGCTAACAAGACAGGAGCGCTCCCTCTCAGCGGTCAAGTGACCGTGTTGGCACTCCAGTGATGGAGAGGGCCGCGAGTCTAGGCCCGAGGCTTTGAGGGGTTATAAATGTGAGGGTCATCGCGCGAGGACAGCGGAAGGGCTGTCTCCCACCGGGGCCGCGGCGGCCAGCTGAGGCGCGGGGTCCTGCGGGGGTCCACGGCAGTCGCGCCCGTGAGGAAAGCAGATGTTTTCGCTCGGGGGCGAGCCAAGTTTGCCAAGCAACCTTCAGCTGCTTGGAGGTCAGCTGTTCAATAAGGGGCGGGGGCCGGGCGCGGGACATTGCCGAGGCAAACGCTTCAACTTTGATACGACAACATATTAATTACAGCGCTGGAGCGTAGGGGCAGAGGGTTGTAGCGGAACATACCACCCCACTGCTGCGTAGCCTCCATCAGGTTGACATTAGCCAAGAATGGCTGGCAGAGGTCTTGTTGTCCTACCTCGCACTGACCCTCAACCTGACCACTGGCATGCAACACAACTTCTACCTCGGAGTCATGTCCAATAAGGAAGTTCCATTAAGACCGAAGGTGGCAAAACTATTCACACACTACCTAAGTAGAAGTTCAGAATACTAAAAAAAGACTCACTTCTTAAGTCAAACTTTCAAAAAATTACCCTCTGAAATTGATCAAAAGTAAAACATAACTATTTTTACTGTCACTTACATACAACAACTGTTTGGCACAATGAAAAAAAAAAACACCACACAAAATAGTTTCCCTCCCTTGTTAACTTTCATAGTGCTTGTAATGTATAGAACAAAAAGCTAGCTGAATTTTATGCCATCAAAACAATATGTTCCCATAGCTTTGCTCACGTCTGTTGACAGCCAACGCCATCTTGAACTAGAGCAACAATTCCTTTTTTTTAACATCCTCAGAGACTTCTTTGCCACAAGGTGCGATATTGAACTTCGAGTGATCAGAATGAGAGAGTGTGAGAGCAATAGCACCAAATTTAACATAACATACCTGCTCCAGATCCACAACTGAGGCCTTGTAACACGATATCAGGAAGGGAAAATGACTAATTGGGAAACATTTGGACATTTTCACTTAGAGTTGTATTCACTTTTTCTTTTTCCCAGCGGTTTAGACATTAATGGCTGTGTGATGAGTTGTTTTGAGGGGGCAGTGAAATGACACTGTTATACAGTACAAATGTAAGGGTGGCGATCCTGCGGTGACCAGCCACGCCTGGGCTTCAAACATATACTGGTTTGATTGATACTTCTAACTTTGTGGGGAACAGTTTGGAGAAAGGTCCAACTGCTCAAAGCACGCTTGGATGAGTTTGGTGTGGAAGATGCATGTCAAACAGCCATCGGGATGACCTTGAACTGCGATGAGCCAGCAGGCCATCTCAGCCCTTTTTGACTTTAGGCCGGGTGTCTCACTACTTTCCTTTCCTGTACAGTTTTGGCGTTAGATAATGAACTTGATCAGCTTTTATAAAGAGTTCAAAGTTAAGAGAATATTTGCCTGATATGGTACAAAAACAAACCACGCTGAGGCACGTGATGATGGACACTCCGTGAAGCGGCACAAGAGCACGAAATCATATCATTAGTTTCATCATGGCACCACTGTGATTACAAAAAAAAAAAAAAAAAGTGATCCCAAGACTTTATCACTTCCCAGCTCGATGAGTTAAGAGGGAAGTTTCACCCTCTCTCAACCTCGGCATCGATTTCCGAGAGAGTGGGAGATCTAGGGATTACGTCGATGAAGACCCGGCTTACTGGGTCTTTTTTTGTATTTGGCAAAAAGATGGGGGAGACAAAATCTAGGGCTTACGGCCATGGCACCCAAACGGGGGAACTTGAAAGCGGCGGCGGGATGGGAAGATGGGAGAGAAGGTGCCTCATTTAGGAGTGGTAAATTTGGACAGGGGGGCACGGGGAAACGCTTTAACTAAACCGCCGATGCCCCAACAATCATTAGGAATTGAGACATTTTTAAACCTTTAACGGGGGACTGTGATCAAAGCCGCCGCCGATCCTCGCTGAAAGCAGAACCGGAGGGAGCAGAGGAGGGATTGCGGGGAGGGATCACGGCAGGTTGAAAACGTAAAATCAGCACATTAGCTTTTATAAGGGGCGTCAGAATACAGGATGATCGGAGGGGATCACGGGACCCGTGGGGAACCCGGTGGAATCCGACATGTTTCCGAGCTGAACGCACAAAAACCAGGCCGCTGTTGAGAGGAGAGCCTCTATTATCAACTGTGCGGTGAATGGGGGGGGGGGGGGGGGGGGGGGGGTCCAGTAGAAAATGCACAAATGAATACAGTATTTCCACAAATGGCTCTTGGGGCATTTATTTATCTTTATTTTATTTATTTATTTTTTGTCCTAAGCACTAATTGTAAACAGGATGAGAAAAGTAAGTCATTACATTATCTACAACAATGAAACATTAAATATGAGTGTTGCATGGGGCTGTTAGTGTTATACATTCACTGTATTTACTTATTTTTTGGAATCATAGTAAAATTGTATAATCCAGTTTACGACAAGAGGAACTGGAGTTTCAAACGAAACTCAAATGACTGTTACGGCGAAAACACAGAGACGGCGTATGGACGCACACAACACAGCGGAGCGACCACCTATTATCTCGACCGGAATGCTAATCACCCTCCCTACGTAACATCCTAAATACTGTGCAGAGAATGTATTCACAACATCAGGGAAATTCCCACAGTTTATTTCATATGGGAGACTGTTAACATGCTTTGGTAGGTGCTGCTGTTTTGATTAGCAAATGAGCTCAAACAAGCTCAGCAAGTTAAGTCTGTCATGTCCGTGTGTGAACAATAGCATTTCTGAAATGAGGTTATGCGGACAAAGTGAGGCGTCTATTTGAGGGAGGTGTTTATTTTTCTCAAGTGAAGGACGCACACAGCAACTATTTGTGGAAATACCAATGTCCTTATTAAAAATCATAACTATTTATGGCAGCATTATATAGTTGAATGTACAAAGTGGTAGTCGTGGGTTCCAGAGGGAACTTTAATTAAAAAAAAACCTTTTCATCCTATTTGTTAAAACAGTCATTATGACAACAGCGGTACATGATAAACATGATCTCTGAAAAACAACCAATCAGAGACGGAAGCTCTCCATGTCCAAATTTTTCGACCAGTAAAAAAACATTCTGCTGGGATTTTAAAATAATCTGGACGGGTACATGAATTTACCTGTGTTTTCGTTCAAAGGCGACAAATGGTAACAGGTATGATCAAGAAATATAGCTCACTTTTCATTTTTGTTGCCTCACTGAAATGAACCTGTCTTGATGGGGTCTCATGCAAATGAGCCACTGCACAATCCACTCGTGTTCGAGTCCTGAGCCTTTCAAGCAAATGAGTGTTGCCAACGTCTTCTTCCATCTTCCCTATAGAAACACAATCAGTCTTGCACAAACGTTGCTCCTGGCTGATTCTCACACTGATTATCACTCACGGACAGGGACAGCACTTTTATCACCAAGACTCAGAACCAAACCTGGGGGGTTGCAAGCACAGTGTTAGGGGGGCACTGCCCCTGCCCCCCCCCCCCCCACCCCCCAGAACCGCCACTGCTCAAAGGCAGCTTGCAAAAGATCAGTTTTAAATAATACTTACATGGTTTACATTTATATAGTCCCCTGTTGACTGTGCTGTAAACTTCTCACCTGTAGGAGGAGCTATGGAGCAAAAACAAAACAAAACTTAAACTAACTTTTCCTTCTGAAGTGACTGATCCCATCTTTCATTTATTCACTTCATATGCTTCACCTTCTTCAGCTCGTCTCTGTACGCCACATTCTGTGATCTAACGCCTCGCAGGTACAGGTATGGACCTCACGTCTCCCCTTCCCTTTTTAAATCCACCTCAAACGGAGCACAAATTAGGCGGCTTCTTTCACTCGAGCCCCTACCCTCCACCTCCCCTCCCCGCTGCTGCACACTCTCCCAGTCGCGGGTCTCATTCCGAGTCATCCCCTTAGCCTTGGGTTAGCAGGGGGGTGGGGGGTTTGGGGTGGGGTACTACTTGCTTGCTTGCACTGAATTATAAATCAAAGCGCAACTACGTGAAGCTCTCTAATTGCACTGCTTTCTTTCCTTATAGTGTCACTTTAGTCTGTCAGTGCAAACTGCAGGGATGCTTTAGAGCGACCATTTTTCTGTCATTATCTTACATTGAGGTTAATGGTCCCTACTTTGCGATCTGTCGTTCATGTATGTGCCCTAGTGGTGGATGGTCAGGCCCAGCAAGGCCTAAACACTGCACATTTACAACCTAAATTCTAATACAGTTCAGTTTGTTCCGTGGTCACACTCGAACCTCAAAACACTCAATATTATTATATCTCAAATCATTTTCCCCCATCGAAATGAATGGAAATGCCACTAATCCATTCCAGCCTCGCCCCAAAAACGAAAAATGTTGTGTTTTTGTTTTAATAAGGAAAAATAGCACAGGGGTGCACATAGCAATTTTGGTCTGGTTCTCAAACAGGGTTGTTGCTTGGTGCTAATTTTTCCATTCTCCACCGACCTCATGAACTTATGTCAGTTTATAGACATATGTCCTATTTGTTACTAATTTTCTATGGAAATAAATGATTTTTTTAAATGACCTTATAACCGTCTTTTTCCCTTTTCAGATCTTTTTGCATATGCTTTACGTTTTATTAGTCTTAGTCTGAGGCAGTTCACAGCTGGTACACAGTCTGAACATACTGTACATACCTGTAGCAACAGACATTAAGCATTAACTTTAACAGACAGTAGGCTACGTTCACCTCACAAGATTTCTTTGTTGGTGAATGACAAAACTACTCATTTTTCCAACCTCTGGTTTCAGCTAAGTTCAACTAGAAAAACATGTCTGTAGCGCTTTATAATTCGTATCTCTGGTGAGTAAGGTGTATTTTATTTCAAAATTTCAAAATGCTTTCGTCACTATTAGATAAATATTAATTTCTAACTGCTCCAGATGATGTTGCATGCTGTTAATGTTGTGTTTTTATGATAGTGATATTGGTGGTACCCCACTGAAAGCCTTGGTACCAACTGCCTGGCCTACCACTGGTGTGGCCTCCCGCCTGTGAAATTGGAGCACTATACCAAAGATATTTTTATCTACAATCGCTGTACTTGTGACTTCCTCATCCCCTTTGTGTCCTCTGAGTGTCATTCTCCGCCCTCGCCTCCCAAGTCTGCGAGGCGAACCAATTTATCACCAGGCATCACTTGTGGTCTGTTTTCCGGGGGTGCTCCTAATGGAAGGGGATGCTGCGTCCTGACCGGTCCACGGAGACTTGTGGGGGCCAAGAAGTTCAGTTCCGGAGTCCAACTTAGGGAAGCAATTACCCCTCAGACGGACTGCTCGCACACAGACGTCGGTCTCAGTTGTTAGAGAAGCGGCCCGAAGCTGCATGTCATCTGACCTGGATGTGGAGGGGTGGACACTACAGGCCTTGGCCCGTGGTAGCTGGTATTGGCGAACGCACGCGAGGATCAGTGCCAACCTCAGTGGAGACCAATGTGGGGATGGGGAAGGGAGGGGCTTTGACAGGAAGAGGGATGAAGCCTTCCAGTGAGATAAATAACGAAGGCGGGTAGTGGGCAGTGGGTGACCCTCGGCAGGGCGGCCTCGTTGGGACAACGACCGACTGACCTACAGGCTGGCTCTGGCGGGCTCTGGGGGGGGTGCGGTGGGTTGGCGCACAAGCGGGCCATCAACACAGTTACTTCTCTTGAATAAAGATTGAAAATTAAATTAACATACACAGGTTTTTTCCCGGCGGCACGGTGGCCGACTGGTTAGAGCGTCAGCCTCACAGTTCTGAGGACCCGGGTTCAATCCCTGGCCCCGACTGTGTGGAGTTTGCATGTTCTTCCCGTGCCTGCGTGGGTTTTCTCCGGGCACTCCGGTTTCCTCCCACATCCCAAAAAAAAAACATGCATAAATTGGAGACTCTAAATTGCCCGTAGGTGTGACTGTGAGTGCGAATGGTTGTCTGTTTGTATGTGCCCTGTGATTGGCTGGCAACCGATTCAGGGTGTACCCCGCCTCCTGCCCGATGACAGCTGGGATAGGCTCCAGCACGCCCGCGACCCTAGTGAGGATAAGCGGCTCAGAAAATGGATGGATGGATGGAGGTTTTTTCCCCACAATTTACAAGAGTTTCAAGGTGTCTGAAAAGCTCTCTGACATTCTATCAAAATACACAATTGATTAAAAAATGACAGCACACTTACAGTTAGTAATATGCACTGTGGCCCAAATCGCTCGTTTTCACTAGGCGGGTCTGTGTCATAAAAATCCCAGCTTTTGTTACCACGGCAGAGCTAGGACACGAGCCCTCAGTCAAGGGGCCTCTTCGGAAAGTCGAATCTCCTAACCTTTATGACAGCTTTTATTAACCTTTGTTGGATATGTCATCAGGTCAAGGAGGGATGAGAATCCACTTTCTTTTGAACATAAGAAAGGACAGCACTGTTTTAAATGAACTCGACTCCACCTTTCCGAACGAACGGACGTCACCACACAATGGTATTGTTAACGTAAGTCTCGAGCTTGCTTTCTTTCTTTTTTCGGTCCTCATTCTCTTTCACTCGAAGTTTTATAACTCCCACGTTTCTGTATTTTATAATATTTCGTGTTTACAACAAATTTTTTCTGTACGAATAGTAATGTAAGTCTTACAATTATTGAAGCATTTTTTTAATGTTCACATTGCTACTGTTCTGTAAGACTATAGCTGTTTGTTTATATATACTGAACTATTTTGTTATTCAATAGTTTAAAAACAAATATATACATATATATATTTAAAAGTCTCTAGCATGAAACTCTCAAGCGACTTCCTTGGTGGCCTGTTGCTTTAAATATTGCTGCCGTAAAGGATTGTGGGTAACATCTCCTCCATCTCCTTTTCTTCCATGGAGGTTGGTCAAGAGTAACCTATGCCAAAGTTGTCTTGGAGGCACCTTTCCTCAGCATTTCTAGAATTTGAGCAACCTATCTTCCAACTACCTCTGGGTCATCTCACTTGGATATGAAAGGAAAGTTTCTAAACAAAAAAAACAGAATTATCAGAGGCCCAACATAACCAAAAGGTGAGACTTTGGGACTTCCCTATTTGACTCCACAAAAAGTTGAACTTCATTTTTATGATATTAAGTAAATGCTAAGCTCTTGTTAGGTGTTGGTCAAGCTCCCACTCTTTTGAACAAATTGACTGCAAGCAGACATTTGTACATGCAGACAGGACAATCAACAATGACAGTGTGGATATTTTTGGCTAATCTTACCATTTAATTAGCACATATCGGACCTTCACTTAGCAACATGATTCAGCGAGCAAGCTGACTATGTACTGCTTAACAAATGTGTTTCGAATTTCTGAAAGGTTTTTGGACATGTTCAGCTTGACAACATCCAACTACACATGCAATATGATGGATGGTACCAAACATAAGTGAAAATATTTACTCGACAACTAGCCAGCAACTGTTTAGCCTCCATTGGAGAAAGACAAAATGTTGGTTGTAATTTCATGTATAGAGCCAGAACACTGTCATTAAATTTGGGAGATTGAAAATAAACGTTGCCATGTAGTAAAAGTTCAATTGACACCAAAACAAGTATTATACTCAAAATGAAGATACAGAAAAACTAATTAACATAAAACACAATAAAAATATAAAACCAACACTGAACATTTTAATACACACATATATATATATATATATATATATATATATATATATATATATATATATATATATAAACAAACAAACATTCACACAGTCTCCAGATTTCCCTTTCATGTCAATGTTTGTTCATTAACTGCACTTTTATTTAAAATTTTTTGTTCAACTTCCTGGTTTTTGCGTTCATTCTTTTTGCAGTTTCAACTTCATTCATTAGTTTTGGCATGTCGGAAAGGGGCTAGAAGTGCATGAAAACACCCATTTTTCTACTTTTTTTCCAAGCTACAGTGACATGAATTGCTCGTACCAAGTCGTCGAGCCAATATTCCACTTTGGGATGTCGTATCAGTGCCGTAAATGAGGCAGGACACGGCGTACGTGGAACCGTGGAAAGTCCTGACGGGTTTGTGAAGTCGCTCTATGTAATGCATTTCATACATCAACTTTCCTATCCATTAATCCATTAAATTATCCAATTTCACATAATTGGTCTGAAAATTATTATTCACGTACTAAAAACAATGTATCTTTGTTCATCCATCTGTGCCACCAATGTCTCGTGACAGGCAGAACAAATAAATGCTCTTCCACGATAGCAGACGGTACAATCAATACATGTTTATGTATCCACCTGTTGCCATTCAGAACACAATAAAAGCTTTTGTGTTTGACTAAACGGGCCCAGATTTCAAAGTAAGTCGTATATTTTGGAGTAAATTGAAACAAGACAGATATATAGTACCTTTTGGGAAGTTTTTATTTGCCATTGGGACCAGAGAAGACTTGCCAAACGGGCGCAACCCACATACTCAACTCTGCTGCTCATCCTACGAATGAATGCTCCTCACAAATGTGGCACCAGTTAAAAGAGAGAGAAATTATTTCCAATGGTATAAGATTGACTGCCAAGATGCATTGTCACAACAAATAAATTATTTATTCAACACGAATGCCCTTACTTTTTTTGTTTATGTGCCTTGGCTCAATAAAATTTGGGAAACACTGCGTTAATCCGTCTCGTCTAAACAACGAGCCTCGAGAACAGACGCAGACCAATTAATTAAAACCACTGCGACGAGTCACAGTCTTTAATCTAACGCGAGCAAGAGGATCCCGGAGACCACATTGGCTCCCTTCCATTGTCTTGATTGCAGCACGGTTAGCATAAAAGGGGCTTTTGGGAGACTGTTATGAGTCTCTCACAAACACATCATTTCCCTAGGTGGTCACATGAAGTCGAAATGGTCACAGGGTGACAGTGGGCTGCTCTGTGACTTCGATGGCTGTTATGATGGCGAGTCGATACGTGGTAAGGGGGTGCGGGGTGTTACAGCTGGGGGGTGTCAAGGGTTGAAGGAAGCGCAGATCAATTTTGCTGTTTGATCTCACACCGGCTCTGAATAAATGTATATTTTATTCTCTCTCTCTCCGCCCGCAAACATTGACATTCTTCGTGTTGATTCTTGACTTTTGTGGTGAGAGACCTGATTTTAGCCAACACAACCCACTTGTAATTCCTCAAGCGCTGCTTTTTACGGCACGTCTGCTGCATCTCAGGCCATCAAACACCACTACGAGCACTTACAGTATGTCCGGTATTGGAACCATTGGAACCCCCTAAGTCAAATACCGATACCCCATAAGTGGTACAACGACTATGTGCACCACCCAGGTCCGTGACACACTTCCGGTCTCGCCAGTGATCGGTAAATTAGTTTCTAGTTAACTTATTGCTGAAAATGAACGGAGGGTACAGAATGTGACTAAGGCCTGTCCATCCTTAGCAGTACAAGGAATTAGATTTTTGCTGAAATGTCTGTTACATATCTTTCTGTACCGAGTAACAAACCTCACCTTCCTAATTTTATTTTCACTGCAAAATGGTGGAATCTAATTTGGGTATTATAGCGACTGTGCAAAGTGGCATATCCATCCATCCATTTTCTGCCGCTTATCCGAGGTTGGGTCGCGGGGGCAGTAGCTTTAGCAAGGACGCCCAGACTTCCATCTCCCCAGCCAGTTCATCTAGCTCTTCCGGGGGGATCCCTAGGCATTCCCAGGCCAGCCGAAAGATGTAGTCACTCCAGTGTGTCCTGGGTCGTCCCTGGGGTCTCCTCCTGGTGGGACATGCCCGGAACACCTCACCAGGGAAGCGTCTGGGAGGCATCCGAATCAGATGACCCAGCCACCTCATCTGGCTCCTCTCGATGTGGCGGAGCAGCGACTCTACTCTGAGATCCTCCCGGATGACCGGAGCTTCTCACCCTTTCTCTAAGGGAGAGCCCGGACACCCTGCGGAGGAAACTCATTTTGGCCGCTTGTATCCGGGATCTTGTTCTTTTGGTGCGGGTAGGAACGTAGATCGACCGGTAAATCGAGAGCTTCGCCTTAGCTCCTTTTTTACCACAACGGACCGATACAAAGTCCGCATCACTGCGGACGCTGCACCGATCCGCTAGTTGATCTCTCGTTCCATTCTTCCCTCACTTGTGAACAAGACCCCAAGATACTTGAACTCCTCCACGTGGGGCAGGATCTCATCCCCGACCTGGAAAAGGCACTCCACCCTTTTCCGACTGAGGACCATGCTCTCAGATTTGGAGGTGGTGATTCTCAACCCAGCAGCTTCAAACTCTGCTGCGAACTGCTCCAATGAGAGCCAAC